>NC_134687.1:584551881-584892714 GCF_050947455.1 Rhinoderma darwinii | reverse complement strand
GAAAAAAAACTTTTGACCTCATGTGGGGTATTTCTGTACTCGGGAGAAATAGCTTTACAAAAATTGGTTGTTTATTTCTCCTTTATCCCTTGTGAAAATGAGAAAATGCAACATTTTAGTGGAAAAAAATTGTGATATTCATTTTCACGGCCTAATTCTAATAAATTCTGCAAAAGACCCGTGGAGTCTAAATGCTCACTATACCCCTAGAAAAATTCCTTGAGGGGTGTTTCCAAAATGGGGTAACTTGGGGGGTTTCAACTGTTTTGGTCCCTCCAGGGCGTTGCAAAGGCGGCCGAAAAACGACCGAAAAACAATCCAGCAAAATCCGTTCTCCAAAATCCAAATGGCGCTACTTCCCTTCTGAGCGCTGCCATGGGTCCAATCAGCAGTTTATTACCACATATGGGGTATTTCCGTAATCAGGAGAAAATGCTTTACAAATGTTGTGGTTCTTTTTTTTTCTTTATTCCTTGTAAAAATTTAAAATTTCTATGTTTTTTTCAGAAAAAAAAGTAGATTTTCATTTTTACAGACTAATTCCAATATATTTAGCGAAAAACTTGTGTGGTCAAAATGCTAACTATACCCCTAGATAAATTCCTTGATAGGTGTAGTTTCCAAAATGGGGTCACTTTTGGAGGGTTTTCCCTGTTTTGGTCTCTCCAGGGCGTTGCAAACGCGACATGGCACTGAAAACCAATCCAGCAAAATCCGTGCTCCAAAATACAAATGGCCTCCTTCCCTTCTGAGCCTTGCTGTGGGTCCAATCAGCAGTTTATTACCACATATGGGATATTGCCGTAATCGGGAGACATTGCTTTACAAATGTTGGGGTGCATTTTCTTTATTATTTCTTGTAAATATTAAAAATTTCTATGTTTTTTCAGAAAAAAAGTAGATTTTCATTTTTACAGACTAATTCTAATAAATTTAGCGAAAAACCTGTGTGGTCAAAATTCTAACTGTACCCCTAGATAAATTCCTTGAGGGGTGTAGTTTCCAAAATGGGGTAACTTTTGGGGTGTTTCCACTGTTTTGGCACCACAAGACCTCTTCAAACCTGACAAGGTGCCTAAAATATATTCTAAAAAAAAAGGCCCAAAATCCACTGGGTGCTCCTTTGCTTCTGAGGCCGGTGCTTCAGTCCATTACCGCACTAGGGCCACATGTGGGATATTTCTAAAAACTGCAGAATCCGGGGAATAAGTATTGAGTTGCATTTCTCTGGTAAAACCTTCTGTGTAACAAAAAAAAAAATGTATTAGAAATGAATTTCGGCAAAAAAAAATACAATTTGTAAATTTCACCTCTACTTTGCTTTAATTCCTGTGAAACGCCTAAAGGGTTAAAACACTTTGTGAATGCTGATTCGAATACCTTGAGGGGTACAGTTTTCAAAATGGGGTGACTTCTGGGTATTTTCTAATATATAAGGCCCTCAAAGCCACCTCAGAACTGAACTGGTCCCTGAAAAAATGGCCTTTTGAAATTTTCTTGAAAATATGAGAAATTGCTGCTAAAGTTCTAAGCTTTGTAACGTCCTAGAAAAATAAAAGGACGTTCAAAAAATGATGCAAATAAAGTAGACATATGGGAAATGTTAACTAGTAACTATTTTGTGTGGTATTACTATCTGTTTTACAAGCAGATACGTTTAAATTTAGAAAAATGCTAATTTTTGCAATTTTTTTCTACATTTTTGTGTTTTTCAGTTATAAATATCAAAATTATCGACAACATTTTTTCACTAACATAAAGTACAACATGTCACGAGAAAACAATCTCAGAATCGCTTGGATAGGTAAAAGCATTCCGGAGTTATTACCACATAAAGTAACACATGTCAGATTTGAAAAAATCGGCTGGGTCCTGAAGGCCAAAACAGGCTGGGTCCTGAAGGGGTTAAACAAGCGCGATCCCGCTCGTTACTGCGAAGTGTCAGCTGTAACATACAGCCGACACCCGCATTGTATGGAGCGGGCTCACAAAATGAGCCGGCTCCATACATCCTCTACCCGGCTATGACGTAGCCATACGTCAAATGTCGGGATGGGATTAAGAGACGGATCTTGCAAATTGAAACTTTAGTAACTTCTTGCAACTTGCACAAACAGGAACAAGATGTTGGGAGGCACGCCAGAGAGCGCTACAATTACAATTTGGCACGGTAGTTCGAACACAACAGTTCGTTAAACAGTCTCTGGAGAAGTTCGCTTAGACCTTAGGTCTTTTAAGATGTGGTCATTAAAACAACAGATGAAAATTTTTAGCTTACAACAACGACAAAAGTTATTATTTTTACTGCCTATAGAGTGCCAACATATTCTGCAACATTGTACAGAAGTTGTCGTTACTCATTGACCTGAGTGGGGATTACAATCTTTATTCCCTGTTTTATGTGTTTTGGAGTATGTCAGGAATCCCACACAAACTCCATGGAGGTGTTGCCCTTGGTCATGATTAGAGATGAGCGAATTTATGAAAAGTTCGGTTCGGCTGGTTCGCCGAATTTCATGAAAAAGTTTGATTCGGACCGAACGAGTTCTGACCGAACCTGTAATTCAAGAAAGCCCCTAAAAATCGTGTTTAACACTGTTTAAAAGCCCTAGAAGCCCTGTATAACACTCTTAGGTCACCCATGAGTGTATCCAAGTACTTTTGAGCTGTCTTTAAGGCAAAGTTAGTGTCAAAGTTACGCCAACATGTGTGGCTATAGGA
Source organism: Rhinoderma darwinii (assembly GCF_050947455.1). Classification (NCBI taxonomy): domain Eukaryota; kingdom Metazoa; phylum Chordata; class Amphibia; order Anura; family Rhinodermatidae; genus Rhinoderma; species Rhinoderma darwinii. The sequence goes on along the minus strand of NC_134687.1, from coordinate 584,889,993 downwards.
AAACGGATGGGACACGGTGATAACTAACAGAAACCACTGCACTTGTGCATGTTGTATGCTTAATGCATTGTTAAAAAAGGTACAAAAATTAACCATTTTTGGCGGCAGGTGCCTGCCAGTGTTCATACATATAAGGTGGTAAAAGAAGAAGCAATGGCTTTTGACAAGCCCTCCAAAAATGTACCCTTTTTATTGGCAGATGCCTGCCGGGGTTCATCCATACATGGATGTAAAAGCAACAAGCAATGGCTTTTCACAAGCCCTCCAAAAATGTACCCTTTTTATTGGCAGATGCCTGCCGGGGTTCATCCATACAGATACATGGATGTAAAAGCAACAAGCAATGGCTTTTCACAGGCCCTCCAAAAATGTACCCTTTTTATTGGCAGATGCCTGCCGGGGTTCATCCATACATGGATGTAAAAGCAGCAAGCAATGGCTTTTCACAAGCCCTCCAAAAATGTACCCTTTTTATTGGCAGATGCCTGCCGGCGTTCATCCATACAGATACATGGATGTAAAAGCAACAAGCAATGGCTTTTCACAGGCCCTCCAAAAATGTACCCTTTTTATTGGCAGATGCCTGCCGGGGTTCATCCATACATGGATGTAAAAGCAACAAGCAATGGCTTTTCACAAGCCCTCCAGGCCTGCTTGTAGCAGATGGCAGTGGAGGTGTATTGGTGGTAGTAGAGGTAGCCAACGGACAGCAAGGGTGGTGGTAGTAGTAGTAGCAGCACATTAAAAGAGACTGGACAGTCACAGGACAAAGCCCTGTGGTGGGGCAGGCCTGCTTGTAGCAGACGGCAGTGGAGGTGTATTGGTGGTAGTAGAGGTAGCCAACGGACAGCACGGGTGCTGGTAGTAGTAGTAGTAGCAGCACATTAAAACAGACTGGACAGTCACAGACAAAGCCCTGTGGTGGGGCAGACCTGCTTGTAGCAGACGGCACTGGGGGTGGATTGGTGGTAGAAGTAGTAGCAGCACCAACAGCGGCACATTAAAAAAAGAGTGGACAGGACAGAATCCCGTAGTAGCAGGCGGCAGTAGCAGGCGGCAGCAGCAGCAGCAATGTCAGATCTAATCAGTGGCATCAGGCACAGGGGTTTTAAAATCCTCACCGATCCACGCTTGATTCATTTTCAGAAACGTGAGATTTTCCAAGCTGTTGGCGGACAATCTTGTTCGCTTAGGGGTGACGAAGCCCCCTGCCGCTCTGAATACCCTCTCTGACGCTACACTGGAGGGTGGACAAGACAGTACACCCATGGCAAACTGGGCCAGTTCTTGCCAATGATCCAATCTGCTGACCCAGAAGTCCATGGGGTCTAGGATCAGGATTTCTGATGGAGAAAGGGCACAGTCCAGGTACGAGTGAACCTGGTTGTTTAGGTGCTGGTGATGGTGAACATCCCTTTGGTGACTACGATGTGTGTCAGGTCGGGGTATTGGATGTAAAAATGTTGTCATCATATTTTCCAAACTGAATTGGCTGCTGCTGCCGCCTATTGCAGAGGTAGCTCTGCCAGAGGCGGTGGAACGATGAGACAGTGGGGAGCGGAGAGTGGCCCCCCGGTCAGACATGCTTGCAGCAGGTGTTTACCGTTTGAAAGCCGTGACAAGCTGGCTGCATAGCTTCTCTCGATAATAAGCCAATTTTGCCTCCCTCTCGGAAGGCGCAAAAAACTCCCCCAGTCTGGCTTTATACCGAGGGTCTAAAAGTGTGGCTATCCAGTACTCATCTCTTTGCTTCATGCTAACAATACGACAGTCAGCGCGCCAGTAACGAAGCATACAGCTCGCCATCCTGGCCAGCGTTTCAGAGGGCCCGGTTGGTTCCATCTCCGCCCCATACTGCCATGGTTGTCCATCATCAAGGTCGACGTCAGACTCGTCATCATCATCACTGTCATGTTGTGCAGCTGCCTTGTCCCCTATCCCTTCCTGTGATTCCATCTCCAAATCCAGCTCCTGTTTCCTCATCCTCATCCTCCTCCTCCTCAACATCCATAGCCAGATGTGATCCTTCCTCCATCCTTTGCTGAATCATCGCTGTGAGCGTTTGCTCCAGAATGAATATCAGCGGCATAACATCGTTCATTCCGCTAGCGTCACGGCTCACAAATCGTGTGGCCTCTTCAAAGGGCCTCAAAACACGACATGCGTCTCTAACCAGCTGCCAGTGCCTGAGCTCGAAATTACACTGGCTCCAAACGCTGCCCGTCTGCTGCATCAGGAAATCATTCACGGTCCAACATGTGCAGGGTGGAATTCCAGCGTGTTGGAACGTCGCAAATCAGGCTGTGTTCTGGGAGATTGTTTTGACGCTGCAAGTCCAGGAGGGCGTGCTTAAATGCATACGAACGTCTAAAGCGAACGCAAACCCTCCTGGACATGGCCAGCAAACCCTTCAAACCAACATATGACTTTAAGAAGAGTGTTATGACCAGATTGATCACATGTGCCATGCAAGGAGCGTGTGTCAGGTGACCTAGACGCAGTGCAGCCACAACGTTCTTCCCGTCTTGGCCAGTATGAGTTTCAGAGGAGACAGCCAGCGTGCGATTTCCTCCTTGATGCACAGCAGCAGCTCCTGCCCTGTGTGGCTTTTCTCGCCCAGGCTCAGCAGGTGTAAGACAGAGTTGTGGCGCTTCACCTTGCACCTATGAAAAGAGGAGGGAGGAGGAGTGGAAGATACGCTGTGTCCTGTCAGGGACGGGAAGACCTCCATTGAGGAGGGCAAGGAGGAGGAGGAGGATGGTAGGCGCCTGGTGTCCGGAGTTGAACCAAAAAGATACAAGCGTGGAGGTGGTAATGCCTGGCATTGCTGCGGTGGTGCATTGGACTGCAAAATATTGACCCAGTGGGCCGTGAAAGACATGTACTGTCCCTGCCCATAGTTGCTGCTCCACGTGTCGACGGTGGCATGTACCCTGCTGCACACGGATAATTGCAAGGACTGGCCCAGCTTTTCCTCCACGTGCTTGTGCAAGGCAGGGACAGCTGTTTTGGAGAAGTAATGGTGGCTAGGTATTCGCCACCTAGGCTGAGCGCACGCCATCAATTGCTTGAAGCCGGCGGAGTCGACCAGGTGGTACGGCAGCGACTGCACCACCAACAACAACTTAGCCAGGTGTGAATTAAGCCGCACGACAAGTGGATGACTGGGTATATATTGTTGCTTATTGGACAACGATTCCGTAATGGATAACTGACGGGACGTAGGAGGAGCACTAGATGACAGTGATGATGATGACAACGACATGGTGGATAAGGCCTGGCTACTACTTAGATGACAGGGATTTGGAGCAGCAGCAGCAGCGGCAGAGGGGTCTTCATTAGATGTACATGATGGTGGGGCATGTCGATTGTCCCACATGGCCTTGTGATGCCACTCCATGTGTTTACGTAGAGCGGTAGTTCCTACATTGCTGCCCTGCCCACGCCTTACTTTCTGCTGGCAGATACGGCACTGTGCCATGTTTTCGTCCTCCGGGAAGGTACAGAAAAATTGCCACACGGCAGAGTACCGTAAAGAGGTAGTACCACGTCGTCCACCACCACCACCAGCACCACCACCACGACCCGAGCTTGCCCCTTATCTGGCAGGCTTTTTTCGGGAGCCTACACCAGTAGCAGCAGTGTCGCCGTCACCGGCTCCTGAGCTGACCCTACTTCTGCCCCTACCTCGGCTTGGCTGTTTATCACTGCCAGTGCCGCCACTACTACCCTCCTCCTCTGACGCCGTCATCACCTCGTCACCTGGTTCCCACGTCCTATCTAAAACAACATCATCATCATAGCCCTCCTCATCATCCCCGCCACTTCTGTCACTGTGTTGTGAATGTGATGTGACATCATGGCGGGCTCCATGCCCCCCCCTCATTACTGCATCTGCCACCACGGCTACCACCAACACCCCCACTACCACAGCTATGCGTCACAGACACCGCTTCCACCTCCACAGCTGCAACACACTCCGTTGGCTGACTCGCGGAAAACAAATCATCATCACTATGTTGTTCAGTATCTTCCTTCGCACCCGAGGAGATGTCTCTTAGGACTCTCAGGAAAGATGGCTTCCCGCTAGTAAGAGGGAGTGAAGACATAGATGATGGAATGGAAATGCTAGAAATACCCATATTACTACTGTCACTGTGCCAAGGAACTGTAGAGAATCTGGAATCCAACGACGAAACCTGGCTTGAAGCCAGATCGTCAGAGTCTTCCTGCTATAATGACCGTGAACCAGCCAACCAGTCCAAAATGGCCGTATTGTCTAAAATAACCCGCCCACCGGAGGAGATAGACAAGTCTGACTTGTTGATACTGCTACTACTACCAGCAGGCACATGGCTGCTGCTACTAGTAGAACTGGGCACATGTCTTGTGGCACAAATGCTGATACTGGGTCTGGCACCAACAGATCCAACATTTGGACTGGAAGAGGACATGGCATGGGTGTTTTTTCCTCTACCCCGCCCTTTCACAACCTTTTTTTTACCAGACATTTCACTGCTGGAGTGCAGCAAGTTGAATCAAAACCCCTTCCCCTACTAGAGGAATGAGGCCCTTATAAAATATTATTTGGACTGGCTGAAAATGAGTGACTGTGAATAGGTGGCAGTCAGTGTATGCTGTGACTTGTATAATAGCACCAAAGGCACCGGCTGTACTTAATTAGCACGTTGAATTAAACCCTTAGACAGAAATGAGGCCCTTTTAAATTGTTATTCGGACTGGCGGAAAATCAGTGACTCATAAGGTGCCAGTCAGTCGGGGAATGCTGGGCGTTGTAGTACTACAAATGCTGCCTGTATTGCAAGTTGGATGTTAACCCATGCAACGGGGATGAGCCCCTTCTAAAAGCTTATTCACACACTGGCTTGGCAAATGGCAATGAATGAGAATTTCTATCAGCCACTGTGCACTCAGGGAATGCTGGGCATTGCAGTACTACAAAGGCTGCCTGTATTGCAAGTTGGATGTTAACCCATGCAACGGGGATGAGCCCCTTCTAAAAGCTTATTCACACACTGGCTTGGCAAATGGCAATGAATGAGAATTTCTATCAGCCACTGTGCACTCAGGGAATGATGGCCATTGTAGTACAGCTGCCTGCCTGGATTGCAAGTTGGTTGTTAACACGTGAAACGGGGATGAGCCCCTTATAAAAGCTTATTCACACACTGGCTTGGCAAATGGCAATGAAGAATGGCAAATGGCAAATGAAGTATTTGTATTGCAATTTGGATGTTGAGAGTAGAGTAGACTCCCGCTGTAGTGGATGAGCCCCTTCGATTGCTGGATTCCTGACTTTTAGATTCCTAAAGCTTTCCCTTACTGCACAGAGATGCTATCCCTACAGCTCCTGTCTCTAAAATTGCCGCTGAGCTCCGTGCATAGACATTTATTGCAGGCTTGAGCTCGCCCCTATGCTGCCTCCCGATTGGCTGGGAGAGCCGTTTGCAAGGCATTATGGGGTAGCCTGATGTCAGGTGATATTTTGAAATCCTCCATTTTAGATCTAACATGTGGCAGGCGCCAAAATGTAGCCGGGTTCGGTCAAAACGGGTTCAGCCGAACACGGTGAAGTTCGGATTCGCTGCGAACCAAACTTTTCATGATGTTCGGACCGAAACCGGGTTCGGTTGTCCCGGTTCGCTCATCTCTAGTCATGATTTTGTCATGATTTTAACGTAGGACTCCAGTGCTGCAAGACAACCGTGCTTGCCACTAAGCCACTGTGGAAACGAGGACCACAGTAGACGCTTACTCTCGCTACACACAATGTAAGACATAATAAAGAATGTATGTAACAATTTAACAAGTGCAATTATTTTTTTCTCTTGTTGGCATACCAGTTGCCCTTAGGCTGTGCTCACACAGAGTTTTCTGCAGGAGGAAAATTCCTCCTGCAAAAACTCCTCCAGACGGTTTTTGCACAGTGGTTTGACAAAAACTCGTCAAAACACTCGTCGAGGCGTTTTTTCCTCTTTCTGACTGATGGAAATGGAGTTTTGGAGGCGAAAACCGCCTCAAGATGGGTCATGACACTTCTTTTTACCGCGACGCGTTTTTTTTACTCGCGGTAAAAAAAACTTGTCCAACTCCCATTGAAATCAATGGGAGGCATTTTCAGGCGGTTTTTGACGAGTTTTGCTTTGCGGTTTCCACGTCAAAAAACTCGTAAAAAAACTCAGTGTGAACAGGCCCTTAAAGCTTCACTGTGGTGGCTGACACAATTGCCTCCCATCTCTGCAGAACCTCTAAATCTTTCTGGGGTTTTTCCATGTCAGCAAGATCTTGTAACCTCACTGCAGGCTGTAAATCCGCTGGTGGTTGGTATTTTCACTCACAGTGCTGGACAGTTGAGCCAACTTTCATGAATGCTCTCCCTTCTAAACGGCTGTACATGTAAGCAGAGCCCTGAGCTTGTCCCCTGTTGGTGGAGTTTGTCGGCCACTGCAGGGTCTTTAGCTCTGAAACTCTCTGAAACTCTAACTTTCTTTGGCAGAGAGGAGCAGAGACAGGACTGCCTCCATTGTGGGCAAATCTGATCCATTTTAACGGGGCCCCACAAGGACCTGTCATATTTGGCCATCTTTGTTACTCTTTTGCCTTCCACCAAATCAAACTCCACCGTCTCTCCACCTTAAAGGCTTCGTGAATAATTCTGTGAATCGTTCCGCTTTATAGCGGCCCAATGGACAAACACGTCGCTTTCCTGTCATTCCGCTGAATAAAACCATATCCTTTTCATATGTTGAACCTCCTTAATGTCCTTTGGATCTTGGTGGCAAGGACTTTCTTTTCGGCTTTGCCAATTTGCCATCTTGTCAGCTGGCCTGCCAATACCATTGAGAAGCACTCTCTATTAGGGTTTTCCATCTACAACATTATTCCCTGCTCATTTAACAGGAGCCGTTTCTTCTCTGTTGCCCTTTGGGACCCTGCATTCCCTGGCAAAATGTCCAAGCCAGTCACATTTCAAGCACCGGTCATGCCTGGTTGGGATATCCATGGATCTGCGTACACGGCCTCCACTACTTGTGTCGACAATGTATGCTGCACGTTCTCTCATTAAGTCCATAATAAGGGCAAATGCACACGACCATAAAAAACCCCGTAATTACGGACCGCAATATGGATCGCAATTACGGACTGGCCTGCTTCTATTGGCCATGGATACCTTTCCGTACCGCTACGGATAGGTGTCCGTGCCGTAGAACCGTGCCCGGAATTACGGAGCATGTACTACTTTCTGACTTTTACGGGCTGTGCTCCCATACATTGATGACGGGCACGGCCGTGTGCAACTGTAACGAATTCCAGGAGTGTTCCAGGACTGCTGCTTGGTTAACCAGCCACAGTTGACTGTGACATAATGGTTTTGTGTTCCTGCCGACTATGCCAAGTGTAAGGGTGGGTATAATTTACCAGATGGCGCACAATGGATCTTGTAAATTGAGACTTTACTGACTTCTTGTAACTTTCACAAACAGGAACAACACACGCCTGAGAGTGCTACAATCACAACTTGGTTCATTATATCATTTCTGGGGAAGTTAAAGAGGCTCTGTCACCAGATTCTCAAATCCCTATCTTCTATAGCATGTGATCGGCGCTGCAATGTAGATAACAGTAACGTTTTTTGTTTTTTTAAAACGTTAATTTTTGGCCAAGTTATGAGCTATTTTATATATATATGCAAATGAGCTTTGAAATGGACAACGGGGCGTTTTTTTTTCGTTATTGTCAACTGGGCGTGTATTGTGTTTTTAACTGGGCGTGTTTATGTGTATGACGCTGACCAATCAGTGACCAGTCAGCGTCAACACTCCTCTCCATTCATTTACACAGCAGCATCACGTTCTTACTAGAACGATGTGCAGCCACATACACAAGTGTCCTGATAATGAATACACATGAAATCCAGCCTGGACGTCATGTGTACTCAGAATCCTGACACTTCTGAATCTTTTAAACAAACAACCTAACCAAAACGAGATTTCGTTCCCCTTGCTGGAAATCTCAGAGAAAAGAGTCAGAAGTGTCAGGATTCTGAGTACACATGACGTCCAGGCTGGATTTCATGTGTATTCATTATCAGGACACTTGTGTATGTGGCTGCACATCGTTCTAGTAAGACAGAGGTGTAGCTAGGTTCTCCAGCACCTGGGGCAAAGATTCAGTTTGGCGCCCCGCCCCAACCTCTTTCCCGACATCTCCTTCCCCCTCGCCGTGTTTGTTTTCTCTACCAATCGACGTGTCATTTATTTTTATGTAACGCGAGCATAAAATTATTTGTACATTTCACAAGCAATATGGTTCTATACACAACACCAGAACCAAGCTCGGTACATATATACAACACCAGCACAAATACAGCTCAATTTAGTGCAACCCCTGCCGTATAGGTTTGTACGGCGTAAAACTACAGCTCCCAGCATGGACCGAACAATAGTAAGGATATGCTGGGAGATGCCGTTTCACAAAAAATAAATCCTATCATAATCATATCACCCATCATCTCGCTGCAGATCAAACAGTGACTACATTACTGATTAGAGGCAGAATGAACATTTACATTAAGTGACTCACCGGTGACGTCTCAGATTCTAGTTCTTTTTCTCCATCCGGTGCAGACCTCTATGATGACTTCTCCCGGTCACAGACCATTTCTGCAGTTTGCCGCTCAGATGTCTTCAGCTTCTCACTTTTCCAACATTTCTGCACCTATAAATAAAGATAAAGTTCTCATTATAACACACACTACGCCCCTAAATATAATAGCGCCAAACACTGCACCTCTAATTATAATAGCACCATACACCATGTCCCCCACACACACACACACACACACACACACACTGTGCCCCCTGTAGATAGTGCCTGCCATAGAGCCCCCTGTAGATAGTGCCCCCATATAGACCACCCCTGTATATAGTGTCCCACAAATAACTCCCCCTATAGTGCCCTACAGATAGCCCACCCCTGTATATAGCCCCCTGTAGATATAGACCACCCCTGTATATAGAGCTCTACAGATAGCCCAACCATGTATGTAGCCCCCCTGTAGATATAGCCCACCCCTGTATATAGTGCTCCACATATAGTCCACCCCTGTATATAGTGTTTCACAGATAGCCCACCCCTGTATTTAGCCCCCCCCTTGTACATATAGTCCACCCCTGTATATAGTGCTCCACTAGATAGTCCACCCCTGTATATAGTGCTCCACAGATAGCCCACCCCTGTATATACTATATACAGGGGTGGGCTATCTGTGGAGCACTATATACAGGGGTGGACTATATGTACAAGGGGGCTATATACAGGGGTGGGCTTTCTGTGGAGCACTATAGGGGGAGCTATTTGTGGGATACTATATACAGGGGTGGGCTATATCTACAGGGGGACTATATACAGGGGTGGGCTATATCTACAGGGGGACCATATCTACAGGGGGACAATATCTACAGCGGGACCATATCTACAGGTCTGGGATATACACAGGGGGACCATATCTACAGGGCTGGGATATACACAGGGGGGCTATATCTACAGGGGTGGGCTATACACAGGGGGGCTATATCTACAGAGGGGGGCTATATACAGGGGTGGGCTATACACAGGGGGGCTATATCTACAGAGGGGGGCTATATACAGGGGTGGGCTATACACAGGGGGGCTATATCTACAGAGGTGGGCTATACACAGGGGGGCTATATACAGGGGGAATATATCTACAGGGGGCTATATCTACAGGGCTGGGCTATATACAGGGTGATTATATGTACAAGGGGGGCTATATACTGGGGTGGGCTATCTATGGAGCACCATATACAGGGGTGGGCTATATCTACAGGGGGCTATATACTATATAGCCCACCCCTGTATATGGTGCTCTATAGACAGCCCACTCCAGTATATAGCCCCCCTGTAGATATAGTCTCCCTGCATATAGCCCCCCTGTAGATATAGTCCCGCTGTATATAGCCCCCTGTAGATATAGTCCCCCTGTATATAGCCCAGCAGATATAGTCCCCCTGTATATAGCCCAGCACTGTAGATATAGTCCCCCTGTATATAGCCCAGCCCTGTAGATATAGTCCCCCTGTATATAGCCCCCCTGTAGATATAGTCCCCCTGTATATAGCCCCCCTGTAGATATAGTCCCCCTGTATATAGTCCAGCAGATATAGTCCCCCTGTATATAGCCCAGCCCTGTAGATATAGTCCCCCTGTATATAGCCCAGCCCTGTAGATATAGTCCCCCTGTATATAGCCCCCCCTGTAGATATAGTCCCTCTGTATATAGCCCCCCTGTAGATATAGTCCCCCTGTATATAGCCCAGCAGATATAGTCCCCCTGTATATAGCCCAGCCCTGTAGATATAGTCCCCCTGTATATAGCCCAGCCCTGTAGATATAGTCCCCCTGTATATAGCCCCCCTGTAGATATAGTCCCCCTGTATATAGCCCAGCCCTGTAGATATAGTCCCCCCAGTATTTAGCCCAGCCCTGTAGATATAGTTCCCCTGTATATAGCCCCCCTATAGATATAGTCCCCCTGTATATAGCCCAGCCCTGTAGATATAGTCCCCCTGTATATAGCCCAGCCCTGTAGATATAGTCCCCCTGTATATAGCCCAGCCCTGTAGATATAGTCCCTCTGTAGATAGACACCCCCGTAGATAAAGTCCCCCGTGTAGACAAAGTCCCCCCCCCCCCCCCGCAGATACAGCCACACACTTCTATTACAATTAAAAAAAAATAATATTTCAAACTCACCTTATTCCCGCTCCCACGCCGTCCGGCAGCCATGGAGACCTGCTCTCTTCTGCGCAGGTCTCCAGGGCATTGAAAGGTGCTGATTGGCTGGGCAGGATGACTTTCCTTGTCAGTCAGTCAGCGCCTTTCATCGACGGAAGCTTCACTGGTACAAAAGGTACCAGTCGCTTCATTCGCGGAAAGGCGCTGAATAGCCGGGCACGGAACCTGCCCGGTCATTCATTGCTTCTAATTGTACCTGTGTCCTTGCGACACAGGTACAATTATAGTGCAGGAGGAGGTGGCGCTGGCGCCCCCCTCTGAACTGCGCTAGGGGCACATGCCCCGCCTGCCCCCCCCTAGCTATGCCCCTGAGTAAGAACACTATGTGCTGTGTAAATGAATGGAGAGGAGTGTTGACGCTGACTGGTCACTTATTGGTCAGCGTCATACACATAAACACGCCCAGTTAAAAACACAATACACGCCCAGTTGGACATAACGAAAAAAAAACGCCCCGTTGTCCATTTCAAAGCTTATTTGCATATATATAAAATAGCTCATAACTTGGCCAAAAATGAACGTTTTTAAAAAAAAACAAAAAACGTTACTGTTATCTACATTGCAGCGCCGATCACATGATATAGGAGATAGGGATTTGAGAATCTGGTGACAGAGCCTCTTTAACTTCAGCTTAGGCCTGTACGCTATCAGCCCTTTATGACGTGCTCAACAAAACAACTTTTACTAAGACTACAGATAAAAATCTTGAGTTTACAATTTACAGCTTAAAATGAACAAGATACAATTCAGAAGGTTTATGCTGCAGTTTTTTTCCACAGCAGGGGCATGAGATTTTTTGAATCTCATCCACTTTGCTGCTACTGTAATTACTGCGGAATTTCCACACACAATTCCGTTGCGGAAATTCCGCAGCGTTTACAATATAAATCTGTTTCTGCTCTCCATTGAAGTATTGGGCCAAACACGCAGCAACTTGGCACAGAACACACGGCATAAATTGACATGCTGTGGAATTGAAAAATTCACCGCAGAACACTTTCCGCACAACGTTTTTTTTCTGCAGCGTGGGCATGAGATTTTGTAAAACTCATTCACATTGCTGCTACTGTAAATGCTGTGGAATTTCCGCACAGAATTCTGTTGCGGAAATTCTGCAGCATTTACGCTACGTGGGAACCTAGTGTTAGGGCTTGTCCACACGTAACTGAATTGCTGTGTATTTTCCGTCCGGAATTGCAGACGGAAAATACGCCGTAGAATACAGTAGTAGCAAAGTGGGTGAGAGTTAACAAATCCCATCCACACGCTGCGTAAAATTTCCAAGCAGAAATTGACCTGCGGTGCGTATTTATTGTACGGTAGCATGTCAATTCCTGTTGCAGAAAGTGGACTGAATTGCTGCGTTTTTCAGAGGAGATGTCACCATCTCCCAGCATTGTGAAAAACGCAGCAAAATATGCACCATTTTCTGCAGTAAAAAACGCAGGAAATGGTGTGTTTTTTCCGCAGCGGAATTTCTACTAGTTTCTGAGGAATTACTGCAGAAATCTCCAGCAGCAGAAGTTTAGTAAACAGCACTACATCTCTATGTAGACCAGAGTTTCCCAATCTTTTCAGGCTCGAGGCACCCCGGAAAAAAAATAATCTCAGGGCACCCCTACCAAAAATTGTTTACAAAAAAGACAAAAAATGGCTAAAAACAAGCACTACACTCTTAGGCCTCATGCACACGACCGTGCCCGTAATTACGGGCCGTGCTCCCATTATAAAGTATAGTAGCATGGCCGTAAAATAAAAAAATAGGACATGTTCTATATTTTTCAACGGCACGGGCACCTTCCCGTAAGCAAACGGGAAGGTACTCGTGGCCAATAGAAGTCTATGGGCCCGTACGGGCCATAATTATGGGCGTTTTTACGTTCGTGTGCATGGGGCCTTAGGGTATGTTCACACGGCATTTTTTGTAAGGCAGAAAAAAATCTGACTCAAAATTCCTTCAGGAATGATAGCGTTGTATGACCTTTTTTTCCGCATTTTTTTCTGTGTTTTGCCCACGGTTTTTTAAGCCGTTGAAGGTAATGCAAAACCGCATGTAAAAAAGCACTCCAAATAAGCGCCTCAGGTTTTTATGCCTCCTATTCATTTCAATGAGAGGTTAGAGGCAGAAACCACTTGAAGACCATCTGCCCCCCTCACAGAAAATTTACCATCACCCCCCCAGTAAAGTGACCATAAGCCCCTCCCAGTAAAATGACAATCACAGACATAAAAGGGAGAACGAATACTTGTTTCTGCGCAGGTCCACAGCGTTAATCGCTCCTCTCATGGTTGATGGCTCTCAGCGTTAATGACTTTCTCCTCTCGTCAGGCTCTTCTGGCGGGAAGTGGTGGGCGGTACTTGTAGCAGACGTGTCTGCATCACGTCTGCTACAAGTAAAAGCATTTTTTTTATGGCATTGGATGACCGGAATGTCACGGCGCGCCTTAACGGTTCTCACTGCACACCAGGTCGCCAAAGCACCCTGGTTGGGAACCACTGATGTAATTGGAAGATAAGTAGAAGTGGACTTTTTGGGAGATGTTTATTGACCAGATAAAAAAAGTAGATGGTGGTATAGTACTAAATGGGGTACTGCATAGCACACTATTAGAGCATGTTCGCACGGCGCTCAAAAAAACTTGAAAATACACTAGCGTTTCTTGTAAAGTGTTTCTTAAAATACAGGCTTTTCTTATGCGTTTTCCAGGTGTTTTTTACGCATTTTGGGCACAATTTTTGCGTGTTTTGTGGCACGCAATTAAGACTCCCATTGACTATGGCAACATTTGGAAGTTTTTAGTGTATTTTACGCATCAAAGATATGACTTGACACTTTTTTTTACACTACACATTTTTAAATAATCTTGCGTACAAAAACGTGTTGTGTATACTAGCTACGCGCTTTCCCATTGATTTGAATGGGAAGCTTAATCAAGCGTTTTTTACGCGTACTTTGGGAGTGTGACTTATCTCTATCAATGGCAGACTATTGCTGATAGGACATCACACAACATATATATAGCATATTAATTCACATATTATTACTATAGTATGTATGACTGCAAATTAAAAAGTTTACAAGACCTTTAGAAAACTTTTGTTTCTGTAGTGTAAGCAAAAAGTCTGTGGCATGTTGTATAGCATGCGAGGAAATCTATTTTATGGGTTGTAAAATCTGTATATCGGATGTTTTTACAGCTACACTGGCTATACAATGTAACTACTACTTTGGAAACACTATCCCTACTACCCTGTCTCTTCATAGCACTGTGAAACATCTGCAGAAACACTTTGGGGATTCTGTGACTGGAAAGATTGGTGTATCACCATTTCCAGGATCTGTTGTAGCACTCTCTCCTTGGGACATAGGGAGATGACAGGAGGGTCATGGGAGTCTTCTTTTCTACTTTGGGATTTTGCTCCAGTGCCATCTGCAATCAGATTGTTAACACGTCAGTTCAATCTGTCAGAATCCCCTGAGTGCTACTCAGCCAAGCGTGAAGAAATACCTGGTGTATTAGTAGCGGATGTCCCCAAACAGTACAGTGACTCAGTCAGGCAGCCTAAATGGGAACAAAGACAATACCTTCACACTAGTGTATATTACTTATGAGCCCTGACCTAATATAGGAATACCTCAAAGGGCCTGTGTTGAAATGTGCAGATAATAAATGATTCTCATAAGCTACAAGTGGTCTATTAAAATGTTTACGGTCCCTGTCAAATAATTTTTTTGCAAAGAAAAAGAATCTTGGAAAAAAAAAATTCTCTATGTAATACGGGAAGATAACCACTAGATGACAGCCATAGATAATTTCCTTTATTCTGAATTCTGAATTTATATTCAGCATCTTGCTGTCTATTGAAAAGGTGACATTCTTGCTGAGATTGTAATTAAGATGACGGAGGTAAGCAAATTAAGGATGCTGGCACAATCATTGCCTTCATTTAATATTACCAATTACTGTCCTATGGAGCAAAAAGCCTTGAATTTACGAGTGAGCGAGTGGTGGACTGTCTTGATATTTATTTATTTTTTTCCACTTTTGTATGTGCCATTAATTGGTTAATACATTAATGGGTGACTCAGTAATCATCCTACAGCCTTCAGAATGCCGGCTTTTCAACACAGCTTTAAATATATTCCAGTTGCCTAATTTTTTTCACTTTCCTGTTCCAGCTATTTGCTTTTATTTTTTTTCTCCTCCATTTACAGGTGCAGAATTAAAGAACACGTGCACTCACTATATTATTGATGCACTTAAGTGGAGTGTTCCAAAGCCTGCAATTACTGTGTAGGCTTATGGCCCTGAAGTAGATGGGGATAGTGGTGCTGCATATCCATGATTTGAAGGACATACAGTGATGATTATAGAGGTAGTACTCTACTTCCATTCCAGGCCTTTGTGTTTAGCTGGTTGTCATGGCAAGTAATTGGATAGAATTTAAGCCACTTTCTTCCAGGTGGGAAATTCATAATTTTACCCTCCACCTAATTTTGCACATACTTTAAAAGAATCTGAAAGTTTCTAAAGGATTTGTGTTCTTGTATTAATTAGACAATAGAAATTACCCCATTTAATACATTAATAAAAAAATAATTTTTGCAATTTTTTTTTAGTTTTAGTTTTATCTTTTTCTTTTTATCTTTTTTTATATAAATTTTGTAACAAATTCTTCCTTATTTATTTTGTACTTTTTCCTGACTTTTTAAGATTTCCAAATAACCCTACAAAACAGCAGGACAACAAATGATTTTAACGATACTAGCTGGCTTTTTAGCCAGAATACTGTCTCAAGTAGACAGCTGCTCTCAAAGGCAATCTCTTGCCTAAAGCAGAAAGACCAGAATCCTCTTCTCCTTTGTGATTGTATATACTGATACAGCTGGTGGCCTCTACTGCGTCTGAGGTCCTTGCTTCAGCACTGAAAAAAAACAAGCCTGCACTCATCTGACTCCATATGCTAGACCTCCATTTTGCCTTCTTCAGCAGTCAATACGCCTAATCCATTCTAATAACTACTGTTTATGCCTTTAAATTGAGTATTTTCTTGTGTAGTACCTTCCGTTTCAACATATGGTGGGCTTTTATTCCTCCCCAAGTACAAAAACATGTTTGGTTTTGGCAAAATAAATGTTAAGCACTCTTCATTTAGCTGAATTTCATCGGGAGAACATGAATTATTTATCAAAACAATGAAAAACCAATTAACTGTCGCTTTTTAAGAACCTGCAACACTTGTCTACAAATTGTAGACAAAAGTAATTAGAGGTTTGGCATACTGTTTGTTTTTGGAAAATCCGGTGAGGGCATTGTGGTTGGATCATCATTAAAGGTTCAAAATCCTCCGTTCTTCCAAGACTTAGAACAGATGAAACTGTTACCAGGTATGGAGCGTGCCATATGTTTGTGCTTTGGATCATTTTGTTGAACACCTGTCTAGACATCATCTACATTACAAAAGCAAGTTGTTCCTGCTGAAATACACCCATAACTGTGTGACTTTTCTATATAGCCATGTTCACACTAGAGATAAATGGCCGCTATTCTCTGTTAGAAAATTGTTTGCGTATTTTTGTTATTCTCCATGGAGGATGAAATACATATAATAATAATAATATAGAAGCATAGTTTATATATGTGGATATATATATATATATATATATATATATAGATATAGATATAGATATATGTATATATATATGTCCCACAACAAATAATGTGTATCATGTAATATTTATGGATAAGATGCTGAATGGCCACTTTAACCTCTTCCTGCCGCAGCCATTTTTCTGATTTTCATAAAAAAAATTTCCTCTCCACCTTCTAGAACTTTTGTATTTTTCCGTCAATAAGGCCATATGAGCGCTTGATTTTTGTGGGACAAGTTGTAGTTTTTCAACCATTTATTGTACCATATAATGTAATAGGGAATGGGAAAAAAAATATTTGTGGGGTAGAAAGTGCAAAAAATAATTGATTCCTCCATTGTTTTTTGCACTTTGTTTTTACGGCATTCACCGTGCAATGAAAACAACATGTTAACTTTATTCTACGGGTCAATACGATTATGGCGATCCCAAATTTATATGTTTTTTTTTTATATTTTACTACATTTACAAGGAAAAAACTAACAGTATTTAATGGTACCATTTTGGGGTATATGAGATTTTTTGACCACGAGGTGACCAAAAAAGAGTAATTCTAGCGTTTTACTTTTTTTTTACTTAATAATGATATATTGTAATAGTTCAGACTAATATTTATTTTTTATTTTACAATGCCTGATGGGGAAAATGGGAAAAGTTTTTTTTTTAAAACGTTACATTTTTTTTGCACATAAAAAAAACTTTATTTAACTGATTTTTATTTTTTTTTATTAGTCCCCCTAGGGGACTTGAACCAGTGAACATTGGATCGATTGCACTATATACCGCAATACTAATGTATTGCAGTATATTGTCTTTCTGACAGGCTTCTATCATGTCCTGCTGGAGGCAGGGCTTAATAGGAGGAGAAAGATGGCGAACCTGGGGGGACCTTTATTAGGCACTCAGACTGTCATCACAACCATCGGCACCCCAGGACAGCGTCGCGGGTGGGCCAATGGACTGTTAGAGGTGGTCTCCCCCTCTTTCTAATGATTTAAATGCTGCAGTTGCTATTTCTTTCTAATGATTTAAATGCTGCAGTTGCTATTGAAGGGTTAAACGAGCAGGATCACACTCGAGCGTGATCCCACTCTTTACAGTGAAATGTCGGCTGTAATATACAGCCGACACCTGATTCGTATGGTGCAGGCTCAGATCATGAGCCTGCTTAATACTTCCCCTACCCGGCTATGACGTTAGTATATGTCATACGTCGGTAAGGGGTTAAGAGAGACACCCATCTAGAAACACATTGGTCCTCTTTTTGTCTACAGAACTGCAGCAGTTCGTTATGGCATGGATTCCACTAGGTGTTGAAGTAGTTCTGCAGGAATATTGGCCCATGCGGACAGGATAGCTTCTCGCAGTTACCGCTAAAGTGTTCTTCTGCCATAGGGTAAACAGCTGCCATGAATGGATGAACTCGGTCGGCCACAATGCTTAGGTAAGCCCTACTGTTCAAACGTCCATCCACAGGTATCAGAGGGCACAGGGTGTGCCAACTAAACATTATCCACACCATTACTCCACCTCCACCAGCCTGAACTGTTGACACCTGATAGGAAGGGTTCATCGATTCATGCCTCTTGTGCTAAATTCTGACCCCTTTGTTCCATGAGTTGCTTACTTGTACATGATCCCCTTTTGTTGGATGTTTTTCCTCGATCACATAATTCTTGGTATATTCTCGACAACATTGCATGAGAAAAAAATCCCACAAGGTTGGCAGCTTTTTACTAGCTCTGGCTCTGGCTAGTCTAGCACTAATGACTTTGCCCGTTAGAAGTTGCTCAGATCGCTCAATTTGCCCTTTCAAATGTGGATTTAGACTGAAACTGCACTCTGGGGTTACATGTCTTATCTACATACAGGGCAGCTCCAATTGTGAGGTATCTATGAAAAAGTGGTCATTGATTGTATAGGCAGGGGTATTGATGCAGATCTAGAATTATTGACATATTGAAGTCAATTGTCACTGAATTAGAGAGTAATCCGCCACTCGGTCCCACCATCTGCAAGGACAGGAAGACCCACACAGTTGGCTCTTTGCCATTTTATGAATTTGGAATAAATAGTTGCTGAATACCTCATATTGAAGTACAATGTCTTTATTTCAGGACCAGAAAATTTTGGAATCCCGATAGTATAGCTTTTGGGAAAAATAGACTGGCAAGAAGTGTTGGGAAAGATTTAAACATCTCTGGCTGCCAGGAATATATATATCATTTATTTTGAAGGTAGTTGATCCGATGCATACTGGTTTACAAGGTGCTTAACCTCTTCACGCGATGTGCCGCAATAGTATGTCGTAAGTAGGACTGCACTCCAACGTACTATTGCGGCACAGACATAAACTGTCACAACCAGTGACATATCGGCGATAGAACAGAGATGGCCGCTGTCATGGACAGCTGACCATCTCTGTCATTGGCTGGGGGACCAATCAGAGCGGTCCCATACCGGCGATCATTGTGATTGGTCTGTCAATTCTGACAGGCCAATCACAGCAATTCAGAAACGATATGCTAGTAATCTGTCACTGTTACTAAATGATACAGAGATGGCAGCTGTCATAGACAGCTGACCATCTCTGTCATCAGCCAGGGGACCAATCAGAGCGGTCCCATGCCGGCAAACACTGTGATTGGTCTGTCAATTCTGACAGACCAATCACAGCACTTTAGTAAATAAAGAATAGTAAATTTGTCACTGCTAGTGACAGAATAGCAATAAAACAGTGATGGCAGTTGTCATAGACAGCTGAGCATCTCCGTCATCGGCCAGGGGACCAATCAGAGCGGTCCCTTGCTGGCCAATGCTGTGATTAGTCTGTCAGTTCTGAAAGACCAATCACAGTATTATTTAGTAAAAATAAACTGGCTGGATACAGTAACCGGCTCTGATATCCTCATTGTGTGACAGAAATCTGAGGAGATTAGAGCTGTGTTACCTGAAGAGCCTGTGAAAAAAAACATACAGTTATCCCATACTGTGTCCCATCCATTACCCTTTGCATCCCCCAGTAATCCCTCTGCCATTTGTGATAGTTAGGGATTTTATAGAAAATCCCCCTAAAAAACAGTTAATATGTCTCGTCAACAGAATATGTACTTAGAGCATATATCAAACCATCAGGTATGACAAAAATAATCAGAAATCCAAAATTATACCTGATGTAAACAATAATAACACCAAGTAGGCACAAAAAATAAAATATGTAAATCTTTATTATCCCATACGGGAAAAGTTACCCACAAAAAACATACACCGTCCTAGTTGAATATTTGAGTATAGGGATCACTGGCTATTTTTCTGATATGTCTCATGCTATTATTCTGTCATAACATATGGTCATTTCCGTGGGACTTGAGGCACATTCCCACCTGGGGTGTTTTTAGTTTTTTGTATTTTAAATGTATGTTTTTTGTGGGTAACTTTTCCCGTATGGGATAATAAAGATTTACATATTTTATTTTTTGTGCCTACTTGGTGTTATTATTGTTTACATCAGGTATAATTTTGGATTTCTAATATGTCTCGTCGCCTATATACCGCCGAGGAGGCGTATGCTATTGTCTGTTTGGACACAGACAGTGACGAGGATTTCTAATTTTTTTTTATCATCCTCCTCCACTGATAATGAGGATATTCAGGAACCTCCTCAAAGGCGCAGAAGAGGTGGAGTTGAGAGTCAGCCTAACGTAAGCCACAAGATCTGGCTGCCCCCTCCTTGTATAGACCACCATATTCCTGATTTTGTTGAGCATTCAGGAATAAAAGTGGACATCATGGGTTAATGGGAAATAGATTATTTATTTATTTTTTCTTCTGAGTTAATTGATCTAATAGTTGTGCAAACCAACTTATACGCAACGCAGTATCTTGCCACTGGTCCCAACTCCCATTTTACCAGGACCTAGAGACGAGAACCTATCGATTCATTTGAAATTATGACATTCTGTGGGCTTTTGCTAAATATGGGCCTAATAAAGAAACCAACAATTATGTTATATTGGACTACAGACGTCCTCTATCATACCCCAATGTACCGGGCTGTAATGCCCAGGAAACATTTCGAGGCTATCCTAAAATTTTTACACTATAGTGATAACTCCCTGTGCCCCCCCCCCCCAAAAAAAAAAATAAATAAATGACCCTAACTTTGACCGGCTAAATAAAATAAGGCCACTAATAAATTTTCTGAACATGAAATTTCAGGAGGCACATGTCCCAGAGAAAAATATAAGCATCAATGAGTCCCTAGTCCATTTCAAAGGGAGGCTACACTTTCGACAATATTTACAGAATAAAAGAAGAGGCTGGACGCAGCTGCAGGCTTAAGGGAAGCCGACATGACCGTCCTGGTAGGGAAAGGGTTAATGTTAAGAGGTGAGGGAAAAGTGAAGAAGCTGAAGGAGGGACGGGGAGGAGCTAGGGGGGACGGGGGGGCCGTTACTGCGCTTCCCGCTGTTTCTCGGCATTGAGCCGGAAGCAGCGGGAGGAGTAATACACAAGAAGCAAAGCTCCCCGTTGCCCGGCTTTTAGTATGGCAGAGGCCCTGATTTTAGAGCGGCTGCGTGCCGCTGCTGTGCACCACGGTCCCGGATGGCTGGAGGAGACCGTGGCTGCATTAACGCGGATCCCGGACGCCGTTTCGCCACGTCGGGCACGGCGTTCGGGGTCTGTTGTAAGGGACAGGCTCCCCTCCCCCGGCCCCCCTACGAGCATGGCTATGGCGGCGGGGGGGGAGTCGGCAACAACCGCTCCTGCGCTGGGCAGGCAGAGAGCGGTAGCAGGGGTGACGGCGATGCAGGCTGTGTCGACCCGTCCCTCTCGGCGGTCCCGACCTCCAGAGCGCCTGAGTCCGGAGGTAGTCCCGCGGACACGGCGTCGCAGAGGGAGCCCGATCCCGGACGCTGCAGGCCAGGCAGCTGGGAGGACCGCCCCTTCCCAGGCCCTGCGTCCTGGCAGGAATCCCAGGCCGCGACGGGGTCCGGCGGTAAGCAGGGAGTCGCAGGCTGGGCTCCCTGTCACCCCTCCCCCATCAGATGGAAGATGTCGAGAGCAAGGTACGGCCGCCCCGCATGGTGATGTTCCGGCCAGGGGGCAGGCTTCGTCAGGATCGTCTAGACGGACGACTAGATCTGCAGCGACGTCGAGGCAACAGGTCCGGTCGGAAGTCTGGGTCCCGGCGGTCGGGCGGCAGGTTGCCGGCCCATCGGTCAGCGCGTCCTCATCCCCTTTCCGAAGAGGTCGTTGGGAGGGACAGTCGTCGGCGAGAGAAGAACTGGAGGAAGGTGAACTGGACGTTTATCGTCGAGGTCAGGATGGTCCGGCTGACGGGAACACAGCGCCTGTGCAGCCCGGTGAGTGTATAACTCCATTATTGTCTTATCCAGCGATTTTTATGTCGGGTGTCGGCGGGGGGGCTGCTAGCATAGCATCGGGGGCCGGTAGTGGCGCGGGCGGACGCGACGGAGCGGGTTTGGCAGATTTAGTGGGTTGCTTACGGGAGCTGGTGGGGCGCCTGGATAGGGCCGCGGCGCCGGTAGTAACGGAAGTGTCCCCTGCGGTAGTTTGGGAAGGCCCCAGGGAAGGGGGATCGTTGCAGGCGCGTCCTGTGGTGGCGGTTAGAGAGGCGGTCGCGGTGTCGGTGCAGACTGAGGCACAGAAGGACGGCGATCGAGTGCGCATGGACGATCGGGCTCGGGGGGAGGTGTATGTTTGTTTTGAGGGTCCGTTGGGGGCGCATTTAAAGCAGGAGGTGCGTGATCGGATCTGGAAAGATGAATATGTTGAAATTTTTTCTCTCTTGCCGCTGGCTAAATTCAATTTGGATAAGAGCAAGCGGGATGAGAGTAAAAAGGACGAGGAGGAACGGCGGCGGTATAGGCTTATCCCGCAGACGTTCGTTAATTGGTCGCAGGCGTTCGCCATATTGGCTAGTGTGATAGGGGAAAAGGCGCCGGAAAATTGTTCGGCGTTATTTTGTTATTTTGATGCTATTGGGGAGGCTCATAGGGCGTATGGGGGTCAGGCGTGGCTGCGATATGATGAGCAATTCCGTCAGCGGAAGGCGGTTCGGCCGGCGATTCGGTGGGACCAGAAGGATATTGCTCTCTGGTTACGGGTTACGGCTCCGGTTAGGCAGCCCTTTCCCGGGAGCGGTGGCCAGGGAGGCCAGACTAGTCAGAGTGGACCAAGCGGCGGGGGAAAGGCGGGGTTTTGCTGGCAATTCAATGAAGGCCAGTGCAAGTTTGGGGCCACGTGCAAGTTCAAGCACGTGTGCTCCGAGTGTAATGGTGCATCACACGGGGCGGCAAAATGTCTGCGGAAAAAGAGGTCCGGGAACCAGCACGGGGCTGGTCAAGGGGGTGTCGCCGGTGAGGGTGGAAAGGATGGCCCCTTATCTAAATGAGTATCCGGATAGGGCGGCAGCTAAGTTGCTTTATGAAGGGTTTAGTGTTGGTTTTTGTTATTCCTCCGCCTCCTTATGAGGTTCCGGTTACGCGGAGAAATTTAAAATCGGCTTACTTGCATGCGGAAGTCGTGTCGGAAAAGTTGTTAAAAGAAGTTTCGTTGGGGCGCATGTCGGGGCCATTTGTGGAGTCGCCGGTGAAAGATTTAGTTGTGTCCCCTTTGGGTATTGTCCCTAAACGCGAGCCCGGAAAGTTTCGTTTGATTCAACATTTATCGTATCCCAAAGGTTCGTCGGTAAATGACGGGATTGATCACGAGTTGTGTTCCGTAGTTTATACCTCATTCGATAAGGCGGTGGGGTTAGTGCGGGCTGCGGGTCCGGGGGCGCTGCTAGCAAAAACCGACATCGAGGCGGCGTTCAGGTTGTTGCCGGTCCATCCAGAAAGCCAACGGCTGTTGGGTTGTTTTTGGAATGGGGCCTTTTACGTGGATCGGTGCCTTCCGATGGGGTGTTCTCTGTCTTGTGCATACTTCGAGGCGTTTAGTAGCTTCGTGGAGTGGGTAACGAGGGGAGTATCCGGGGTCGATTCGTTGATCCATTACTTAGATGATTTTTTGTGCGTTGGCCCGGGGGGTTCGCCGGTTTGCGGTAACTTGCTTCATGCCCTGCAGAAGGTGGCGAGGGATTTTGGGCTGGGGCGGGTGGCTTTGGAGCTTACGGGGGAGGTCCGTGGTGCGCAGGTCAATGGCCGGCTAGCTGGGTGTCCAGTGGATTGACGCGGAATCTGGCCCTGCTCGAGCTGTTTCCCATCGTGGTGGCGGCTACCATTTGGGGGGACAGGCTCAGGGATAAGAAGGTCCGTTTTTACTGCGACAACATGGGGGTGGTGCTTGCCATTAATAACATCACGGCGTCCTCTCCTCCGGTAGTTCAATTGTTGCGACATTTAGTGTTGGTGTGTTTGTCGCTGAACGCGTGGGTGGTGGCGGTGCATGTCCCGGGTGTACGGAATTGCGTTGCTGATGCTCTTTCTCGCTCGCAGTGGGACCGGTTTCGGCAATTGGCCCCGGGAGCGGAACGTATCGGTTTGGCGTGTCCGGATCATCTATGGGATCTGGTATCGGTCCCGTAGAGCAGCTGTTACAAAGGTCTTTGGCGGGCACGACGGGGAGGGCTTATGCTGCTTGTTGGAGGCAGTGGGAGGAGTGGGTAAGAGAGTTGGGTGATGTCAATACGGATAGAGACAGGTTGGTGGCACTTTTGTATTGGTTAGGGGATGCCTGGGAGGGGGGGTTTTCAGTAGCGAAGGTGAACCGGTTTATATCCGCGGTGGCGTTTGGGCTTAAGTTGCGGGGCTTGCGGGATGTATCGAAGGAATTTCTGGTATCGCAGGCTTTGAAGGGGTTGCGCAGAGGTAGGGTGGAGGCGGATAGTAGAAGGCCGGTGTCGTTTGCTTTGCTGGGCTTGTTGGGCGGTTCATTGGCATCGGTATGTCGTTCTTCAGATGAAATGGATTTGTTTCGGTTGGCTTTCTCGTTGGCGTTCTTCGGAGCATTTAGAATAGGTGAGTTGGTGTCGCCAAGTACTAAACAGGCAGGGGGGCTGAGATCTGGGGAGGTGAGCCTTTTTGCAGATCGGTTGGAGGTATGGTTGCGTAGATCAAAAACTGACCAATTAGGGAAGGGAAAACTGATAGTTTTGTTCGCTCTCCCGGGGTCGGTCATGTGCCCAGTAGAGTGCATGCGTGGTTTTACAAAAAACAGGGGGTCTCCAGATTTGCCTTTGTTACGTCATGTGGACGGGTCGTTCTTGTCCAGGTTTCAGTTTGGAGCTGTTTTTAAAAAATGTTTGACGGCGGTTGGGGTTGCGGCAGGCTCATATTCATCTCATTCCTTCCGGATTGGCGCAGCAACGGAAGCAGGGCGCTGGGGGTTGGATGATGAGGGGGTGAGGCGTATTGGTCGTTGGGAGTCTAAAAGGTTTAAGTCCTATGTCCGCACCCATATGTTGTAATTTTGTTGTTTATGCTTGCAAATGTTATATGGTGGTGCCTAACTGTGTTTTCCGTTTCAGATTCGCCTCCTTGTCTGGTGTGGTTGATGGGTCATTCGTACGTGCACTGGGGGGCTTTGAGGGCGGACGTCCGCCCGGATGGTCGCCAGTTGCGCATTCCGCGACAGGATGCGGTTGTGCATTGGCTGGGGTTTAGAGGTATGTCGTGGAACAGGGTGTTGGCGGAATTCCAGACATATGTGCGGCTTGATAGGGTTCCGGAGGTTTTAGTGTTGCACGTGGGTGGGAATGACTTAGGAGTCCGCCCTTTTCGTGAGTTGGTGCGGGATATCAAACATGATTTGTTGTGTTTGTGGGTATCTTATCCCAAGTTGGTGGTAGTGTGGTCGGACATAGTCCCAAGGAAGCATTGGCGGCTAGCTAGATCGGTGGAGAGAGTCAATAAGGCTCGGATAAAAGTTAACCGGGCGGTGTCCCGTTTTGTGGCAAAGAACGGGGGCATTTGCGTGAGGCATAGGGATTTGGAGTCAGGATTGGGGAATTTCTGGAGGAGTGACGGGGTTCATCTGACCGAGGTTGGCATTGATATTTGGAGCTTGGCTATAGCAGAAGGCATAGAAAGGGCGGTGGTGGTGTGGAGGAACTCACAGGCTTAAGGTGGTCAAGGCCTGTTTCGCGGTGGCGGGGGGAGTCCTTGAGGCCAGTCAGTACAAAATGGTGGGGGGGTCGCATCGGGGGTATGCGTCCCCCAAAAAAGGTACATGGTTGAAGACTTCATCGGGTGTTATCCCTTTGAAGTGGTCTTCTGGTAGAAGGTATGTCACTTGAAGGCTTCATCGGGTGTTATCCCTTTGAAGTGGACTTCTAGTGGTCGGTATATCACTTGAGGGCTTCAACGGGTGTTTGGAGCCATCTGCAGAGGTGAACGGTGCTTCCGAGCTGGTTTACGGCTGGAGGTAATTAGTGGTTTGCAGATGGCTAATTCGGTGTGTTCTTGAAAGGAACATCTGAAGGGGCTTCAAGGACTTCCTCTGCTCGGGTTAATGTTAACGTTTAATTGTTATTTATGATTCTGACCCATGTTGGGTCATGTGAATTATTAGGAGGAATTCTCTGGTGGATTCCTAACTAGTTATCCGAATGTTTCGGATTTAAATTGTTTTTATAAAACTGTGAAATTAATAAACGGCTGCTGTGGCCATTTCACATCCAACCTCGGTGTCATGTGTCGTTACTAAATGGGGGTGGGGGATAGTATGGTTTAAGGTTAACACACGACTCTACCTAGGCAGGTCAAGAAGAGGCTGGACGCAGCTGCAGGCTTAAGGGAAGCCGACATGACCGTCCTGGTAGGGAAAGGGTTAATGTTAAGAGGTGAGGGAAAGGTGAAGAAGCTGAAGGAGGGACGGGGAGGAGCTAGGGGGGACGGGGGGGCCGTTACTGCGCTTCCCGCTGTTTCTCGGCATTGAGCCGGAAGCAGCGGGAGGAGTAATACACAAGAAGCAAAGCTCCCACCCTCCCACCCTTGTTTTGTTACTCCTTAGGTCTTCTGTACGTCTGTATATGAGCGTTGTGTTTTATTTTGTGTGTTTATTTAACATGTTTTTCTTTTTTCCGGAGTAGGTTCTGTTGTCATGGCAGCTGGCGGGGGGAGTCCTTGAGGCCAGTCAGTACAAAATGGTGGGGGGGTCGCATCGGGGGTATGCGTCCCCCAAAAAAGGTACATGGTTGAAGACTTCATCGGGTGTTATCCCTTTGAAGTGGTCTTCTGGTAGAAGGTATGTCACTTGAAGGCTTCATCGGGTGTTATCCCTTTGAAGTGGACTTCTAGTGGTCGGTATATCACTTGAGGGCTTCAACGGGTGTTATCCCCTTGAAGTGGACTTCTAGTGGTTGGAGCCATCTGCAGAGGTGAACGGTGCTTCCGAGCTGGTTTACGGCTGGAGGTAATTAGTGGTTTGCAGATGGCTAATTCGGTGTGTTCTTGAAAGGAACATCTGAAGGGGCTTCAAGGACTTCCTCTGCTCGGGTTAATGTTAACGTTTAATTGTTATTTATGATTCTGACCCATGTTGGGTCATGTGAATTATTAGGAGGAATTCTCTGGTGGATTCCTAACTAGTTATCCGAATGTTTCGGATTTAAATTGTTTTTATAAAACTGTGAAATTAATAAACGGCTGCTGTGGCCATTTCACATCCAACCTCGGTGTCATGTGTCGTTACTAAATGGGGGTGGGGGATAGTATGGTTTAAGGTTAACACACGACTCTACCTAGGCAGGTCAAGGGAGAGATATGGAATAAAAATTTATAAACTCTGCAAATGTGATTCCGGATACACCCACCGATTTAGAAAATATGAGGGGAAAGATTCGCAAATAAATCCCCCTAGACTGACACCATTCTCTGGGAATAAATGGACGAATTGTGTGGGACCTCATACATCCACTTCTAAATTAAGGATACAACTTGTACCTTGATAACTACAACACCAGTATGTCACTTTTTGAATGCCTCCAAGACAAAAACACGGTAGCCTGTGGCACAATTCGCCGCAATCAGCGAGGCATCCCAAAACCATTTATAGCAGATAAATTGAGAGCCAGGGAATGCAGAGCATTGTGCAGCGACCAGATCCTGCTCATGAAATTTAGGGACAAAAAAGACGTCCTGATGCAGACCTCAATTCATGGCGATGACACCAGCCCTGTCCAAATACGTGGGGCGAGCACCACAACCTCCAAGACTGTATGCATACAGAATTATAACAAGAACATGGGTGGAGTTGACCTCGTCGATCAAATGATGCAGCCATATAGTGCCATGAGAAAAACCAGATCGTGGTACAAAAAACTAGCTGTCCATCATGTACAATTCTTTTGTACTCTTTAAGAATGCCTACAATCAGGAAACTTTTCTTGGTTGCCAAGAAAAAGTCATAAAATGCCTTATTTTTGGTGATCAGGAGGAAGCAGAAGCAAGTAGGGCTACTAGTGAGGCCACCAGGATCATACCGGGGCAACATTTCCCCAGTGAAGTGCCTCCTACTGCAAAAAAAGTAAACCCCAAAAGCGATGTCGTGTCTGTTCCAAGAGAGGGATCAGAAAGGACACAACGTATCAGTGTGACACATGCCCTTCTAAACCTGGCCTCTGTATGAAACAATGCTTTCAGATTTATCATACCTCCCTTGATTACTAAATTAAATGATAATTATTTACTAGTACACCCCTTTGACTATTTTGTCCATTAAAAATTATAGATTTTTAAAAATTCTAAACTATTATTTCTATTATCAAAATGCCCAGAGATAAATTGGCTTTCCACCAAAATACCAAACAAAATGAAAACTTCTCATTATACCCTTAGATTAATACTTTGGGGATGTAGTTCTCTAATTCGTTTCTGGTGAATGCTTCTATGTTCTGGCACCTAAGGGCCATTTAAAAAAAAAAAAGATATTCAGAATTTTATCTCCAGTTTTGTATTCATGCCTCTAAAAAAAACAAAAAACGGTGAGTCAGCATGATCACTATACCCTTTGATAAATACTTTGAGGAGTGTACTTTCCAAAATAGGGTCACTTTGGGGGTTTTCCATTGTTTTGGTCCCACAGGGGCTTTGCAAATGCGACGTGGCATCCGCAAACCATTCCAGCAAAACTTTATCTCTAAAGTCAAATAGTGCTCCATCCCTTCTGAGCCCTGCCGTGGGTCCAAACAGCAGTTTATTACCAAACATGGGGTATTGCCATAATAGGGAAAATACAAATGTTACAAATGTTGGGGTGCTTTTTCCTCTTTTATTCCATGTAAAAATTAAACAATTTAATTAAGTAGATTTTCATCTTCACAGAGTGATTCCAATAAATTCAGCAAAAAACCTGTGGGTTCAAAATGCTCACTATACCCCTAGATCAAGCCCTTGAGGGGTGTAGATTCAAAAATGGGGTCACTGTTGGGGGTTTCCACTGTTTTGGTCACTCCAGGACGTTGCAAACACAACATGACACTGAAAACCATTCTGGCAAAATCTATGCTCTGAAATCCAAATTGTGCTCCTTCCCTTCTGAGCCCTGCTGTGGATCCAAACAAGCAGTTTATTACCACATATGGTATATTTCCATAACCAGGACATGATGCTTTACAAATGTTGGGGTGCTTTTTCTCCTTTATTCCTTGTAAAAATTAAAAAATGCTATGTTTTTTTCAGAAAAAAAGTAGAATTTCATCTTTACAGAGTGATTCCAATAAATTCAGAAAAAAACCTGTGGGGTCAAAATGCTAACTATACACCTACATAAATTCCTTGAGGGGTGTAGTTTCCAAAATGGGGTCACTTTTGGGGGGTTTCCACTGTTTTAGTCACTCCTTCCCTTCTAAGCCCTGCTATGGATCCAAACAAGCAGTTTATTACCACATATGGGATATGTCCGTAATCAGGACATGATGCTTTACAAATGTTGGGGTGCATTTTCTCCTTTATTGCTTGTAAAAAAAAAAATCTGAAAAAAAGTCGATTTTCATTTTAACAGACTAATTCCAATAAATTTAGCAAAAAAAACTTTGGGGTCAAAATGCTAACTATACACATACATAAATTCCTTGAGGGGTGTAGTTTCCAAAATGGGGTCAACTTGACATGGTGCCTAAAATATATTCTAAAAAAAAAGGAGGCACCAAAGTCTACTAGGTGCTCCTTTGATTCTGAGGCCTGCGCCTTAGTCCATTAGCAAACAAAGACCACATGTGGGGTAATTTTAAAAACTGCAGAATCTGGGCAATAAATATTGGGTTGCATTTCTCTGCTAAAATTTTCTGTGGTACAAAAAAAATGGATTACATATGAATTTCGGCAAAAAAAAATGAAATTTGTACATTTCACCTCTACTTTGCTCTTATTCCAGTAAAACGCATAAGGGGTTAAGATACTTTCTGAATGCTGTTTTGAATACTTTGAGGGGTGCAATTTTTAAAATGGGGTAATTTATGGGGACTTTCCAATATATAAGGCCCTCAAAGCCACTTCAGTACTGAAATGGTCCTTAAAAAAATAGCCATTTAAAATTTTCTTGAAAATGTGAGAAATTGCTGCTAAATTTCTGAGCCTTGTAACTTCCTAGAAAATAAAAGGAAGTTCAAAAAACAATGCCAGCATAAAGTCGACATATGGTAAATGTTAACTAATAACTTTTTTTGTATGGTATTGCTATCTGTTTTACAAGAAGATACATTTAAATTTAGAAAAATGCAAATTTTTGCAAATTTTCGTTGAATTATGGTGCTCTTTCACTAATAAATACTGAATTTATCTACCAAATTTTTTCACTAACATAAAGTACAATATGCCATGAGAAAACAATCTTATGATCGTTTGGATAGGTCTAAGCATTCCAAAGTTATTACCACATAAAGCAACACATGTCAGATTTGAAAAAATCGGCTGCATCCACAAGGCCAAAACAGGCTGTGTCCTGAAGGGGTTAAAGACTATGTACAAATTTGAGAGCATTTTTAGTTTTTAATAAACAGATTAGTTAGTGTGTTTAGTGTAATTAGACTTTTTTTTAAAAATAGTTTTACATTTGGAGATACAGCTGTTCTGTATTCTCTATACAGAACAGCTGTATCGCTTGTTTTACACTGAATCCGTCAGTCAGGCACACTCTGACACGCAGGACCCACCTGTAATCGATCACATCCTATAGTATGATATAATTACACACATCATCTATACACATATATTACATACATCTGTAGGAGTTTTCCCAGTGCAGCGGCTTGGATATCCCATAACTGACTAATTGGTGGGGATCCAACCACCTCTTTGTGGAGAGAGAATTGCCTTTACCAAAACTAGTAAATTGGATGTGCATATTAATGAAATGATAATTGTTAACTACTCATCCGGAAAAGATTGTTACTACTGTATTACTATGTCACCACAATGATCAGTTATTCTGACCATAGTTATTCTGACCATAGTTACATAGTTAATACGGTTGAAAAAAGACACATGTCCATCAAGTTCAACCAATGGCAATGTGTTGGTAAGAACAGGTATAGCAATTTTTTTTTGTATTTGCCACGTGGTATAGTAAATCATTCCCATTATTGCAGATGTCTTGTGCCTTCAATTGTACATGTTGGAGTCAAAGTCATCATAAGTACTATATATCAGCATGCAGTGCCCACCAAAAGTTCCAGAACACCCTCATAACTTTTGCCCCTTGGGGCGGTGGGGGTGGGCAGGGCCAGCAAAATCTTAAATGGCAGGGGGGTCGACTGGGCGCTCATTTCAAAGCTCTTTTCAATACAAAAACAATGCCGCAATCTATTTCATAATTATAAATTATGCCTAGCGGCTCAGATCAACATATATATTGTGGATTGTGCGGTCCATGTCTAGTTTCTCACAATGCTGGTAAACATTCTATAGGTGGCGATGTGATACAGAGAAAGTATGATTCACTTTTTTCTTGAGAGCTGAGCAAACAACTACAAGTCTAAATGTACCTCATAGTTTTATTATATAGTTTACTCAATATAAATCCATTTGTATATTAGAAATAATATCAGTGGGACTCACATATCGACCTTGTTTTAGAGACAAAATATTACACATTCTGCCTATAGTGAAGCAGACACAGACTGTTATAACCACAGGGAGTATGGGTATCCTTTAACTTCTATGGTCTATTGACAGATCTCTGATACTCTTAAAGAGGCTCTGTCACCAGATTTTGCAACCCCTATCTGCTATTGCAGCAGATAGGTGCTGCAATGTAGATTACAGTAACGTTTTTGGCCAAGTTATGACCATTTTTGTATTTATGCAAATGAGGCTTGCAAAAGTCCAAGTGGGCGTGTTTAAAGTAAAAGTCCAACTGGGCGTGTATTATGTGTGTTACAACTGGGCGTTTTTACTACTTTTACTAGCTGGGCGTTCTGACGAGAAGTATCATCCACTTCTCTTCAGAACACCCAGCTTCTGGCAGTGCAGACACACAGCGTTATCTCGAGAGATCACGCTGTGACGTCACTCACTTCCTGCCCCAGGTCCTGCATCGTGTCGGCCACATCGGCACCAGAGGTTACAGTTGATTCTGCAGCAGCATCAGCGTTTGCAGGTAAGTAGCTACATCGATGTGTCCTCGCTCGTCCGACACGATGCAGGACCTGGGGCAGGAAGTGAGTGACGTCACAGCGTGATCTCTCGAGAACACGCTGTGTGTCTGCACTGCCAGAAGCTGGGCGTTGTGTAGAGAAGTGGATGATACTTCTCGTCACAACGCCCAGCTAGTAAAAGTAGTAAAAACGCCCCGATGTACGCACATAATACACGCCCAGTTGGACTTTTACTTTAAACACGCCCACTTGGACTTCTGCAAGCCGCATTTGCATAAATACAAAAATGGTCATAACTTGGCCAAAAATGCTAGTTTTTTAAAAATAAAAACGTTACTGTAATCTACATTGCAGCGCCGATCTGCTGCAATAGAAAACAGGGGTTGCAAAATCTGGTGACAGAGCCTCTTTAACCCCTTCCCTCTTTAGCCACTTTTGACCTTCCTGACAAAGCCTAATTTTTCAAATCTGACATGTTTCACTTTATGTGGTAATAACTTTGGAATGCCTTAACCTATCCAAGCGATTCTGAGAATCTTTTCTCGTGACACATTGGACATTATGTTACTGGCAAAATTTGCTCTATACATTCAGTATTTAAATGTGAAAAACACCAAAATTTAGCCAAAAATTAGCATTTTTCTAAATTTAAATGTATCTGCTTGTAAGACAGGCAGTTATACCACACAAAATTGTTGCTGATTAACATCCCCCATATGTCTACATTAGATTGACATTGTTTTTTGAACATCCTTTTATTTTTCTATGACGTTACAAGGCTTAGAACTTTAGCAGCAATTTCTCACATTTTCAAGAAAATTTCAAAAGGCTATTTTTACAGGGGCTAGTTCAGTTGTGAAGTGGCTTTGAGGACCTTAGATATTAGAAACCCCCAAAAAGTCACCCCATTTTAAAAACTCCACCCCTCAAAGTATACAAAACAGCATTTAGAAAGTTTCTTAACCCTTTAGACATTTCACAGGAATTAAACCAAAATAGAGGTGAAATTTATAAATTACATTTTTTG
The DNA here is from genome assembly GCF_050947455.1 of Rhinoderma darwinii. NCBI lineage: Eukaryota > Metazoa > Chordata > Amphibia > Anura > Rhinodermatidae > Rhinoderma > Rhinoderma darwinii. Next base: position 584,856,911 of record NC_134687.1, on the reverse strand, counting down.
TTGTTGCAGAAATTCATTTTTAATCCAATTTTTTTGTAATACAAAGTTTTACCAGAGAAACGCAACTCAATATTTATTGCACGGGTTCTGCAGTTTTAGGAAATATCCCACATGTGGCTCTAGTGTGGTACTGGACTGAAGCACATGCTTCAGAAGCAAAGGCGCACCTAGTGGATTTTGGACACTCCTTTCTATTAGAATATATTTTAGGCACCATGTCAGCTTTGAAGAGGTCTTGTGGTACCAAAACAGTGGAAACCCCCCAAAAGTGACCCCATTTGGGAAACTACACCTCTCAAGGAATTTATTTAGGGGTATAGTGAGCATTTTGACAGGACAGTTTTTTTGCAGACATTTTTGGAAGTAGGCCGTTAAAATGAAAATCTACATTCTTTCAAAGAAAATGTAGGTTTAGCTAATTTTTTCTCATTTCCACAAGGACTAAAGGAGAAAAAGCACTGCAAAATTTGTAAAGCAATTTCTCCTGAGTAAAACAGTATCCCATATGCGGTAATAAACGGCTGTTTGAACACACGGCAGGGCTGAGAAGGGAAAGAGCACCATTTGGCTTTTGGAGCTCAAATTTAGCAGGAATGGTTTGTGGAGGCCATGTCGCATTTGCAGAGCCCCTGAGGAGACAAAACAATGAAAACGCCCAAAAAGTGACTCCATTTAGGTAACTACACCCCTTCAAGAATTCATCTACGGGTGTAATGATCATATTGATCCCACAGGTGTTTCATAGAATTTATTAGAATTGGGAAGTGAAAATAAAAACTATCCTTTTTCTGCAATAAGATGTAGCTTTAGCTCAACATTTTTAATTTTCTCAACAAATAAAGGAAAAAAAGAACCCCAACATTTGTAAAGCAACTTCTCTGGAGTACGGAAATATCCCATATGTGGTCATAAACTGCTGTTTGGGCACATGGCAAGGAACAGAAGAGAAGGAGTGGCATTTGGCTTTTGGTGCACAGATTTTGCTGGATTGGTTTCTTGACACCATGTCGCTTTACAAAGCCCCTAAGGTACCAGTACAGTGGAAACTACCCAAAAGGGACTCCATTTGTGATACTACACCCCTTGAGGAATTAATCTAGGGGTGTAGTGAACATTTTGACCCCACAGCTGTTTCATAGATTTTATTTGAATTGGGCAGTGAAAATAAAAATTAAAGTTTTTTTTTTCCAATAAGACGTAGATTTAGGGCAAAATTTTTAATTTTCTCAAAACATAAAGCAGAAAAAGAACCCCAACATTTGTTAAGCAATTTCTCCCGAGTATGGCAATACCCCATATGTGGTTATAAACTCATTTTTGGGCACACGGCAGGGTTCAGAAGAGAAGGAGAGCCATTTGGCTTTTGGAGCACAGATTTTGCTGGATTGGTTTCTGGTCGCTATGTCGCATTTGCGAAAACCCCTGTTGGACCAAAACAGTGCAAACCCCCCAAAATTGACCCCCATTTTGGAAACTACACCCCTCAAGGTATTCACCTAGGGGTGTAATGAGCACGTTAACCCTGCAGGTGTTTTGCATAAATTAGTGTGCACTCGATATTGCAGAGTAAAAATGTGATTTTTCAATAGCTATGCCAATATGTGGTGCCCAGCTTGTGCCACCATAACAAGACAGCTCTCAAATTATTATGCTGTGTTTCCCGGTTTTAGAATCACCCTACATGGGGCCCTAATCTTTTGTCTAGACATTTGACAAGGCTCAAAAGTGAAAGAGAACCATGCAAAATTGAGGCCTAATTTGGCGATTTACACAGAATTGGTTCCCAATTGCAGAGGCTCAGATGGGAAATAATAAAAGAAACCCCCTAGACGTGACCCCATTTTAGAAACTACACCCCTCAAGGCATTTATTAAGGGGTGTAGTGAGCATTTTCACCCCACAGGTCTTTTCCATAAATAAATGCGCTGCGTATGGTGCAAAGTAAAAAATAAAATTTTTCCCCAGAATTGCCAATTCAGTGGCAAGTATGTCATGCCCAGCTTATGCCACTGTAGACACACACCCCAACAATTGTTAAAAGGGTTCTCCCGGGTATGGCTGTGCCATGTATGTGGAAGTAAACTGCTGTTTGGGCACACTGTAGGGCTCAGATGGGTGGGAGCGCCATTTGGCTTTTGGAGCGTGGATTTTGCTTGGTAGTAGTTTTGTTTGAGTATTGCTGGTGTGTCAGTTTATAATGTGGGGTACATGTAAGCTGGGCAGAGTACATCAGGGGCATAGTCAGGGGGTATAATAATGGGGAAAACAATAAAATAATTCATAGATGTGTGTTATGCTGTGAAGCAATCCTTTCTGCACAGGCCGGTGTCGCACTGATAAACGGTGTCTTTACTTAACCCCCTTTTGGTCCACACTCCGCACCTTTGCAGTTTGGGGAATTTTGCTAGAAAGTGTTGTCCTGGTATAATACGGGCACCTTCGCTTCTAGCAGATATGTTTGCCCCCCCCCTTCCTGGTTCCCTAATTTTAGGGCCCCGATAAATTGCCTCTTGAAACAGACGAAATGTTCCCCTCTGATCTGCACAACTGCATATTTTTCATTTTGTGACATATGGAAGCCTTAACTAATTTTCTTTTTTCATAGACGTAGTGGTATGAGGGTTGTTTTTTTGCGGGATGAGCTGTAGTTATTATTGGTACCATTTTGGGGTGTATGCGACTTTTTCATCACTTTTTATCCTATTTTTTGAGAGGCAAGGTGACCAAAAAACTGCAATTCTGCCAGTTTTTTTAGGGATTTTTTATACAGCGTTCACCATGCGTTATAAATTACATGTTATCTTTATTGTGCGGGTCAGTACGATTCCGGCAAAACCAAATTTATAGCACTTTTTTATGTTTTACAACTTTTTGCACAATAAAATTACTTTTGTAAAAAGAATGTATTTTGTCTGTCGCCATGTTATGAGAACCATAACTTTTTAATTTTTTTGCCAACGGAGCTGTGTGAGGGCTTGTTTTCTGCGAGACGAGCTATAGTTTTATAGGCACCATTTTTGGATACATGCGACTTTTTGATCATTTTTTATTTACATTTTTGTAGAGCAAAGTGACCAAAAAACAGAAATTCTGGCATTATTTTTTACGTTTTTCTTTTACGCCATTCACCGTGTGGAATAAATACCATAATAATTTTATAGTTTAGTCCGTTACGGTCTCGGCGATACCAAATATGTATGGTTTATATATATATTTTCAATAATAAAGGACTTGATAAGGGAAAAAGGGCGATTGTGTTTTATTTTATTAATTAAAACTTTTATTATATTTTTTACAACTTTTTTTTCACATTTTTTTACACTTTACTTTAGTCCCACTAGGGGATTTGAAGGTCCAATTGTCAGATTTTTTTTCTAACACATTGCACTACCTACGTAGTGCAATGTATTAGATCTGTCAGTCATTCACTGTCAGCAAGCCGATTAGGCTTCGCCTCGGAACGGGGCCTAATCGGCTTCCGTAATGGCAAACAGAAGGCCATTGTTAGGTCTCCTGGTGTCATAATAGCAGTCGGCAGTTTTTGGATTGCAGGGCACAGCTGGCGATTTGCTAGCAACCACTAAGATGCAGCAATCGTATCCAATCCCTGCATCTGAGGGGTTAATGGCAGGGATCGGAGCTAGCTCCGGTTCCTGCCGTTACAAGTGGATATCCACCGCTCATGACGCCGCCTCATCTCCTGAGCCTCCAGGCGGGGGCTGGAAGTTTTCCGTGCTAGGCACACCAGGAGGTCATTATTAGGCCTCCGGCTGCCATTGCAGTCAACGACACCCCGGCAATTTCATTGCTGGGGTGTCGATGATCTGCAAACACCTTAAATGTAGCGATCGCTTTTGACGGCGGCTTTTAAGGGGTTCCAAATTATTATGCAAATGTTATTTTTCACTGATTTTCCTAAATAGTCGATGCAAATGACAGTCAGTATAATCTTCAAGCCATCAACCGTTGGAGTATAATGCAAATTTTATTGAACAAATCTCCTAATGATAACAGATTTTTTTTTAGAAGTAAAAAACTCAAAATGCACTGTTTCAAATTATTATGCACAACAGATGTCAAAACATTTTAAAGGTTGTAAAGAGAACTAAAATGGGGTCATATTTACAGAAATCAAAAGCTCTTTCAATCAAAAAAAACTTAACAGGCCAAGTTACATGTTAACATAGGACCCCTTCTTTGATATCACCTTCACAATTCTTGCATCCATTGAATTTGTGAGTATTTGGACAGTTTCTGCTTCAATATCTTTGCAGGATGTCAGAATAGCCTCCCAGAGCTTCTGTTTTGATGTGAACTGCCTCCCACCCTCATAGATATTTTGCTTGAGGATGCTCCAAAGGTTCTCAATAGGGTTGAGGTCAGGGGAACATGGGGGCCACACCATAAGCTTCTCTCCTTTTATGCCCATAGCAGCCAATGACACAGAGGTATTCTTTGCAGCATGAGATGGTGCATTGTCATGCATGAAGATAATTTTGCTACGGAAGACACGGTTCTTCTTTTTGTACCACGGAAGAAATTGGTCAGTCATAAACTCTACGTACTTTGCAGAGGTCATTTTCACACCGTCAGGGACCCTAAATGGGCCTACCAGCTCTCTCCCCATGATTCCAGCCCAAAACATGACTCCGTCACCTTCTTGCTGACGTCGCAGCCTTGTTGGTACATGGTGGCCATTCACCAACCATCCACTACTCCATCCATCTGGACCATCCAGGGTTGCACGGCACTCATCAGTAAACAACAATGTTTGAAAACCCCTGGAGGATCCTACACCTTGAGGTTCGCGGGACTCCAGAAGCACCAGTGGCTTCAAATACCTGTTTGCTGCTTTGCAATGGCATTTTAGCAGCTGCTCTCCTAATCCTATTAATTTGTCTGGCAGAAACCTTCCTCATTATGCCTTTATCTGAACGAACTCGTCTGTGCTCTGAATCAGCCACAAATCTTTCACAGTACGATGATCACGCTTAAGTTTTCTTGAAATATCCAATGTTTCACGCTTTTCGGAAGCAGAGAGATCCTTTTTCTTTCCCATATTGCTTGAAACCTGTGGCCTGCTTAATAATGTGGAACGTCCTTCTTAAGTAGTTTTCCTTTGATTGGGCACACCTGGCAAACTAATTATCACAGGTGTCTGAGATTGATTACAATGATCCAAAGAGCCCTAAGACACAATACCATGTATGAGTTTAATTGAAAAACTAATAATTAAATGTTTATGACACTTAAATCCAATGTGCATAATAATTTGGAACACGGTGTAGTACAGGACCTGAGGGGGATAGGCGTGACACAGAAGTTCAAACACCAAAGATAGCATCCCTGTGTCAAGGAAAGCCTGCTCAGGCTTTATATTAAGAACATGACATCATTAAATTTGCCCAGATGATAAGGGTGCTCTTACACAGCCGGACGTGGGCTGTGTAAACGAGTGCCGATCAATGAGACAGTTTGTTTATCAGCGCTCGTTAGCTCCTTTCACAAAGAGCTTTGTATGGGGACGAGCGTTCCTTACTACGATCCCCATACATTTCTATCACGTCGGCTGCACGTCTCCTCATTTACACAGGGAGATGTGCTGCCGAAAACGATAATATTTTCAGCCGCATAAACAATACAATCAGCCGATGAATGAGCGTTTACTTGTTCATCAGCTGATCGTTTCCCTGTTTACACAGGGCAATGATCGGGAATGAGAGTTCTGTGAACGCTAGTTTGCCCGATAATCATACCTCCCAAGTTTGAAGTATCACAAAGAGGGGCAAATGTTTTTTCTTTTAAGCCATGCCTCTAAACACACCCAATCCCCGCCCATACATACCCTGTTCAGCCCACACAGTATCATGCCCCCATAGTGACTCCCACAGAGTATAATGCCAAATAGCTGCCCCCACCCAGTATAACGCCCTCTAGCTGCCGCCATGCAGTATAAGGCCCCCATAGATGGACCCATACAGTATAAAGCCAACACAGATGCCACATACAGTATAATGCCCACACAGATTCTCCCATGTAGTATAATGTCCACACAGATGCCCCGTGCAGTATAAAGCCCAAGCAAATTCCCCCATACAGCATAATGCCCCATAGCTGCCCACATGCAGCATAATTCCACCATAACTGCCGCATACAGTATAATGCCTCTTAGCTGCCCCCATACAGCTTAATGCCCCCATACAGCACAATGCCCCCATAGCTGCTCCATACAGTATAATGCCCCTAAAGCTGCCCTAGTGCCATTGCCCACATATAAAGCACAAGTGCCCTCATAGATAGTGCCACAGTGCCTATATATAGTGCCACAGTTTCCATGTTGGTAGTGCCATTGGGACTCCCTCTAGGAGCGGAATTCCCAGCAAGAGCATAGGCTGGGGATTCTGCTCCTAGAGGGAAGCCCTGATGTCACTGCCCATATAGGGACAGTGATGTCAGTGGTTACTCCTTAAGCGGAATCACCGTTGCCGACTTTGGCCGGGGATTCCACTCCAGGAGGAGCCCCAGACGTCAATGTCCATATATGGACAGTGACCTCAGGGGTTTCCTCTAGGAGCAGAATCCCTTGCCAGATCGGCAACGGGGATTCTGCTCAGTCACTAGCCATTGACATTATATATGGACAGTGACGTCAAGGGCTTCCGCGAACACAGCGCTTAAAGTAGCGCTGTGCTCGGTGAGTCCTCGGCGAGCAGAGGAGCTCCCTTTGCTCCTCCACTCTGAACTAATTCTGAAGCAGGTTGCTGATGATTCAGTATTGGATTCAACTGTATCTGCGTCCTGAGGACGCAGAAACAGTTGACAGTGGGAAATACCCCCGGCCGCCCGGACAGCAGGACCCTGCCTGGAATCCGGGACTGTCCCGCTGAATCTGGGACGTTTGGGAGGTATGCGATAATTGGCCCATGTAAAAGGGCCTTTAGTTATAGTAACAGAAGCCATAAATGTCTGATACTGCATGTGTGTGTGTTCTACCTGTGGGACCTGCACCTATCTAAAGAACAGGTACTCTGACCCTAATCCCGTCGCCACATCCGAACGGCAAATTATTGGAGATTTAGGCGGCTCTCTGTTCACTTCAATTGGAGCTATAATATAAGCAAGTGTTTTCTAATGTACTAACATGCATTCAAGTATAGAATATCCAAGTGTTTTATTTCTATTGTCTGTTCTGATTTTTTTGAGGCATGCAGTATAATATTGATATTGTGGTTTGATCACTTTCGTAGTTTATGACATAATACAGGTTTGTGGTATTTTCAGATTATCTAAAATAAAATAAAGATTCCTTTATTTCCTACGTGTTGCCTGTTTGTCAAGATGCGCCTATATTTCAATCAACAAGAACGGTGTCATTTAAAATCCAGCAATTTCTTCTCTCTTCTGCAGGGTTTTGAGCACAGTAAACATTTATGCCAGGTGGCAGCAAAACCAATTTACTTTTTGTTTTGTCTACAACCCAGAGCAGCAGTAATATCACTTGTAGCATCAGAGCCTTTGAAGTAAGTGAATTTGATTTGAAATCCAAGTGTCAGGCTCCTTATGATCTTAAACAGATCCCTTTATCTCCCAGTGCTACAGGCACCAATAATTAAATTGCCTGCTGCTTAGAGTGTGTGCAGCTATAATGATGTACAGGTAATTGAGAAATGACTACTATAAACTGATGATGAAGTAGCGTGTTCAGTAGCACTTCTCATTTCATGAGTGATACACAACTCTACCTTAGACTTATATTTTACCTCTACAGATCATATAGAGGTTCAATATAAGTTAATTCCTTAAAGAGGCTCTGTCACCAGATTATAAGTGCCCTATCTCCTACATAATCTGATCGGCGCTGTAATGTAGATAACAACAGTGTTTTTTATTTTGAATAAAAATATCATTTTTGAGCAAGTTATGAACAATTTGAGATTTATGCTAATTAGTTTCTTAATAGACAACTGGGCGTTTTTTACCTTTTTACCAACTGGGCGCTGTAAAGAGAAGTGTATGACGCTGGCCAATCAGTAACCAATCAGTGACCAATCAGTGACGAATCAGCGTCATACACTTCTCTTTATTAATTTTTAGCTGTACTCGCAGCACAGCATGATCTCGCGAGATCACGCTGTGCTGTCACATACTTCCACATTAACTTTACCGAAGTGTCTTGAGAGTGAATAGACATGCAGATCTATAACTTTTTTATTTTTCCGTCGACATAGCTGTATAAGGACTTTTTTTTTTGCGGGACAAGATGTATTTTATAATAGCACCATTTTGGGGTACAAATAATTTATTGATTAACTTTTTATGAACTTTTTTTAGTGGGGTACCGGAAAAAAAAAGATATTTAGCCAATTTTTTGGCGTCTTAGTTTTACGCCGTTTACTGTATGGTATAAAAAACATAATAACCTCATTCAGCGGGTCGTTATAATTGCGGCAATACCAAATTTATATAGGTGTTTTTTATGTTTTCCTACTTTTACACAGTAAAATCCCTTTTTTTTTCAAAATTATTTGTTTTTGTGTCGCCATATTTTAAGAGCTATCACTTTTTTATTTTTTTGACTGATGCAGCTGTATGAGGGCTTTTTTTTTGTGGGACGACTTGTAGTTTTTATTGGTACCATTTTGGATCAGATGTGACTGTTTGATCACTTGTTATCAAATTGAAGGTAGAATGAACAGAAAACAGCAATTCTGGCGTTGTTTTCTATTTTATTTTTTACGGCATTCACCATGCGGGTTAGATAGTTTACCCGTTTTATAGTTGGGGTTGTTACGGATGCGGCAATAACAAATATGAGTAACTTTAATTCATAATAAATGATTTTGTAAGGAGAAAAAGTGGGTTTTTAATTTTTTTTTACTTGGGACATTTATTTATTGATTTCAAACTTTATTTAACTTTTTTTTTTACTTTTTTTTAGTCCCACTAGGGGACTTTACTGTACGACCTTTTGATCACTTTTATAATACACTGCAATACTTCTGTATTGCGGTGTATTATTGCCTGTAAAACTGACAGGCACATGTTAGGCCATGCCTCTGCCATAGAAACCATTGGCACCCCGCGATGCACGCGAGATGCCAGTGGGGTGAGAGAGGGAGCTCCCTCCTTCTAAAATCACTCAGATGTGGCGCTCGCTATTAAGGGCAGCATCTGAGAGGTTTAGTATGATCGGAGACCACTGGTAGAGGTCTCCGATCGTTGCCCTGAAGCCCGAGGCTGTTAGCAACAGTTTATCTGAAGTGCCGACGTGAAAAGGCGGCGCTTCAGAAGAACTACCCCAAACTGCCGACATAAAAACACTATACGCCGGTCATTAAGGGGTTAAAGGGCTTAGTTTCTGTTTGGCTTTTTCAGGAAATCAATGTATTGGAGTACGGGCTCAATAGAAAGTATATGAGCCCATACTCCGCTACATCAGCTTTCCGGAAAATAACGAACAGAAACGGAGCAGCTGAGCGTTTAATCAAATTTTATAATACAAAAAGTAACACAATTTGGTCTATAAGAGTGAATCTTGGTATTTGCAGATGGGGGAAAAACACTGTTTACATATTACGTCAGTGCACAAAGCTTTTAATGACAAGCTCATACTTGGACATGTCATGTAAACAAATGCTGTTCCATCTTATTCATGGTCCCCAAGTTCTCATAGAGCACATGTTGGCACCTGTTATATTAGACAGTCAGGTTACTTTTATTTATTTTTTTACACAACCTATACTTCAGGCTTCCTGCTTCCAACTACTAAATACTACTTCATAATACATGGGTCATTACATAGGCTTCCTAAGGTTTTCTTTCAGATTCATCCTCCACCTGTAATGCAATAATGCCCCAACACCCCCTAAAAATTTTCTTTGCCATCTGGCTCATAGCACTGGTTGTACATTTTAAAATCGTTGCTTTTTTTTCTCCTATGAAATTTGGAGCAAAGTGTGATTTTAAAATGTTAATCGCTCAGTTAACATGTTTTTCTGCTTATCAATAATCCTTTGTGTTTATTACTTATGTCAGATTCCTCTCATGTGTGTCCAGCTTCTATAAATAAATAAATAAATATATATATATATATATATATATATATATATATCCCCCTATGATCAGCTGATAAATGATGACCTTCTGCTGGGACCCCAGTTATGAGCGGTAACCGGCCGTGAAACCTGGCTGCAGATGTTCAATTTGCCTGCAGTGCCACCACTGGAGAGATAAAACTTGACATGTTGCCATTGAAATAAATGGGCTGTCCATGTAATGCATGGACAGACAGAGTCCTCCGGGGAGACGAATGCTATTTCTTCCCGCTTTCAACTTTGGCTAATTGATGAAGGTCCTAAGGGTGGAACCCCTCTTTATTAACTTATATCGCCTCAGTAGCTGGTAGATTTTCTAAACCAGACGACTCCTTTCATCTAATATATGTGAACGGTTTTTATGTAGAGCCAGATCTTGTTCTGCATTGTTAATGACAGATTTTCCCTCATTATCTAATGTATTTATGGGTTTTTCTTACCTATTTTTGTTTAAAGTTAGACTGAATTCCAATTGCATTTGCAGTGTCTGCTTGGCGTATGCACAAGATGTATCCAAAGGCCCCAATTCACTCGGTGAAGTCCAATACACTGTCCTTTTGTCCTCCGTCACGTTTGTATACATCAGTATACCTTCAAATGCATGGAATAGCACAGTGGACTTTATGTCGAGAAATACTCCCGACATATACCTTCAACGTACACTGAACATGAGTGTCAATAGACCATTCGGCCAGGATCACACACGCAGTTTAGATGCAGGTTTTGGTGCCGTTTTTGTTGTAGTTTTTTTTTTACTAAACTCAGGAGTGGACGCAAAAGAAAGGAGATGCATAAACCGTTTCTCCATTGCCTTCCACTTCTCTTTAGTAGGCTTCGTTTAGACGAGGCGGAAAATTCCGCTGCGGAGCATAGGCTGCGGTGCGGAATTTGGTGTCCGCAGCATACAATGGATGTTGCGGACCAGTGGCGGACTGGTTGCGGACTCATTGCGGAAGTTCTCCATTGACTTCAATGGAGATTCTAAATTCCACAATGAAGTCCGCAGATGTCATGTACATGTTATGTGTGCTGCGGATGCGTATTGCTTTTTTAACATGACATTTCTTCATTCTGCCTGGACCTATGTATTTCTAGGTCTACAGCCAGACTGAGGAAGTCAATGGGAAACCCGTAATTACGGGTGACTACGTGTGTGCACCCGTAATTATGGGAGCGTTGCTAGGCGACGTCAGTAAATAGTCACTGTCCAGGGTGCTGAAAGAGTTAAGCGATCGGCAGTAACTGTTTCTGCACCCTGGACAGTGACTACCGATCCCAATATACAGCAACCTGTAAAAAAAATAGAATTTCATACTTACCGAGAACTCCCTGCTTCTTTCTCCAGTCCGGCTTCCCAGGATGACGTTTCAGTCTAAGTGACGGCTGCAGCCAATCACAGGCTGCAGCGGTCACATGGACTGCCGCGTCATCCACGGAGGTCGGGCTGGATGCCGAAAGAGGGACGCATCACTAAGACAACGGCCGGTAAGTATGATATTCTTTTACTTTCACTAGGGAAAGTGCTGTCCCTTCTCTCTATCCTGCACTGATAGAGAGAAGGGAAGTACTTTCACCTCAATACGCAACGGCCAGTCCGCATCAATTTACTGCACATTTTGGGCAGATCCGCCACAGAATCTGCAACGCAGGTTCTGTGCGGCATTGATGCGGACAGTTGCGGAAGAAATACGCCACGTGGGGCCATGCCCTTAAGGTATATTCACACATAGCAGATTTGTTGCAGAAAGTTATGTGACTAAAAATCTATAGTGGTTGTTTCTGCAGCATGTAATAATGTACATGGATGTTTGCAACTCTATTCAGATGAATTAAACAGACGCAGAAATTTCTGCAACATGTTATGCCATTTTATGTTTTTTTTTTTATATAGGTTTCATACATGTGCAAATTTTTCAGAAAACGGCTCGATAAACCTCAAGCAGGAGACGTTTTTTTTTTTTTGCGCACCGCGGTTACAAATGAGTTTCTACGTGTCTTATGCTTTCTTTTTAATGGTAAAACACACGTGTGCTTTAAACAGGTGCTGCTTGTAGTGTTTATATAAACACATTAGCACTCCTTTGACACAGCATGACCTGAACAAGCAGTTCATCCTACTGGTAGAAAGAAACAAAACCTGAGTGTGCCAGAGCCGGCTTCATTCACATACGGCAAAATTAACACCAGATTATGAATACGCTTGCCTCTGGTAATTAATTGTGAAAATTGCTGGAGGAGTTTCCCTACTGTGAAGGGTATTGGCAGAACTATTTACTGCTAATAGACCTTGTTTAAGCCTTTTTTTCCTTCAGAGGTTCCACTTACAATAGACAGAAAAAAATCTGGCAGTCTGTTTTTTAGTATATTAGTATTTCTACAGTTACCAGAGAGACGTCCTCTTACTTTCCTATTTTTAATATTACAGTAGAAGAACGAGCAGCACTTTCAACTATTGTTCTCATGAACTAAAAAGTCAAAGTTAAAATGCGATGATAAATTCTCATAATGCTAAAAATAAAATACATGTACAGATTATATTTACAGCAAAATTTTATTTTTGAAACTGTTTTATTTTTTGAGAAAACCAGGGAGCAGAATATTGGATGAGTTAATATATGTAAATAAATCACGAGAAGGCTATTGTTAACCCCTTAGTGACCAGCGGATTTTAGGCCTTAATGACCAAGCTATTTTTTTGTTACGTTTTTCCATCGTCTCATTCAAGGAGCTATAACTTTTTTTTCTTTTTGCATCGACATAGCTGTATAAGGCCTTGTTTTTTGCAGGACAAGTTGCATTTTTTAATAACACGATTTTGCGGTACATAGAATTTATTAATTGACATTTATTAACTTTGTTTGGGGGGGAATAAAACAAAATTGTCATTTCGCCACACTTTTTTGCGTCCTAAGTTTAACATGTGGTATTCATAACAGTAACTTTATTCAGCGGGTTGTCACGATTGTAACGATACCAAATGTATATAGATTTTGTACTTTTTAGGCTGGGTTCACACGTGGCGGAATTTCACTTAAATTCCGCTGCGGACACTCCGCAGCGTTAATCCGCAGCGGAGCCGTTTCTGCATTGACTTCCACTTCTATTTAGAAGTGTTCGTTTAGACGATGCGTAACATTCCGCTACGGAGCATAGGCTGCGGAGCGGAATTTGGTGTCCGCAGCATGCTCTGTCTGTTGCGGAGCAGTGGCGGACTCATGGCGGAATTTCTCCATTGACTTCAATGGAGATTCTAAGTTCCGCAATGAAGTCCGCAGCTGTCATGCACATGTTATGTGTGCTGCGGATACGTCTTGCTTTTTTGCCATGACATTTCTTCATTCTGGCTGGACCTATGTATTTCTAGGTCTACAGCCAGACTGAGGAAGTCAATGGGGCTCCCGTAATGACGGGAGCGTTGCTAGGAGACGTCTGTAAATAGTCACTGTCCAGGGTGCTGAAAGAGTTAAGCGATCGGCAGTAACTGTTTCTGCACCCTGGATAGTGACTACCGATCCCAATATACAGCAACCTGTCAAAAAATATAAGTTCATACTTACCGAGAACTCCCTGCTTCTGTCTCCAGTCCGGCCTCCCAGGATGACGTTTCAGTCTAAGTGACGGCTGCAGCCAATCACAGGCCAAGCACAGGCTGCAGCGGTCACATGGACTGGCGCGTCATCCAGGGAGGTCGGGCTGGATGCCGAAAGAGGGACGCGTCACCAAGACAACGGCCGGTAAGTATGAAATTCGTTTACTTTCACTAGGGAAAGTGCTGTCCCTTCTCTCTATCCTGCACTGAATAGGGAGAAGGGAAGCACTTTTCCCGCAGTCCGCAGCAGCTAGTCCGCATCAATTTTCTACACATTTTGTGCAGATCCGCAGCAGAATCTGCAATGCAGATTCTGTGCGGCATTGATGTGGACAGTTGCGGAGGAAATCCGCCACGTGTGGTCATGCCCTTACTACTTTTACACAGTAAGGGCATGTTCAGACGTGGCGGAATTTTTCCGCTGCAAACGTTGGTGCAGATTTGGGGCAATTACGCAACAAATCTGCACCAACATTTGCATATTTGACAGGTAATTCAGACGTTGCAGAAAACACAGCGGACTTACCACAGATTTCAGTTTTTGTATTGCAAAGGCTTAAATACGCAGTGAAATTCTGCTTCTTCTCCGCAACAGCCAGTGTATGCTGCGGACTAAAAATTCTGCACTGCAGCCTATGGTCCGCAGCGGAGTTTTTCGCAACGTCTGCCCAAAGATAACTATAAAGGTGTGGAAACCAATGGACAAACTATCTGCTAAGGATTTCTACTGCGGACTGTCCGCAGCAGAATTCCACAGCAATTCCGCCACGTCTGAATGTGCCCTAATAGTGCCTGTCCATGTAAAACGGACAGGCATCTGCTAGGTCATGCCTCTGGCATGGCCTATCAGGAATTACTAGTGGCAGACCTGGGGGCCTTTATTACGCCCCCCGGCTGCCATAGAAACCACCAACACTCTGCGATCTTACGCAGGGTGCCGGTGGGGTGAGAGAGGGAGCTTGTCCATTATAGCAGGTCTCTACTCCCTGCTCTCAGCTAACTCAGGTAGCTGGGAACAGGGAGATTTAACAGCTCCCTGCTCTACTTATTTATTTATTCTGATGCAGCACCGTCAAAAGGCTATTGCATCGGAATAAAGCCCGTCAGTGGCCGTCGTAAAAACACTAATGGGTGGTCGGTAATGGGTTAAAAATGAGCAAACACAGGTGAAAATGAGCTCGCCTTACCTTATAAATAAGTTATTGATTAAAATAACTCAAATAAGATGGTACAGGCTTATGTGGAATGTTCGTTTTAAAAATACTTTTTAAGTGAAAGATGGAGATGAAAGGAGTCATTTCTTTATTTTGAAATAAGCCATAACTGGCGAATGTTTGTTTAACACGTTATTGTATTTACTTAAGGCAGAAAATGACATTGTTAAAATGTTTACAAATACTCTTATTGCACCTTAAGAGGAGAATTCTTGGCAGTAAACGTGCTCTTGTCCCTTTCTTCTTCTTTTTTATTAGAGAACTGTAAGTATTTTTAAATATGTATATACTCTAAGATATGCTGTGCTGGCTTGTTTGATTTACTTCTTTACTCTTCAGCTATATCACAAGTAGTATATTACAGAACATTAGAAAATATGTCAAGAGGAACAGTAATCAAATCATTGGATCATCAGTAATATACGAAGATTGATAGCCCATTGGCTCAATGTGAAAAAGAAAATGGGATAAGTGAGAACTGATGAGAAAAAGAAATTTGAATGAGATCTTATGGCAATCCATTATCTATGGGAGCTGGCAGATTCTTGACTGATACCTATTGGCAGAGGAGGGAAAATAGGTTGGATTTGTCCTTTTCCAATGTTTCCCCCAAGATAAATAATGTTAGTGTTGTCTTGCAGCCAGTTATTTAATTGCCAGAGATGTAACCCAGTAGCATAGCTAGCGGGTGGCAGGGGGGGCAGTGGCCCAAGGCCCGAGGCCCACTGAGATGGTGGGGCCCAGGGCCAGTTCCCCAGTGGTGGTGTGTCTTTCGACTGTATCTGCGTCCTCAGGATGCAGATACAGTTGAATCCAATGCTGGAGCAAGGAGCTGACGGCTCCTTGCTCCAGCATTCACTGTGTAATGCCAGCTCCAGCTGTGAGAGACTCAACGCAGACAGGCGCGATGTAGTGACGTCATCGTGCCTTTCTGCGCAGAGCCACACACTGCACAGAGCAGAGGTGCAGAGGGATCTCCTCCACTCGTTGTGGGAATGGGGATTGGTAAATATCTATTTTATTATTATTTTTTATTAGGCACTATGGGGCTTTATACTGTGTGGTGGCAGCTAAGGGGCATTATAGTGGGTATAGGGGGCCGCAATAGGGAAGTATACTGTATGGTGGCAGCTTTGGGGGCATTATACTGTATGCGTCAGGCACTCTTCCAGCATCTTTTCAGTTGTTCTGCGTCTCACAGGTGTTCTTCTGTGTGATCCAAACACCTCAAACTTCGATTCGTCTGTCCATAACACTTTTTTCCAATCTTCCTCTGTCCAGTGTCTGTGTGCTTTTGCCCATATTAATCTTTTCCTTTTATTAGCCAGTCTCAGATATGGCTTTTTCTTTGCCACTCTGCCCTGAAGGCCAGCATCCCGGAGTCGCTTCTTCACTGTAGACGTTGACACTGGTGTTTTGCGGGTACTATTTAATGAAGCTGCCAGTTGAGGACCTATGAGGCGTCTATTTCTCAAACTAGAGACTCTAATGTACTTGTCTTGTTGCTCAGTTGTGCAGCGGGGCCTCCCACTTCTCTTTATACTCTGGTTAGAGCCTGTGTGTGCTGTCCTCTGAAGGGAGTAGTACACACCGTTGTAGGAAATCTTCAGTTTCTTGGCAATTGCTCGCATGGAATAGCCTTCATTTCTAAGAACAAGAATAGACTGTCGACTTTCACATGAAAGCTCTCTTTTTCTAGCCATTTTGAGAGTTTAATCGAACCCACAAATGTAATGGTCCAGATTCTCAACTAGCTCAAAGGAAGGTCAGTTTTATAGCTCCTCTAAACAGCAAAACTGTTTACAGCGGTGCTAACATAATTGCACAAGCGTTTTCAAGTGTTTTCTAATCATCCATTAGCCTTCTAACACAGTTAGCAAACACAATGTACCATTAAAACACTGGAGTGATGGTTGCTGGAAATGGGCCTCTATACACCTATGTAGATATTGCATTAAAAACCAGATGTTTGCAGCTAGAATAGTCTTTTAGCACATTAACAATGTATAGAGTGTATTTCTGATTAATTTAATGTTATCTTCATTAAAAAAAACTGTGCTTTTCTTTCAAAAATAAGGAAATTTCTAAGTGACCCTAAACTTTTGAACAGTAGTGTATATATGTATGTGGGCATCTATGGGGCGTTATACTTTATGTGGACAGCTATGGGGCATTATTCTGTGTGGGAGGCACTATAGGGGCATTATACTGTGTGAGGCAGCTGTATAGAGTATTATACTGTGTGGGGCCACTAAGGGGTAATTATACTGTGTGGGCGCCACTAAGGGGTCATTATACTATGTGGGGGGCACTAAGGGGTCATTATACTATGTGAGGGAAGCTATAGGAGCATTATTTTGTGTGGGAACAACTGTAGGGGCATTATCCTGTGGGGGTAGCTATAGGGGCTTTATACTATGTGGGGGCCACTATGGGGTCATTATACTGTGTGGGGGACCCACTGGGTTGGGGCCCACTCCGATGTGTTTCATCCCCCCCTCCCTGTGCTAAACCCCTAGCTATGCTTCTGGCGTAATCTGAAGATCCTGTGCCCCAAAGCATAATCTATAACAGGGCCCCCATCTATCATGTGCCATTTATAATAGTGTCAACTTCTAATGTTGCAGAGAGGCTTTTGGAGCCCCTCGTGCATTAGGGCCTGGGTGTGCCAACCCCTTTAGCTATGCCTTTGCTCCCACCATCTCCTCAAAATTAAAGGGGCTGTCTGAAATGAGAAAATTCTGATGCTTTCTTTTTCCAGAAACAGCACCACAGTAACAGCAAAAAAAAGTAGATTATTGTTTTCTCATTTAAAACAGTCCTTTAATGTTTATTTTTGTTTGAGGTAAAATATGTATGTTATAGAGAAGCCAAATTTGAAGATAAAAAAAGGGGTGTGAGGGATTATTTTTTGTGGGGTGGGCTGTAGTTTATATTGGTACCATTTTGGGGTACGTGAGACTTTTTGATCACTTTTTATTTCATTTTTTTGTGGGAGATAAAGGGACCAAACAGCAATTCTGATGTTTTGAATTTTTTTTTTAAATAATGATATATTATAATAGTTCAGACTTTTATGGACGCTTCAATGCCAGTTATGTTAGCTTTTTATTTTTTTTACATTGTGCTTGAGGGAAAATGGGAAAAGGGGGGATTTTTGAGCTTTTAATTTAGAATTTTTTTTTTATTTGTTCAAAAAAACTTTATTTTACTGTTTTCTTTTTTACTTGTCTCCCTAGGGGACCTTAACCAGCAATCGTTAGATCGCTTGCACTATATACTGCAATACTAATGTATTGCAGTATATCGTGATTCTGACAGTCTCTATGAAGCCCTGTCGGATGTAGGGCTTAATAGGAGTACAAAGATGG
Organism: Rhinoderma darwinii; assembly: GCF_050947455.1. Taxonomy (NCBI): domain Eukaryota; kingdom Metazoa; phylum Chordata; class Amphibia; order Anura; family Rhinodermatidae; genus Rhinoderma; species Rhinoderma darwinii. Next base: position 584,838,643 of record NC_134687.1, on the reverse strand, counting down.
CAGACCTGGGGGACTTGGCTGTTATGCCAACCAACGGTACCCCCTGATATCACCGCGGCAGGGCCGTTGGAACGTTACAGGGGGTCGCCCCCCAGTTTTTAGTCATTTAAATACTGCGATCGCTATTGACCGCGGCATTTAACGGGTTAAACAAGTGGGATCACGCTCGAACGGGATCCCACTCGTTACCCAGAATTAGAAGTGTCGGCTGTAACACACAGCCGACACACTCGCTCTATGGAGCGGGCTCAGCCCGTGAGCCCGCTCCATATTCCCCCACCTGGCGTGCACTGTATATATACGGCGGATTTCGGGAAGGGGTTAAGACTAGTTGATATGGAGCCTCTAACTAATACATGAAAGAAAAAGAATAATGGTGGTATGGAAATAGAGACCATGCCAATTTTTATTACAAAGAGTAACATCATAAAAAAAATGGTAGAACAAAACTAACATACCTTAACCTCTTAGCGAAGCGTGATGTAACTGTACGTCACTACCACGAAGACAGAGTATGGAGCAAGAGCCAATCCCAGCCGTTTAACCACTGAGATGCCTCGGTCAATGGCAACCGCGGCATCTAAGCCTAATGACGGCCCCCAGGTCTGTCATAAATGTGACTATTTTTGTCCTATAGTAATGTAAACAATGTATTGGTATTGTCACGTCTGTAAAAGACCAAACTATTATAACGTTATTTAACCTGCACGGTGAGTGTTACAGAGAAAAAAAAACAGCAAAAAATGCAAAAACACTGAGTTGTAAATGTAGTACATCATCAAAAACATATATAAATTTGGTGTTGCCGTAATCATATTGACTTACAGAATAGAGTTAATGTGTAATTGTTACCCCACAGTGAGTGTCATAAAATCAAAACCCCCAAAAAAACTTGAGGAATTGCAGTTTTTTTCCAATTCCACCCCATAAAGTATTTATTTGCAGTTTCCCTGCACTTTATAAAAGTACATTATATAATGCTATTTAAATTTATAACTCGTCCTATGAAAAACAAGCCCTCATATGGCTATGTCGACGGAAAAAGAAAAAATTATGGCCTTTGGAAGGCAGGGAGGAAAAAGTAAAATCAAAAACTAAAAATGGCTGCGGTGCCAAGCAGTTAAAATGTGATAAGATTCTAGGCCCTTTGTTACCCCCAAAAAAAAACATTGAGAGTTAGTCCAGTATGGAACCATGTCGTTAAGAAACACACAAACAAAAAAGAATAGGTTAAAAAGTTTCTTTCCTGGCAAACAATGCAAAAGTGCGTGGGACACTAAAAACAACCGCAAAAAAAGGAAATTGTTTCTCCTCCACGCAAAACAGCAGTGATAATTATGAGATCAAAGAAAGAAAGGACTGTAAGACTGAGTTCACACGAGCACATTAACGTCCGTAATGGACGGACGTATTTCGGCCGGAAGTCCCGGACCGAACTCAGTGCAGGGAGGCGGGCTCCTAGCATCATAGTTATGTACGACGCTAGGAGTCCCTGCCTCTCTGCAGGACAACTGTCCCGTACTCTAATCACGTTTTCAGTACGGGACAGTAGTTCCACGGAGAGGCAGGGACTCCTAGCGTCGTACATAACTATGATGCTAGGAGCCCGCCTCCCTGCACTGAGTTCGGTCCGGGACTACGGGGCGCTACGTTGTCAGGCTGCAGTGCGGGGCTTCTTATCACGTCCATCTCTATGGGTAAGCCCAGCTTCACACTCCTTATGTAAGATATTTGACTTTTTCCCTGGCGTACTCAGTCACACTACTATATTCTGATCCTAGTTTACTTTATTGCTGCATCCTACCTTTTGTAATGCTATAACTAACTGTGTTTAAAATTTCTAACACTCTGAATAACCTTTGGAGGAAATATATGACTCTTTTAGCGAGTCCTTTTTTTCGCTCCAAATTTGCGGATACTTAGCATTTATTATCTCCACTAGCATTTTTTATCTTCAGTGTTACGTATGCATTAATTAATTTATTTAGACTGGATCACCTATTACCCATTCTGGATTGTGACTTACTGCCAGGGATTTTGTGTTACGGTGGGCTGAATATCCCTAATTTATAAAATCCTTGAAGCCGCCACACTGTGTTCCTATTTTTATTCGGATCTGTTTTTGAATTTTATGTAATACCCTTTATGTTGTATGTCCCAATAAAATATGTTAATTTTTCACTACATCTATGGCGTAATGACTTCTTTTTCTCAAAGTTTTCTATGATATAATGAAGTTTGCTACATTATTTATATATAACGAGGCGTATTGGACACTTGTCAATTGACGCCTAACTATCTACCTAACCCGGTAAGTCCTCATATTTCATAAGTATGATGCTAGGAGCCCGGCTCCCTGCAGTGTGTTCGGTCCGGGACTTCCGGCCGAAATACGTCCGTCCATTACGGACGTTAATGTGCTCGTGTGAACCCAGCCTAACTCAAAAAATGTGGTATTGTTGGGGCTATCAATACGTTGGACCGCCAGAAAATTGAAAACACGGCTAAGGGCATATTTAGATGTGGGGGATATGCTGCAGACTTAGGGCTTATTCAGATGAACGTGTAATACGTCGGTGCAACGTGTGTGATTTTCACGCGCCTCGCACGGACCTATGTTAGTCAATGGGGCCGTGCAGACTGTCTGTGAGTTTCACGCAGCGTGTGTCCGCTGCGTAAAACTCCCGACATGTCCTATATTTGTGCGTTGTTCGTGCATCACGCACCCATTCAAGTCAATGGGTACGTGAAAACCACGCATGGCACACGGAAGCACTTCCGTGGGACGCACGTGATTCGCGCAACAGCAGTAAAAACTATGAATGTAAACAGAAAAGCACCACGTGCTTTTCTGTTTACAAATATACAAACAGAGTGTCATAATGATCATGCAGCCGCGCACCATACGTTGCTGACACACGGAGCTGTTATGGACCTTTTGTGCGCGCAAAACGCACACGCTCGTGTGATTCTGGCCTTAGGTCACGGATTCCGCATTGCAAGTCTGCAGAAATTTACAGTACAATACAAGTGGATGTGATTTTCAAAACCTTCCACATATAGCAGAAACAATCTACAGTGAAAGATGAGCATCCTGCGGAATTTCAAAGCTGCAGCAAGCTTAGTCTGTTGCGGCGAAGCTGCAGAATTTCACCCTGGATTTCATCCCTTGCAATTCATAGGCTGAAACCTGCAGCAAATCCCCTGCTAAATCTGCGCCAAAATCTGCATGTTTTATATACTGATTTTGGTGAAGATCCATTGAAGAATCCGTTGCATTTGGAATATGTCAGTTAGAAAAGAACTGGCGGGGAGGGAATATTATTAAAACTCATCACATAAAGAGACGGAACACCTTGATCTGCTAAATACAATGACACCTAATGGACTGAACATAGTATTAGACATTAATTGTTTAATTAGCAAATGAACCTGGAAAAACGACAAAAAAAATAGCTTCAAAAAAAACATTTCATGGAATCCTGTAATGATAACCCCAGAGCAAGGCAAAACCGGTCGGGTGGCATTCGGACTCCAGATGGGGATTTTATATACTGGACACATGTTTTTATCTTGTCAGTTTATATTAAAAAAAATAAGAGAAATACCTTTAAATCGAAGCCCCGTTGTGTGTTTTTGTCTTGATATTCTTCGTATACAGCTGCCAAAGGTATCCTGTGAGAAACGGAATCTTATGCCATCCACGCATTAGTTGGGGACAGGGAAGGACTTTGGAAGTTTGAACCTTGAGGATACACGTAGATGCAGCAACGGAGGCAGTTAGGGCATGTTTACACGTGGCGGAATTGCTGTGGAATTCCGCTGCGGACAGTCCGCAGTGGAAATCCTTTCCACACCTTTTTAGTTATCTTCGTGCAGACATTGCGGAAAACTCCGCTGCGGACCATAGGCTACGGTGCAGAATTTTCAGTCCGCAGCATGCACTGTCTGTTGCGGAGAAGAAGCGGAATTTTACTGAGTATTTCAGCCTTGGCAATGCAAAAACTGAAATATGTGGCAAGTCCACTGTGTTTTCTGCAACGTCTGAATTACCTGTCAAATATGCAAATGCTGGTGCAGATTCGTTGCGTAATTGCCCCAAATCTGCACCAACATTTGCAGCAGAAAAATTCTGCCACGTCTGAACGTGCCCTTAGTATTTGATGAGAAGGTCAAAGTGGCCCAAGAACCGGATTGCTTCCCAATCAACTAGCACCCCTCTCTTGATATCAGTGGATATCTCTGCAGTCTATTAAAGAGGTTGTCCGGTTTCAGCAAATTAATGTTATTTTTTGTATAATTAAATGTTATATAATTTTGCAATATATTTTCTGTATTCATTCTTAACTCTTTTCAAGATCTCTGCTTGTTGTTATTCAGTAGGAACAGTCATTATTTACTTCCAGTGGATACAATTTAGTACATGGTCATGTGCTCTCATCAAAACTCCAGCACAAATCTGTTTGTCTAATACAGGGGTCTCAAACTCGGCCGAGTAAATGGGCCGCACATAGAAAAGATTTGAAGTTGACGGGCCGCATTACATTCAAATTTGATACAATACAGGTTACTGTTGATCAATTAGTTATTTGAACTACTATAACAATACTACATTACTATAATATTCCTACATTACTATAATAATACTAAATTGCTATAATACTCCTACATTACTATAACAATACTACATTACTATAATATTCCTACATTACTATAATAATAATAAATTGCTATAATACTCCTACATTACTATAATAATACTACATTACTATAATACTACATTACTATAATAATCCTACATTACTATAACACTACTACATTACTATCATAATACTACATTACTATAATACTACATTGCTATAATACTACATTACTATAATACTACATTACTATAATGATCCTACATTACTATAATAATACTACATTGCTATAATACTCCTACATTACTGTAACAATACTACATTGCTATAATAATACTACATTACTATAACACTACTAAATTACTATAATAATAATACTACATTACTATAATGCTACCTTTCTATAATACTACATTACTATAACAATACTACATTACTATAATACTACATTACTATAATAATTTTACATTACTATAATACTACATTGATATAAAACTCCTACATTACTATAACAATACTGCATTGCTATAATAATACTACATTACTATAATACCACATTACTAGAATACTGCTACATTACAATAACAATACTACATTACTATAATAATATTACATTACTATAATACTACATTACTATAATAATCCTATATTACTATAACAATACTACATTACTATAATACTCCTACATTACTATAACAATACTACATTGCTATAATAATACTACATTACTATAATACTACACTACTATAATAATACTACATTACTATAACAATACTACATTACTATAATACTCCTACATTACTATAACAATACTACATTGCTATAATAATACTACATTACTATAATACTACATTACTATAACAATCCTACATTACTAAATAATACTACATTGCTATAATAATACTACGTTACTATAACAATACTACATTACTATAATACTACATTACTATAAAAATACTACATTACTTCAATACTACATTACTATAACAATATTACATTACTATAATAATACTACATTACTATAATACTACATTACTATAACAATACTACATTACTATAACACTACTACATTACTATAATACTACATTACTATAACAATACTACATTACTATAATAATACTGCATTGCTATAATACGACATTACTATAACAATACTACATTACTATAATAATACTACATTACTATAATACTACATTACTGTAATAATACTACATTACTATAACAATACTACATTACTATAATACTCCTATATTAATATAACAATACTACATTGCTATAATAATACTACATTACTATAATACTGCATTACTATAATAATACCACATTACTATAACAATCCTACATTACTATAACAATCCTACATTACTATAATAATACTACATTGCTATAATAATACTACATTACTATAACAATACTACATTACAATAATACTACATTGCTATAATAATACTACATTACTATAACAATACTACATTACAATAATACCACATTACTATAATACTACATTACTATAATACTACATTACTATAAAAATAATACATTACTATAACAATACTACATTACTATAATAATTCTACACTACTATAACAATACTACATTACTATAATACTCCTACATTACTATAACAATACTACATTACTATAATAATACTACATTACTATAATACTACATTACTATAATAATTCTACACTACTATAACAATACTACATTACTATAATACTACTACATTACTATAATACTACATTACTATAATAATACTACATTACTATAATACCACATTACTATAACAATACTACATTACTATAACAATACTACATTACTATAATAATACTACATTACTATAATACTACATTACTATAATAATTCTACACTACTATAACAATACTACATTACTATAATACTACTACATTACTATAATACTACATTACTATAACAATACTACATTACTATAATACCACATTACTATAACAATACTGCATTGCTTTAATAATACATTACGATAACAATAATACATTAATATAAAGGCACATTCACACGTGGCAGAATTGCTGTTGAATTCCGCTGCGAACAGTCCGCAGTGGAATTCTGCAACAGCCGTTTTTTACATTTGTTTCCATACATTCTTAGGAAAGTTAGTTCATACGTTGCAGAAAATAATTGTGCGGAAATCACGATGCGGTGCAGAATTTTCAGTCCGCAGCATGCTCATGACATTGCAGAGAAGAAGCGGAATTTCACTGCAGATTTGAGTCTTTGCAATGCAAAAACTGAAATCTGTGGCAAGTCCGCTGTGATATCTGCAACGTCTGAATTACCTGTCAAATATGCAAATGTTGGTGCAGATTCGTTGCGTAATTGGCCCAAATCTGCACCAACATTTGCAGCAGAAAAATTCTGCCACATGTGAACATGCCCTTATACTACATTACTATAATAATAATAATAATAATAATAATAATAATAATAATCCCTTTTTTTGACCTTTGGAGTGCTGCCTTTATTTCTATTCTTTGCTTGATATCTGGGGACTCTAAAGTCGGATTCCTGGAGGCTTGCACCCTGCTACCCTGGAAGCTGTTGTACTACTGTGCTGCTCACTTTATCTATTTGGACATATATGGACAGTGACATCAGGGGATCCTCCTGGACTGGATTCCCCGGCCAGAGCATTGCCGACGCTCGGGCCGGGGATTCCTCTGCTGGAGGAGCCCTTGAAGTCACTGTTCATCGTTGCCTACATTCGGGCCGGGGATTCCACTCCTAGAGGGAGCCCCAATAGAGCTAACTACAGTGAGGGGGTGGTGTAGCGGCGGTATGTAGCACTGTCGACAGTCTGGGGTGGGTTGCACTATCTACAGGGGACTGTGTGGCCATTGCTCACCTACCACCAACGATCCAGCAGTGCGGGAAAGGGACTGCGCTCATTCATGCTCTCCTCATTCGGCCTGCTCTCTCCTCTCATGAAGGAGCTTTGGTGCCCCGCAGCCCGCAGATGACAGCCTCAGGGGACGCATGTGGCATGCTGGCCTCGTGTTGGTCTAATACAATCTGAATGTCTCCTGAAGTGTCTGGTGTAATGCATCGAGACGCTGGTGCACCCGGCTGGGTGTATTGTTTGTAATAGAGGGACTCCAGTAATACAGGCTGATTGTACTTGTCAGGCAGGAGCAATTAATGGTGTAGGAGCAATGAATATTGCTGGCAGCCATATTATACAGCGCTGCAGTTCTCTACTACGGGTAGTACTGACCATAAGCCCATATTCAGACGAAAGTGCGTCAAATCGGCCGATTTGCACCCGTGCGGGACCCGTTTTCACGGATCTCTCATAGACTTGAGTCTATTGAGTGATCCATGAACACGGACAAAAAATAGGACATCTCCTATTTTTTTACGGGCCATTCACATAGTCTGTTAAAACAACGACCGCGTGAATACAATTAAAAAAACAGCCGTCACACAGATGATTTCAACGTTCGTCTCAATAAGCCTTATGTGACCGTAATCTGTGTATATTTCGCTGTTCCATATAGAAACCTTGAAGTGAAGTATTTAACTAAATTGAAAGCGTACATGTGTCAAAACATATGCAACTAGGTTAGAAGTGTGTGTGTGTGTGTATATATATATATATATATATATATATATGTGTGTATATAATATATATGTGCATATATTATAATAATATATATTAGTTGACATTGACTATGGATTTCCATTTTTTTTTTCATTATCATTTATATTTCTTCCAAATAAAAATAAACTAGTTTTCCTCTTTTTTCTTTAAAGTTTAGAATATTCAGATTATACAAAGCGTTAGTTCTTAAGTACCTTGAGCAGTACTTAAGTGTCTTATTAAGCCCAAGGCACACAGGCTTTACACAACCTGTTCTGGCTGGAATTGTGTCTCTTTCTGCTTTTCAGAGCCCAGCACAGAATGCTTCCTATTCCTTATCAGAGTGTCTAAATCTAACAGATTGTAGGCTCAAATTTCTCCTCCCAGGCAATGTTGGCTTTGTCTATTGTTTGCCATTACAAGATTGTCATGACTTCTACAGCTTAGATTTCTATCTTTTTTCCCCCAGCATCACCCTTTAGGCAAATAAGGACTATTTCCGTATCCTTGAAAGTGCCCATAAGACTGCTGGAAGCAATGTGCTCTTAGATACCTTTCCGGCAAACATTGTCTTTTGGTTGTTTTGATGGTTCATTGCAGCAAGGAAAGTTATATGAATCTCCAAAGGGATTATGAACATGTTATACCTGAAGGGAGATATGGACTATGGGATTTGTGTTTGACATGCGTCTGGTATTGACTGCCTTTTATAATGTTCGCACACTGGCTTAGAGGTCTGGATGGCTAAACTAATGTTATCTTCTTATTATAAACCAATAAATATAATCATTTTTCTCCAGGTTTTCTAATGTGCATAGATGTAGTATTTCCTACTTTTATTTTAGGAGTTGATTTGTAACTATACTGTTTTTTCCTTGATGTCACTGGGGGTTACATAGAACGGTCTACTTTTCTTCCTTATGCCTCCTCATTGCTAGTGTACATGTATGGCAATTTTACACCATAAATTGGTAAAGGTCCAGAAATTTGGTACACCGCTGTCATAGTCATGGCAGAATAGTCTATAAGTGTACATCCATAGTTGGTTTAGTTCGTATCACCCTTTAGAATTTTGAAGGTGACGGCGGGAGATACAGCCGGCAGATCAGGTCCTAATGTTGCTAAGGCAAATGTATAATACTGGAAATCTTTCCAGAAGTCTTATACTGGCATCACACGGTTGGCATCGCACAGTTGGCTCGACAACAGAACCGCCCCATCCCCAGGTGCATCTTCTCTGGTCACATCCTAACTTCTGATGGGAAATGCAAACGGGAGCAACTCTGGAGATACATTTTTTTGTCTCACTTCTTTTGATAAATGTGCCCCAGAGGGTTTCTAGCCATGCGACACAATATCCTTTGATCTAGAGTGGGCTAGGATGAATTTGACAATTTTGTTCAATGAGACACTTGATTTATTTAATACCTTTATTAGAACATAAGCCCAATAATGTTATTATTGCATTTGAAATAAAGCTTTAGGCCTACATTGTAGCAATAGTGCAAATTCTCTGCTCAATTTAACCATAAAGAGGTCTACGTTTTGTTTATTTTGTTTTATATATGTTTTGTGTCTTACACCGAGATTTAACTCTGTTTCTAAAAACCAGTAAAGTGTAATCCTGAAGAAATTATTAGAAATGAAACAAATGGAAATTCTTTGTTTCTTTGTTCCATTCACTGACAGTAACTTCTTTATTTTACCGTACTTTCTATAGAAATGAATTTGTTCTCCATAGAATGAGTATCACATATAGAATGCTGCTCTCCAGACATGCTGCTTTAGACAGAGGCGCTAGGTTCTCCAGCACCCGGGGCAAAGATTCAGTTTGGCGCACCCCCCCAACCTCTTTCCCGACATCTCCTTCCCCCTCGCCGTGTTTGTTTTCTCTACCAATCGACGTGTCATTGCTTTTTATGCAACACATTTGTACATCTTACAAGCAATATGGTTCTATACACCAGAACCAAGCTCAGTACATAAATACAGCCCCAGAAGCAAGCTCACTACATATATACAACACCAGCACAAATACAGCTCAATTTAGTGCAACCCCTGCTGTATAGGTGTGTACGGCGTAAAACTACAGCTCCCAGCATGGCCCGAACAATGATAAGGATATGCTGGGAGATGCTGTTTCACAAAAATAAATCCTATCATAATCATCGCACTGCAGATCATACAGTGACTACATTACTGATTAGAGGCAGAATAAACATTTACATTAAGTGACTCACCGGTGACGTCTCAGATTCTAGTTCTTTTTCTCCATCCGGTCCAGACCTCTATGATGGACTTCTCCCGGTCACAGCCCATTTCTGCAGTTTGCCGCTCACATGTCTTCAGCTTCTCACTTTACCAACATTTCTGCACCTATAAATAAATATAAAGTTATCAATATACCACACACTACACCCCTAAATATAATAGCGCCAAACACTGCACCTCTAATTATAATAGCACCATACACCGTGTCCCCCACACACACTGTGCCCCTGTAGATAGTGCCTGCCATAGAGCCCCCTGTAGATAGTGCCCCCATATAGCCCACCCCTGTATATAGTGTCCCACAAATAACTCCCCCTATAGTGCTCTACAGATAGCCCAACCCTGTATATAGCCCCCTGTAGATATAGCCCAGCCCTGTATATAGTGCTCCACGTATAGCCCAACCCTGTATATAGCCCCCTGTAGATATAGGCCACCCCTGTATATAGTGCTCTACAGATAGCCCACCCCTGTATATAGCCCCCCTGTAGATATAGCCCACCCCTGTATATAGCCCCCCCTGTAGATATAGCCCACCCCTGTATATAATGCTCCACATATAGTCCACCCCTGTATATAGTGCTCCACATATAGTCCACCCCTGTATATAGTGCTCCACATATAGCCCACCCCTGTATATAGTGCTTCACATATAGCCCACCCCTGTACATATAGCCCACCCCTGTATATAGTGCTCCACTAGATAGTCCACCCCTGTATATAGTGCTCCACAGATAGCCCACCCCTGTATATAGTGCTCCACATATAGCCCATCCCTGTATATAGCCCAACTGTACATATAGTCCACCCCTGTATATAGTGCTCCACTAGATAGTCCACCCCTGTATATAGTGCTCCACAGATAGCCCACCCCTGTATATAGTGCTCCACATATAGCCCATCCCTGTATATAGCCCAACTGTACATATAGTCCACCCCTGTATATAGTGCTCCACTAGATAGTCCACCCCTGTATATAGTGCTCCACAGATAGCCCACCCCTGTATATACTATATACAGGGGTGGGCTATCTGTGGAGATCTATATACAGGGGTTGACTATATGTACAAGGGGGCTTTATACAGGGGTGGGCTTTCTGTGGAGCACTATAGGGGGAGATATTTGTGGGATACTATATACAGGGGTGGGCTATATCTACAGGGGGACTATATCTACAGGGGGGCTATATCTACAGGGGGCTATATCTACAGGGGGACTATATCTACACGGGGACTATATCTACAGGGGGACTATATCTACTGGGGGACTATATCTACAGGGGGACTATATCTACTGGGGGACTATATCTACAGGGGTGGGCTATATACAGGGGTGGGCTATATACAGGGGGGGCTATATCTACAGGGGGGGACTATATCTACAGGGGGGACTATATCTACAGGGGTGGGCTATATCTACAGGGGTGGGCTATATCTACAGGGGTGGGCTATATCTATAGGGGGGCTATATACTATATAGCCCCCCCTGTAGCTATAGCCCACCCCTGTATATGGTGCTCCATAGATAGCCCACCCCAGTATATAGCCGCCCCTGTAGATAGACACCCCCCACATATAAAACCTCCCCGTGAAGAAAAAGTCCCCCCCCCCGTAGATAAAGTCCCCCCCGTAGAAAAAGTCGTCCCCCCTGTAGATACAGCCGCACACTTTTATTACAATTAAAAAAAACATATTCAAACTCACCTTATTCCCGCTCCGTCCGGCAGCCATGGAGACCTGCTCTCTTCTGCACAGGTCTCCTGGGGGTTGAACGCGGCGTCTATGAAAGGCACTGATTGGCTGGGCAGAATGACTTTCCCTGTCAGTCAGTCAGCGCCTTTCATCGACGGAAGCGCCACTGGTACAAAAGGTACCAGTCGCTTCATTCGTGGAAAGGCGCTGAATGGCCGGTCATTCATTGCTTCTAATTATACCTGTGTCCTTGCGACAAAGGTACAATTATAGTGCAGGAGGAGGCGGCGCTGGCGCCCCCCTCTAAGCTGCGCGCGGGACACATGCCCCGCCTGCCCCCCCTAGCTACGCCCCTGCTTTAGAGATGTTCCATCATTTTACAAAAAGCTAAATCTTCCTCCAATGGCTTTGCTCTTTACAGTTGGCAGAATCAGCATTCTATATAGAAGGCAATATTCACATGTAGATTTGTCAAAATAAATAAACTGTGGCAACAAACTAACTATATAAATGAGTGAATGTAAATTATGTTTTATTGAAAAAATGTTAAACTAATAAAAACAAAGAACAAGCAGATTATGTTTTGGTCTTTCAGAAAGGTTTTATTTGGCAGCCTGTATATCACTTCTGTTGCCCTTTTTCTAAATGGACTTTTATTATTGTTGTTTTGGAAAAAAAGAGCTGTGTATGATATTCTAGGGGAGATCAGTGAACTACATAGAGGTCAGAGGGGTTTCATAGCAAAGATAAAAATGAGGCACCTTTAGGGCTCATTCAGACGAGCGTGTTCTTCGTTCAAGTGCTGTCCATTTAAATAACGGACAGCACACGGCACCCATGCAGTTCAATGGGGCTATTCAGACATGCGTGAGTGTTCACGCAGCAAGTGTCTGTTGCGTGACACTTCCTGCATGTCCTATATTGCTTTGTTTATGCGGACGAGATCGCCTATAGAAGTGTATGTGTGTGTGAAAGACACGGACGACATCTGCGTGCTGTCTGTGTTTCAAGCATCAGTTGCTCAGAAATGCAGAGAAATAATAAAAACAAAGAAATAAGTGCTTGCATGGATGTGAAAAAATTGATGCCACATGCAAAGCACACTGATGCCATACGCAATGCACACTGATGAGATACGCAATGCACACTGATGCCATATGCAATGCACACTGATGAGATACGCAATGCACACTGATGCCATATGCAATGCACACTGATGAGATACGCAATGCACACTGATGAGATACGCAATTCACACTGATGCCATACGCAATGCACATTGATGGCGCACGGACATGAAATATGCCCTGTTTTTTGCGCACTAAAAATGGACACGCTCGTGTGAATGTAGCCTTAAGGTGCTGCTGGACCTCTTAACCACTTGTGACAAAAGATTGGGGTGCCCCCAACCCATTTTCATGACTCATCCATATTATCTATTATATAGTTCCCTGTTTGCTAAAATTGTAGCACCTATAGAGACCACATTTGTGTTCAGCTTCTCAACACCCGTTTAAATGCGGATGAGACAAACCTGAAATGGGCTCCCTGTCTCCAGGAACTTCATAGCAACTACATTGGCTAGCTCTATCATAAATATGCCCTTTGGTGCAGCCTTACCAATAATCTGTAAAGTGGCAATATCATCGCTCTACTGCACAAGGCTTAGCTGCGTTTTTCATTGAGGTACTAAAACGAAGCATCCATATGTTTGTTGGGAATCTATATTGAAATATAAATATATTTACATACATAGGGTTCTTGTTTGTGGTGTTTTGGTTCAATTTTTGGGGGCAGTGGGGCTCTCATCAAAATGCAGCATGCAGAAGACATAATTTTTCAGGTGTTTTTCTTCATAGGTTATTCAATATAACTACAAAATCAAATGGAAAATGCTTCTACAAAAACAATAATTTTTTTGCCATTTTTACATTCATTTTAACCCCTTATTGATCGCTTGCATGCCTCGCATGGCAGGCAGTGCTGTGACATAAGCCCTGCATGAGTGCCCTATGCCGGCTAGAGCATGTGTCGGGCTGTCTAAAGACAACCCGGCTCTTTCACTAACGGGCGGGATCGAAGTTACCTTTGATTCTGCCCATTTAGCTCCTTAGATGCCGTGGTCAATAGCAATTGCGCCATCTAAATGGTTTCAGATGGTGGGGCTCCCTCTGTAACCCCATCGAAATCCACGCTACGTGGTCATGTGGTACCAATGGTTTCCATGGCAGCCGGGCGCCTAACAAAGGCCCTCATGTCTGCCTTTAGTGCATGCCCATTAGGCCCTGTCGAAGGTAGGTATAATACACTGCAATATAGAAGTATTGCAGTGTATTATAAAAGTGATCGAATAGTAAAGTCCCATAGTATGACTAAAAAAAAGTTTCAAAAATAGTTTAATAAAGTTAATAATAGATCAATTAAAAATCCCAAGTAAAAAAAAAATGAAAAACCCAATTTTTCCTCTTACAAAATGCTTTATTATGAAAAAAATTACAAAAGCTACACATACCGTATTCTTCTGACTATAAGACACAGTTTTTAGCAAGAATAATTCTTGCTAAAATGTCCCTGCGTCTTATAGTTGGCAGTCAAGGGACCCGCCTGCGCTAGGCCCCCTGACCGCTTCCTTACTTAACCTCTTCCTGACCCATGATGTGCCGGCATTTCATGGAGTGGGTAGGGTCTGGTGTTTGGAGCAGAGCGGGCTCACGCGCTGAGCTCGCTCCATACACTGCAGGTGTCAACTGTGTTTTACAGCTGACACGCTGCTCTAACGGCCAGGAACAGTGATTGCGCTGTTCCTGTCCGTTTAACTAGTTAAATGCAGCGGTCAATAATGACCGCGGCATTTATAGGAGTTTTCCCATGAAGGACATTTTTTAACATATCCACAGGATATGTCAGAAATGTCAGATACATGTGGGTCCCAGCTCTGGGACCCGCACCTATCTAGAACGGGGTCCCTTAAACCCCATTCTTTCTTACTCGGCTTTTCTGTTTCCGAGCTACTTCCTGGTTAGGTGGTCGGGAGTTACGGAAAGAGCCGAGTGCTTGCTGAGCTACGCTGCTTCCGTAACTCACATAGAAGTGAATGGGAGTTACGGAAACAGCGTAGCACCGCAAGCTAGCTGTTTCCATGACTCGGTAGCTACGAAAACAGCATATATGGTCGAGTTATGGAAATATTGTAACTCGCTGAGCTACGCTGTTTCCGTAACTCCCTCTGACGATCGCTGGTTCAAGTCCCCTAGTGGAACTAGTAAAATGTTTAAAAGAAGTTAGATCCATTTTCAGGAGCGTAAAAATTGGTCCCCTTAATGCTAAAAAACAAAAAGGAAATAAAAAAAAAAAAATGTATGTACCAAAAAATGGTGCAAATAAAAACTGCAGCTCGTCCCACAAAAAATAAGCCCCACACCGCTAAATCGATGAAAAAATATAAAAGTTATTTCTCTCAAAATGTAGTGAAATAGAATAATTTAAAAAAAAATTTTTAACAAACATTTTTTTCTTTGTAAAAGTAGTAAAATATGAAATGTTTTCCTATTTTCTGTTGTCTAAAACCTTGGTGCGTCTTATAGTCAGACGCGTCTTAGGGCACATTCAGAAGTGGCGGAATTGCTGTTGAATTCCGCTGCGGACAGTCCACAGTGGAATTCTGCAGCAGACATTTTTTACATTAGTTTCTATACAATTTTAGAAAACTTAGTTCAGACATTGCGGAAAATAACTATGCTGAATTTAGGCTGTGGTGCAGAATTTTCCCTCCGCAGCATGCACATTATGGCCATGTTCAAACGTGGCAAAATTTTTCCTCTGCAAATGTTGGTGCAGATTTCGGGCAATCACGCAACGAATCTGCAGCAACATTTGCATATTTGACAGGTACTTCAGACGTTGCAGATATCACAGCGGACTTGCCACAGATTTCACTTTTTGCATTGCAAAGGCTGAAATCTGAAGTGAAATTTCGCTTCTTCTCCGCAACATAATTAGCATGCTGCGGAGGGAAAATTCTGCACAGCAGCCTAAATTCCGCAGTTATTTTCCGCAACGTCTGAACTAAAATTCCTAAAAATGTATAGAAACAAATTTAAAAAACGGATGCTGCAGAATTCCACTGCGGACTGTCCGCAGCGGAATTTAACAGCAATTCTGCTACGTCTGAAAGTGCCCCATGTTGCGGAGAAGCAGCGGAATTTCACTGCAGATTTTATCATTTGCATTGCAAAGGCTGAAATCTGCAGCAAGTCTGCTGTGATATCCACAACGTCTTAATTACTTAAAATCCTGCCACATCTGAACATGGCCTTATAATCCGAAAAATACGGTAATTTGTATCGCTGCGTCTATAACGACCAAAACTATAAACTTTACGTTATTTAACCTGCATGGTGAACGCCATAAAAGATAAAATAAAATCAATGCCAGAATTTGGTGTTTTCTTTTTATCCTGCCTTCCAAAAAATGCAATAAAAGGCGATCAAAAAGTCATATGTGCCCCAAATGGGCACCAATATAAACTACAAGTCGGCAGAAAATGATAAAAGTTTATTGGTCTTAAAATATGGCAACAAAGACAAATACTTTATTTATTTTTAAAGTGTTTTTATTGTGCAAAAGGAGTAATACATAAAAAGAAAAACGATTGACACTGAAAGAACATTACTATAGTAGGCCAGAGGACAGCACGGTTTGTCCTACATCATTGCGTCCTGAACTTGAAGTGGAATCACATATGCATGGAGTTTGTATTTTCTCCAATGCTTGGTTACATGTTGATAGATTTTTCTTATTTTTTTCTGATGTAAGGAAAAGGGATTGAACAAAATCAAATCAACTCAAATATGATTTATTTTATACATATACGTCTAGAAGCCAATAGTATTTTCTAAGCTATTCAACCATTTGGTCGGATTTGCTATGTACCTTCTGCGGTAAATTTACAAAATTAATTTATAGTTTGTGCAATAATTTATGTGAGGACATCTCTTAAGGCTACTTATATGTCTATAGGGGAGATAATCAAGTATCTGACTTACCACAAAAAAACGAAGAAATGTATTCACCGAGGAGGTCGGCCATGTGAAACTTTATATGTTCACAAAAATGTTCTGTTTGCATTTAAGTTGTCCATATTTTTATTTAGTACTAAATAAAAGTATTGTCAAGCAACTATTCAAGGAGATTAACGCACAAAAATCGAATGTCACTACCACATTTTTTTCCCCTAATTTTTCTAGTCAGAGCAGCATTGGGTCACATTTTCTCACTATCGTTATCCTTGTTCTTTTATGACTCCTTTTGATGTGAATGGTTAAAGCACAGCGAATATATTTAAACTTTCGGCATCTTTTCTACATATGTTTTCAATTCTTTTAAAGCAAAGGTAGCTAATGGATGTTGATTTTTAGCTTATTTATACCATGATGACAGTGTTTAAATAGAAAAAAAATAACAAATAAAAGAAAACTGTGACATTTCTTTATATTTTCCTAAATTAATAATAAAAAAAAAATCATGATCGGCTACTTAATATGAAGTTTGAATAGATTCTACTAAAAATATACTGTTTGAGTTCTTTTATTTAACACAAATTTAGATTTACATTTTGTTAAGGCAATTTAATCTTAGAATACACAGTGTTTATATTTATACATGAGTGTGTCAAGAATTTATATCCATTATGGAAATGTTGAAAAATTAACATAAGCAACAAAAAAATTAAAAATATTTTTTTTTAATGAAAAAAACCCTGTATATATTTAAATGTTTTCTTTTTTTTAAACTTTATTTCTATATTACAAACTTTTAGATAAACTAATTATTTAGCTAAAACTTTATGCATTACAATGGCTTTTGGAATTTATAACATATAAGCCTAGCCTATGACTTCTCTGAATGTTGCTGCAAGTTAGTCCAGATTTTATGTGGGTTTTTTACTAATTTGAGTTATATATTGCATATAGTAAATTGTTAATACCTCACCATCAAACTATTGGAAAAAAAATGTTCACCTTAGTAAAGGCTCAGCCTGAATCATTCCATGTATGTGTCCTACTATTGACCTCGACTTTGACCTGTATGGACCACCCTCACCAGCAGTGTGAGGGGTAATAAAGTCCCCTAGCATGCTGAAGCAAGAGTCTAAGCTCAGAAAAAAACTATTAATCATGGGAAATTAAGCGTAGTTGGTTTATGATGTAGACATTTACTAGCAACTCAGCCCAAACCACATTTTTCAAAGCTTAAGGATGAACTAAAAAGTAAGGCATGGGATAAATGAAGGCCTGTAATCATTTTATGTCTTGCTTTACTAGTCCCTAAGCTTCTTACAAGTGTAATTGTAAACATGGACAAAAGAGTTTTTATGCTGCACACAATTTACCAAAGAAAGTCAAGATGACATTTTGAAAAATAAAATATTTTTTTTTAGCTAAAAATATAATCGTGGAAAATACATTTTAAACAGTAAAATGTGTAAACAAGTTGCAATTACATTTTTTTATATATTTTTTTATTTCTAGGAGATAACCATTGATAACAAAATGAATTAATTATATTAACACATTTTCATAAAAAATAATAATAATTTGTTCATTATAAACGTATAAATGAGTGCTACTGTCATTAGACAGTAAAGCATATCTATAGCACACAAAGCAGCAATGTTACGTAGTGGCGTACAGTATCCCTAAACTGGGGTTGGGGGGCTGTACAGCTCGCTCAATGCATGGCTGCTGGCTTAATCCTTTATGGGGTCTGAAAGTCATAGCTAGGTTTTTCTTCACTCAAGTCAAAGTTTCAGTCCATTGCCCTAGCCCTGTATCTAAATACCCTTACAAGTAAGAGATGCTTATTAGTGCACCCTGGCTTCCAGCTCACAGAGCACATGACATGTCTCCTAGCTACACCCCTGGATAATCTTTTAGGCGCCTTTGTGTAAAGCACCACTGTCCCATGACAGTTTCATTGACATATTTATAAATTATCTATAACATTAAAGCGGACCTGTCACCTCTCCTGACATGTCTATATTTGTAAAACCTTGTGTTTTTCATGAAATAACGATTCAGGAACATATTTTCTTAGAGTTCTGCGTTGTGCCGTTCTTTTGTTATTTCTCCTAGAAATTCATGAAAAAATTTACAACTGGCTGTTACCATTCCCTTTTTCAAAGGGGTGTGTCCCTACCCAGTCTCACTCTGTCAGCTCTGATTGGACAGTGTCAGTCTGTGTAGGGACACACCCCCAACTGGTAACACCCAGTTTTCAATTTATTCATACACTTCTAGGAGAAACTACAGCGGGACAGCATAACACATCATCGAGAAATCATCAAGAAATGATTTTCCAGAATTTTAATTTCATGGGGAATACAATTTTTTACAAGTGAGCAGAGGTGACTGGTCCTTTTTAAATAAACGGTTTCTCACATATGCAAATGTCCCTTGTGATCCAGCGCTGATGCTCCACGAGTCCTCTGGGTATATGTTTACATGTGAGAGGCATGTGACCGCTGCAGCCAATCAAAGGGCCTCAGCAGTCATGTGTGTGCTGATCGCCTAGGGAAAGAATACGTGAGTAAGGATTGATTTTTTTATTTTAGTACGTCTGCAGCCATTTGTTAAAAAATGTATCAACCCCTTTAACTGAGCATTGCAGTTATGTAATGAATGATGGTGTTTTTTATTAGTATCATTATTATCATCATATTCATGTTCATATATTTTGAGCCTACTTGCATTTTTAATAAATAACCCTATATGCTCACGTTGGTTACAAATCCGGATGTGTACAACTGTTGTATTTTTCACTTTGCTTTGTTCTGCTTCTGTACACACATCTAATCCCATCACTCTGCAATTAATTAGCATTTGTTTGGCTTGGTAAGGACAAAGGGTTAATTTCTCCATATATCACACATGAAAAGGAAACCATAAATTTGAATTTTCTTGAACACACAATGTAAAATGAGACAATTATTCATTCCCACCTGCAACCACCAATGAGTCATCATAAGGGTTTAGTAATCCACTAAACATTTTACAATAAATCTATGGGGACAAAAACCAATTAAAGCCCACCATTGTTAAAAAGACATTCCGCGTATGATTACTTTCTACTTGTTATTTTTAACACTCAATATTGTAATATTTGTAGATGGAACTACAATGGGGCTCTTTTATCAATATCCATAAATGCAGAAATTGGTCTGGTGTATCAGAATATATGAACCATGAGACATGCACCAGTTTTAAGTATTTTTTACACATTTATTCTCATCAATTTTTATTACTGAAAGTTTTAACAAGAGCTAAGGCATATAACTGTATTAGGGCTCTATACACATTACAAGTTGTACAGAGCTGTAATATGGCACCCATACATTTCTATTGACCCATATTGTACTGCCTTATACCTTCACTTTCATATTGAGGCATACAAAACTTATTTCCTTCGGATTCCGTGCCATGTGCTATCGGATGATGTATAATATTTTGCTTTTGAAGTAGAACTTATGTCATACAGTGCTGTACAAAGTGTCCATGAAGCGGCACACCAAGTGTCTAAAGCTAGAGCCACTGTACATTATTCCATTTGTATGAAGTCTTAGGGCATGCCCAGACGTGGCGGAATTCTTCCGCAACTGTCCGCATCAATGCCGCAAAGGATCTGCGTTGCAGATTCTGTTGCGGATCTGCCCAAAATGTGCAGTAAATTGATGCGGACTAGCCACTGTGTATTGAGGTGAAAGTAATTCCCTTCTCTCTATCAGTGCAGGATAGAGAGAAGGGACAGCCCTTTCTCTAGTGAAAGTAAAAGAATTTCATACTTACCGGCCGTTGTCTTGGTGACGCGTCCCTCTTTCGGCATCCAGCCCGACCTCCCTGGATGACTATTTACTGACGTCACGTAGCAACGCTCCCGTAATTACGGGTGCACACACGTAGTCACCCGTAATTACGGGAGCCCCATTGACTTCCTCAGTCTGGCTGTAGACCTAGAAATACACATAGGTCCAGCCAGAATGAAGAAATGTTATGTTAAAAAAACAATATGCTCCGCAGCACACATAACATCTACATAACATCTGCGGACTTCATTGCGGAACTTAGAATCTCCATTAAAGTCAATGGAGAAATTCCGCAATGAGTCCGCAAACAGTCCGCCACACGTCCGCAACAACCATTGTATGCTGCGGACACCAAATTCTGCACCGCAGCCTATGCTCTGTAGCGGAATTGTCCGCAACGTGCAAACGAACCCAACCACAAAGCTGTGGAAGGCAATGGAGAAACGGGTTCGCTGCGGATTTCCGCTGCAGAGTGTCTGCAGCGGTATTCCAGAGCAATTCCGCTACGTCTGGCCATGCCCTTAGTCCATGTTAAGACGTGGCAGAGTTTTTCTGCTGCAAATGTTGGTGCAGATTCGGGTAATTATGCAACAAATTTGCACCAACATTTGCATATTTTGACAGGTAATTCAGACGTTGCAGATATCACAGCGGACTTGCCATAGATTTCAGTTTTTGCATTGCAAAAACTGTTTTTGCAGTGAAATTCCGCTTCTTCTCCGCAACATAATGAGCATGCTGCGGAGGGAAAATTCTGCACCGCAGCCTAAGTTCCGCACAGTTAATTTCTGCAACGTCTGAACTAAGTTTCCTAAAAATGTATAGAAACCAATGTAAAAAACGGCCGCTGCAGAAGTCCATTGCGCACTGTCCACAGCGGAATTCAACAGCAATTCCACCACGTCTGAATGTGCCCTTACACTGTTGTTTTAGTTTTCTTACATAGTTACATAGCACAGATAAATAAAGACACATGTCCACCAAGTCCAACCAAGGGATGGGAGAAAGGGAAGGAATGGGAGAAACTAGAGAACTTTGTTTTACGCCTATTGATTGTTTTACGCCTTTTCTTGTAACCAGGATCTTTCATGCAAACCATCTGTAAAATAGGGCACACATTAAATGCCCAATAAAACTAAGCTTGTGGGTGCTATAATTCACAATGAATCCCCCTTAAAGGGAACCTTTCACCTACCCATACAGGTGCAGCTGAGTGCACCATGTATCAATACCGCAGTCGACTGTGCTATTCATTTCGTCAAGACGACGGAACCCTTAAACAACAGTGACAAACAGAAACCATTTGCACCAGATCCGTCACCATTGAAATTAATAGTGATGCAAACGGGAACCTATGGTTTCCGTTTCTTTCAGTTTGGATTCCGTTTATTGGTTTCCCTGACGGAAAGCTCCAACGGAACCCATGAACGGAGTCCCGACGCAGATGTGAACTAAGCCATAGGCCCTGTTCACACTGAGTTTTTTGACAGGCTTTTTTGGCGCGGAAACCGCTCCGCAAAACTCGTCAAAAACCGCCCGAAAATGCCTCCCATTGATTTCAATGGGAGGCGGACGAGTTTTTTTAACGCGAGCTGAAAAAACGTGTCACGGTAAAAAGAAGCGCCATGACCCATCTTGAGGCGGTTTCCACCTCCAAAACCCCATTTCAATCAGTCAGAAACGGGGAAAAAACGCCTCGACGAGTTTTGACGAGTTTTTGTCAAACCACTGTGCAAAAAACGTCTGGAGCAGTTTTTGCAGGAGGAGTTTTCCTCCTGCAAAAAACTCAGTGTGAACACAGCCTTACTAGTAGGACTTGTGCAGCAGTTTGGTTATGAGGTGTTTAACAACTTTTAAAAAAATATATCACAGATACAAGAACTTTCCAACAATAACTAAACAACATGTAAACAACATATTTTCATATACATAACCCCCACTATTTTAGAGGTACCAAAGCTACTTACCCTAGACCTGTGTATGTTTCTAGAAATGTATATTCTAATATTTATGTATTATGCTTCATGTTTATGGTGAATTATCTGCTATCTTCTACAAATTCTTATATAAAATATAAAAAAAGTTGGTACTGATGAAAGTAAACTGACTTGAGCACTTAAATATCTTCTCTGCAGTTATATATATATATATATAAAAAGAAAAAACTAAACACTCAAAATCTTATCATATGAGATGTGTGTAAAGTAGTTTTTCATAAAATTTCTCATTGATATAATACAACAAATTTACCTTAGAGTTCTCGAACCTAATGTCAACTTTGATGTATGTTTACCTTTGGGGAAGGGTGACTTTAAAGTTTCTTTTTGTAACACTGCTAGTGTGTGTGCTTCCTAACCTCTTTACACTGTCTATGACCATTATCATGATTTAGCAAGGTCAAGGTGATTTGACCTCCTTTAGTTTTTGAACTTGGTCTTTCTCGCCATAAATACTCCAGCTATGTTGTCATTAGACTCAGTAAATTGTGTGCAACATACAAAGATATCATGATGCTCCCTGAGTAAATGGAGACCTGTCCGCAGTATATGCTGAGCATAATGGGAGAAATTAGATAGTATGAAACATTAATTTAAAAGGCAGTGAAAAAAGCGCAACCTGGCTAACTTTATGAAATGGCGCACGTGGTATAATACCTGCACAACTTGCAAGGCATGTTAAACACACGTCACTTCCTTACTCAACCTTGTGGCTGCTATACATTTATATCATTTGTGCCAAAAATGTGGTGGATTTTACTACCCTCTTATTCATGCCCCTTTCTTTTGACACTTTTTCAAAAAGATGATGTAGGAGTAAAAGGTGCAAAGACACATAATAAATTTGGTGTATGCAATCTACTCCATTTTCAGTGCAAAGAAAATTCATATTTTTGATCTATTTTCTTTAAATGAAGAGCAGCTGCAGATATTTATTTTACAAGAGGCACCTGGACATCAGATAATAATCTATTGACTTCTATGGTAGAGTGTAGTGAGCATGCTCTATGTCATCTGCAGAAGTCACTGTGCTGGGAGGGGAGGAGGAACTGCTATAAACAGGAAATGGTGTGATCCTGTGTTATCTGCCTTTATTTTTATAATAGATGTTTTACCTTTCATTTTAATCCTGGTCTCTGATAATAATCAAATGACTGCTGTCCCCCACGGTGTACACACCACAAGCTGAAAAGTGAGAGACAATGTCTATTGTGTTGACTGGCCAGTGGGAAAATTGCTATATTTCAGAGTATTTATAATATAAAGACATGGAAAAAAACTGAAATTAATTTATCATAAAAACTTGATGTAAATAACAATAGATTCCCTTCAAGCGTGTCAGATATGAAAGAACGTTTTCCGCGCAGAAATCGGAGTAAAATCAGACAAAAATCAGCACCCCATGCATGTGATGGAGTGTTTGCAACCCCATGCACATGCTACTGAATATTTCGAGTTGGTCGACACTGCGGGGGGAAAAAAAACAGCCGTTGAAATAAGTAGCATGCTAATATTCTGCACGAATAAACTGGGGATTAGCCTAATTCAATTAAAACAGGTCGTATCTTAGTACGTATCTGTGGCTCACTCACATTAACCCACAGCAGAAATCCGTGGGTAAGCTAGGGATTTCTGCCGCGAAATACATGTTGGATTTTAATGGCGGCTTGGGAACGGAGTCAAGGGTATTTTAAAAACTTTTAAAGACACTATTCACCTTTTCATTCTCCCGCCACTTAAAGGGGTTGTCCGGGCACGGGATGGTTTTTCATACTGATGACCTACCCACAGGATAGGCTGCTATACTGTGACTGGAGCCATCTGCTTCTGGCACGGACATCCGGTGCCCGCTGGCAGCAAGGGCAGCTGATCGGTGCTGGATCCGGGTGTCGGACCCCTACCAATCATATAATGATGACCTATCCTGTGGATAAAAAAAATGTCCCGTGCCTGCAAAACCCTTTAAGCGCCTCTGGTGCATGGTTCTACATAGGTCTGTTATGTTACTTATGTTATTGAATTTATTTGAACAAACCGGAGCAGATTTATCTTTAGCCCTACGTAATACACATTCTGTTATTAACCGAGTTGCGCTAAAAGACTATACAAATGAGACTTATATTTGATTTTATAACTTTTACATCATGTCATGTAGACTCAGCTGTCTGGAGCACATTACCATAACATTACTGTGAGTATTTACATTGAGGCCTGCCTTTATCTGAAGATGTCCCATCATGTCACTAAATTGGACAAGTCATAAAAAGCAGAGAAAAGTAAAATATCGGAAAAAAATGCATGTGGGTGGCAACAAATGTATCTCTTAAAATAAACAAAGCTGGCAAATGACACATACCTATTTAATGACACTTGGAGTTCACGTTAAGTTTGGAAGTGTAATAAAATTCTTATCTTTAGCTTTCACTGTTATTACGCTGATTTAAAACTCTGTCTTGACGGCAGTTTTACTATCTTTGCTCAATCTACCCTATAAAAAGAGACTTGATTTGCTCAGCATGAGAACAGATCAATAAAAATGCAGTTGTGTGGTAGATTAGACCACTAACCTTAAGATCAAAGATGTCAAGAAATAAGTTGTGCTTAGATTACATCAAAAGTTCCCAGTAAAATGTATATTTAAAAGGCCGCATACAGAGATGCTTCTAATGCTGCAATTATTGAAATAAATCTTTGCTTTGGAAAATATGTTCTGTGTACACAGGAATCTAGAATTTAGAATTTCAAGGTGGTCTATAAAACAAAACTCCACAAATAAAAGCAAAAAATTAATATAATGTTGTTTTATTGTTATTATTAACCCTTTTCCCGACATTTGACGTATCCATACGCAAAAGTCGGGTATTGGAAGTATGGAACGGGCTCACGGAGTGAATCCGCTCCATACGATGCCGGTGTCGGAAGCCAACACTTCAGAGTAACAAGCGGGATCGCGCTCGAGCACAATCCCGCTCGTTCAACTCGTTAAATGCTGCGGTCAATAGCGACCACAGCGTTTAAGTTGATAGAAAGAGGGGGCGACCCCCTCTAACAGCTCACCGCGCCCCCTGTAATGCTATCGCGGGGTGGCGATGGTTGCTATGGCTGCCTGGGGGCCTAATGAAGGCCCCCAGGTCCGCCATCTTTGTGCTCCTATTAAGCGCTGCCTCCGGCAGGGCTTAATAGAACGCTGTCAGAATCACGATATACTGCAATACATTAGTATTGCAGTATATAGTGCAAGCGATCATTAGATGGTTGAAGTCCCCTAGGGGGACTAATAAAAAAAGTAAAAATTAGTAAAATAAAGGTTTTTTTGTATGTAAAAAAAAAATAATATATTAAAAGTAAAAAAAAAAACCTTTTCCCATTTTCCCCCTAGAGCATAGTAAAAAAATAAATAAAAATAAACATAATTTGTATCGCCCGATCTGTAAAAGTCTGAACTATTACAATGTATCATTATTTAACCCGCACGGTGAACGCCGTAAAAAAAAAAAATATTTAAATGCCAGAATCTCTTTTTTTGGTCACCTCATCTCCCACATAAAATTAAATAAAAAGTGATCAAACCATCTCATGCACCCCAAAATAGTATCATTAAAAACTACAACTTATCCCGCAAAGAAAAAAGCCCTCATACCACTTAATCGATGGAAAAATAAAAAAGTTATGGCTCTCAGAATTTGGCGACACAAAATACATTTTATTTTTTACACTTAGGTTTTTCCTTGTAAAAGTAGTAAAATATAGAAAAAACTATACATATTTGGTATTGCCGCAATCGTATTGACCCGCAGAATAAAATTAACATGTTGTTTTAGTTGCACAGTGAATTCCGTAAAAACGAAGTGCAAAAAACAATGCAGGAATCGCTGTATTTTTCATTTTCTACCCCACAAATAATTTTTTCCCCATTTCCTAGTACATTATATAGCACAATAAATGGAGCTATGAAAAACTACAACTCCTCCCGCAGAAATCAAGCCCTCATAGGACTATATCCACAGAAAAATAAAAAGTTATGGCTTTTGGAATGTGGGGAGGAAAAAACGAAAATGAAAATCTGAAAAATGGCTGCAGCGGGAAGGGGTTAATAATATTATTAATATTGATACATTTATTTGTAATATTCATTAGCACAAATGACATCTTTATGAGTCCGATACAATAGTTCATGTCATTTACAGGGGGTAAATTATTCTTGCAATTAATGGTTTGTATAAATGAGCATTAGGCCCCATGGAGTTCCAATAAGGCACCCATAGATTTCCTAGGGAGGCATATGATCTCCTACTGAGGCATTGGTTCTAAGGAAAAATAACCCCATAAAACGGTATCTTATGAAGAAGAGTACTGCAGCACATGGAATACATAGGCCTGCATTGTACAGTACCAGAACATTTCCCAGGGGGTCCAGACTCAGATAAAGCAGACTTTGGAGCCAATGACTAGGCACTATTTTTGTATGGGTTGATTCCCAAATAACCTACAGTATTAGACCTCACTGATGATATGTCCTGTGTGTATAATGAAAACAACAAATTTTGCAATGCAATTATAGATGGAGAGTAATTTTCTTTGGTGGGCTAAAAGGAACCCTAGTCAAACCTTGCAAGTGCCTATGTGCTGCCTCCTGTACACAACATTTATGTGCACGAGGCTTTAAAGGGGTTTTCCAGCATATTACTGATCACAATAATGAAAAATACCTAGTGTTGAAAAGATATATGTACATGCCAGGTGTCACTATCACACACAACCGGTATCCTCTGTATTTGTAACGTAATTGTTGTACATACAACGGTCACCTGATGAACACAATATATAACCTGGGAAGCGCGTCTGGGCATTAATGTAGAGAGTGAAATAGGATTCTGTTTAGGGAAAGCCACAGAGTACCTGGGAAGCCCTTTTCATGGTGATAACCATGCTTTTAGGTAGGTTAATTGTAGGTAGATTATGTCACCCGATCTTTCCCCATTTACCCATAGCAGCGGATGGATGCATAATCTGAAACTATACAATAAGGAGAGGCATGAATATGGATCTTCTCTGATAACATTTATAGCCCATGTATAATCCTTAGGGCTCATTCAGACGAGCGTAATACTCGTCCGTGTTGAAATCACTCACAGCACACAGACCCATGCAATTCAATGGGGCTATTCAGACATGCATTATTTTTCATGCAGCGTGTGTCCGTTGCGTGAAACTCACTGCATGTTCTATATTGCATGCATGTTTCCGCATCACTGTCACCCATTGAAGACTATTGGCTAAGGATAGGCCATCAATATAAAATGCACAGAGAACCCCTTCACCTGCTTTTACTATTATCTGTTTTAAAAACATTTCCCTATTAAACCCAGGGGCGTAGCTGGGGGGCAGGCGGGGCCCCGGGCGCAACTTAGATGGGGGCGCAAGCGCCACCTCCTCCTGCACTATAATTGTACTTATCTATAGGACACAGGTACAATTAGAAGCAATGAATGGCCTGGTATGTTCCGTGCCAGGCCATTCAGCGCTTTTCCACGAGTGAAGCGGTATCGTGCTTCCATCGTTGAAAGGCGCTGAGTGACAGGCAAAGTCATTCTGCCCAGCCAATCAGCGCCTTTCAGATGAGAGCAGGTCTCCATTGCTGCCGGCCGGCATGGGAACAGGATTAAGATGAGTTTGAATAGTTTGTTATTTTATTGTAATACAAAAGTGTGTGGTTTTATCTATGGGGGTGGCTTTATCTACAAGGGGGGCTTTATCTATGGGGGTAGCTTTATCTACAGGGGGCTTTATCTACAGGGGGGCTTTATCTATGGGGGGGCTTTATCTACGGGGGTGGCTTTATCCACATGGGGGGCTTTATCTACTGGGGGGGCTTTATCTACGGCGGGGGCTCTATCTACGGGGGTGCTATATACTGGGGTGGGCTATCTATGGAGCACCATATACAGGGGTGGGCTATATCTGCAGGGGGCTATATAGAGGGGTGAGCTATCTATGGAGCACTATATACAGGGGTGGGCTATATCTACATTGGGCTATATACATGGGTGGGCTATATGTGGAGCACTATATACAGGGGTGAACTATATGTGGAACACTATATACAGGGGTGGACTATATGTGGAGCACTATATACAGGGGTGGGCTATATCTACAGGGGGGCTATACATAGGGGTGGGCTATCTGTGAAGCACTATAGAGGGGGCTATTTGTGGGACACTATATACAGGGGTGGGCTATATGGGGGCACTATCTACAGGGTGCTCGATGGCAGGCACTATCTATAGGGGGCACGGTGTGTGTGTGTGTGTGTGTGTGTGTGTGTGTGTGTGTGTGTGTGTGTGCTGTATGTATGTACTGAGCTTGGTTCTGGTGCTGTATTTATGTACGGAGCTTGGTTCTGGTGTTGTGTATAGAACTATATTGCTTGTAAAATTTACAAATGTTTTTATGCTCTAGTTATATGAAAAGAAATGTGGAAAAGAAATGACACGTCATAGATTGGTAGAGAAAACAAAGACGGCGAGTGGGAAGGAGATGTCGGGAAAGAGGTCGGGGGGGGGCGCCAAACTGAATATTTGCCCCGAGTGCTGGAGAACCTAGCTACGCCTCTGTTAAACCCTACACTATATCACAAAAATTTGCATCTTTAACCCCTTATATCTTATAACCCATTATTTCTGAGGATGATTTTGTTGGAATATTGGATTTATATATACTATTCAAAGTGCAAACTAACTAATTAACTCACTAACAACCAAATAACTAAGTAGCTAACTAACGGAGTTTATTAAGACTATTTATTTAAAACCAGGTTTTGGCGTTGACTCCTAACGCAGCTTGCCGGCTTCTTCTCTCACTAATGACCTGTTGACAAACAGTTCTAGCATGGCATTAAAATATTTATTGAAAAGCTGCTCTCACTGATATGTCAGCTGAACAAAAGAAAATAAGGAAATGTTCAAGAAGTAGTGAGACAAAGCAAAGATTTGGAAATCAACAAAATCTATTCCTGAAACAATAGTCTGAAAGCAAAAACATTGCCATAGAAAAGTCAACTGTTCTAATAAAACCTAGTCAGAAATAAGTCAATGATCTGTGCTAGATAATTATGCTAGTCACAATTTATAATCACATTGATATAATATCTACAGTGGATATAAATAGTATATACGCCCCTGTTAAAATGCCAGGTTTTTGCATTTCCATTGAAAAACAAACCTAAATCATTTAGGTTTGAAAAATAAAAATAAAGAATAAAAATAATGTGGTTGCATAAATATTCACACCCTTAAACTAATACTTTATTGAATCACCCTTTGACTTTATGCATTCAGTCTTTTTGGGTAGAAGTCTATCAGCATGTCACATCTTGACATGGCAATTGTTGCCCACTTTTCCTTGCAAAAGCGCTCCAAATCTGTCAGATGACGAGGGCATCTCCTGCGTACAGCCCTCTTCAGGTCACCCCACAGATTTTCAATGGGATTCAGGCCTGGGCTTTGGCTGGGTCATTCCAAAACTTTGATCTTCTTCTGGTGAAGCCATTATTTTGTTGATTCGGAGGTTCTGCTTCGTGTCATTGTCATCATGAAAGGTGAAATCCCTCTTCATCTTCAGCTTTTTAGCAGAGGCCTGCAGGTTTTGTGCTAATATTGGCTGATATTTGGTACTGTTCATAATTCCCTTCACCTTGACTAAAGCCCCAGTTCCAGCAGCAGAAAAACAGCCCCAAAGCATAATGCTGCCTCCACCATGCTTCACTGTGGGTATGGTGTTCTTTTGGTGATGTGCAGTTTTGGCTTTGCGCCCAACAAACCTTTTGGAATTATGGCCAAAAAGTTCAACCTTGGTCTCATCAGACCAATACACATTTTCCCACATGCTTTTGGCAGACTTAATGTAGGTCTTTGCAAAACATAGCCGGGCTTGGATGTTTTTGTTAGAAAAGGCTTCCGTCTTGCCACCCAACCCCACAGCCCAGAATTATGAAGAATACGGGAGATTGTTGTCACATGCACTACACAACCAGTACCTGCCAGAAAGTCCTGCAGCACCTTTAATGTTGCTGTATGCCTCTTGGTAGCCTCCCGGACCAATTTTTGTCTTGTCTTTTCATCAAGTTTTGATGGATGTCCAGTTCTTGTTAATTTCACTGTTGTGCCAAATGTAATCCACTTCTTGATGACCGTCTTCACTGTATTCCATGGTATATAAAAAAAAATTGTACCCTTCTCCTGACTGATTTCTTTCAACAATCAGATCCCTTTGATGTGTTGTAAACTCCTTACAGACCATGGCTTTTGCTGTCACATGCAACAAAGAAAATGTCATAGAACAGCTGAACTTTATATGGGGTTACTCAGAATCACTTTAGATAATGGCAGCTGTGTACTGAATACTATTTAACATGAGTTTAACTGTGATTGGCTAATTCTGAACACAACCACATCCCCAATTATAAGAGGGTGTTTACACTTATGCAGCCACATTATTGTAGGACAGCAATCAGCAGATGAACGAGCAAACACTCAATCATCTGCTGATTGTATAGTTTTAAAAAAGTAAAATATTATAGTTGTCGGCAGCGCATCTCCCTGTGTAAACAGGGAGATGCGTTGCCGACATGATAATAATGTATGGGGACGGGTGATCGGAGTAACGACCGCTCGTCCCCATCCATAGCTCCTTCTGACAAGAGCAAACGAGCGCTGATCAACGATGTCTCGTCGATCGGCGCTCACTGCACTGGCAGGTGTAATAGGGACTTAACTCCCATTAAATTCTTAGGGATGACATACAGGGGCAGACTATAGGCTTTCAGAGATGTAGCTAGGGTTTGCTGCAACGGGGGAAAGATTCAGTTTTATGTCTTAGATCTGTATTTTAATGCCTTGGTAAAGACAGAGTGACTTGTTGGAGCACCGCACTGCAGGGGAAATGCTGTATTTTTTTTAGGACATTCAACAAAATGGTCGTTCATGTAAAAAATTGATGTATATGGAAATGTCAGCTCACCCTCCTAGGTGCACGAAGAAAACAGCGATCTCCACGCTGTAGAAACAACAATCCAGAAGGAAAAGGTTCAGCACTCCTTGTGGAACATGAAAAAATCCTCTTTATTGGTTAAAATAGATAGCCAGCAGAAGACTGAACAGCAAACAGTGGACGAGAAACATAAAACATACGTTCCCTCTGACGCGTTTCTAGCTCTCAAGAGCCATTACTCATAAATCTGGCTATCTATTTTAACCAATAAAGAGGATTTTTTCATGTTCCACAAGGAGTGCTGAAACTTTTCCTTCTGAAAAAATGGATGTATCCAGTCTTCCGGAGCGAGAGCGGGACACCTTCTATGATGTCTATATGCCTTATAGGGCAAGGAAAGGGATTGTCTTGATAATACAATCCTTAGAAAGGGCTTGCATTAAAATAAAAAATACGCTTTTGAGGCTAAGCTGCAATACTAGACAAAGCCCATGAACAAAAAAAAATTAAAAAAAAATCCTCATCTTTAGTGATAAGCAAATTTCCTGAAATTAGTTTCGGGTTCAATTCTATTAAACCGACCTTCAGATTTAATTCAGTCCAATTTTTTTTGTTGCAAATCGAAAGTCCCCCCCGATTACACTGAAAAGTTGTGTATGACACTCTTAACTATTATTAAAGAAGATTTGTAAATGATGTGGTGAGGATTAGTGATTCACAAATTAATGTAAGAATTGTATAGCTGCAGCAGCACTCACTCACATCAATGGCTGCCTGTGCCTGCCAAAGTAATATATTGACACTGACTGACTCCTATCGCTCTCAAAAATCTATCTGTCTATCAAATTATTGTAAATCTATAATCTAACTATCCATTCTCTTCTCCTCACTATGAAACACACTCACTGACACTTGGTCATGTGATTCTTCTTGTCTTCTTCTGATTTGTAAAATGGTGGCCACCGTTTTGAGTGATTCGCTAAAATCCCAAACTTTTGGGAATTTCGTTACAAATTTTTGTAATGTAGAATTGATTCACTTATCTCTACTCATACAACCTCTTTAATTGTTACAAGTTAATAATCATGTATTGATCCAATAATAAGTAAATTCCATGTTTATCCTTAAAAAAAAGATACATATTAAACATATTGTAGTCAATACTCATTGACTGACCTTGTTATAAGGTGGAGTATAAACAACCATCATGACAACGCTTCTTGGAACTAATTACAGCATCCATTTCTTTAGAAATGTAGTGTTTCTCTACATGTAAAAAAAAAAAAAAAAAAAAGACCACACTCTTGGATAAATGAACACAACTCCCATACTACAGATGTAGGCAAACTGTCTTATCGATAAGTGGCACGTGGAGACTGTTTCTAAATAAGAATCTGGCACCAAAGCACTCTTATGGTTTGACAAAGGTGGTCTTTCAAGTGCCTCTCCTTTAGACATGCACACAACAGGTGCATACAGAAGCCGTGCAAACCCCCCCCCTTATAAATAGTAAAAAGCTACATGTTCAAGTGCACTACTAAAGATGTCAGATATTTCCCCAGCTGCAGGAAGATGAATGACTCATAGGTCCATTGAAAAGAAGGAGAAAAAAGAAAAAGTAATATTATTAAAACTTGGGCTCACAACACGGAGAGGCTAATAGAGAAATGGCCCGGTGACCTTCCATGACCCAGCTGAGATATCATCATCTCCTGAGAGTGCTGATAATAACAGGACCAGTGAAACTCATTATAATGATTAGGCGCAGGCTATTAGAGTAAACAATTTACCTGACACTCAAGGAAAATAAATGTAATTAAAAAAAAGTAAGATGGCCAAAATTATCACATAAATAAAAAGGCATAAAATAATAATAATAAAAATAATAATCAAAATAATATGTTTTTTTTTTTACATGTTGTACTCAAGGAAAATACACAAAGTAGTCTGAAAAAAAAAAAAAAAAAAAAATTATTTTTATTTATGTATCCGCCCCAAAAAATATTGGGGCCTGCTCTATTGGATGTTGTATGTATGGAGGTAAGCTCCTAGAGAAGAATATGCCTGTACATATAGCTGTACAGCACAGGGTGTACATATAGGAAATTCAGCTCTGTACTGGGGAGCCTCAAGCCCTCTGTGCACTGTTGTACAGGCCATGCGCACACCGCTTCGCTTTTATTCTAAGAGGTCAGAGATTTTATATGGAGGCATTCAACGTTTCTTTCTGTCAGATTCATGGCATGATCCATCAAATTCCATATGAACACACATATCCTACTCTAGAAGAATTGGTTCTATGGGCAGCCAACGGAGGACCTGATGGTACTGTGTCATACGGAGTCCTGTATGACCCCATAGTACGAAGCCATATGGGACATCATGTGCTGCCTCTGTGCTATGTGTAAGAAGCCTTATCCTGAGCCACCTAATTTGATACATCTGGAACTGCTGGTTTTTCTTTTCCTTCGTATACCCAAGAGTTAAAAAAAAATAGCCACGTTTTGATGTCTTGGGGCTATCTAAGTAGCGCTGAACAAGGACATTCTTCAGGCAGATACCAATATTTAGGAATATATTTACAGAACAGAAGAAAATGTTAGTGCTCGATAAATAAAACATACTGTAAAATGAATAGAAGTAGTAATAGAGGCAGTAGAACAACAAGAAGAAGGTTTCAAACAATGTGTATGTAATGCATAGTAAGGTACACTACCTTTTAAGCTAGGATACAATGTCCTGTTAGTTAGATGCATTATTAACCACCCTATTGCAGTGCTTTTTTGTCTTGACACACCCAACACTTTCACAGGTTCTTCCAAACTTGAACGACTTCTTTATTTTACCGGGTCGTAAGACACCCTTGTATGAAATAAAGTGAGGCGGAGCCTATAGAGTAACGCTAAAATAATGTCAGGTACAATTCTTATAAAAATAACATAGTAATAAAGTTAGTAAGGTTAGAAAAAAACACAAGTACATGAAGTTCAAACTGTTCTTCCAGAGGAGGGCAAAAAGAACATGTTGGCATCCAAACAAATTTTCTATTCTTTCAAATAATTAACCACTTATGGGTATGACTGATTGTGCCCTACAGGACGCAGCATATTTTTTGCTTTATCACATTCACCAAAGTACTGCGACATTTTTTTTTTTTCCCCGCTGGCAATCCTGTGTAAAGTCTTATGCTGTTTATGTCATAATTATGGTGTGCATATAGTTTATAATTTAATTAATGAAAGTTTTTTGGATTGGAGTGTAAAAAAAATTCCACCATTGTTTCCACCATCAGATTGAGTTGATCTGAGTTTTTTATATTGCTGCGAGACAGAATTAACCCCTTGACGCACCATGACGCACCGGTACGTGATGTTTGGAGCGCGCTCACGCGCTGAGCGAGCTCAATATGCTGCGGGTGTTGGCACCCGGGACTAACAGCCGGGAGCATCGATCGCGCTGTTCCTGGCTGTTTA
This sequence comes from Rhinoderma darwinii, assembly GCF_050947455.1. Taxonomy (NCBI): domain Eukaryota; kingdom Metazoa; phylum Chordata; class Amphibia; order Anura; family Rhinodermatidae; genus Rhinoderma; species Rhinoderma darwinii. The sequence goes on along the minus strand of NC_134687.1, from coordinate 584,803,107 downwards.
ACCCCTCAAATGCTGCAGTCAATCTCGACCGCAGCATCTGAGGCGGTAAAAAGAGGGGGCGGCCCCCTCCGACAGCTCATCCCCCTGCAACAGGATCGGGGTTGACGATGGTTGTTATGGCAGCCCAGGGGCCTAATGAAGGCACCCAGAGCTGCCTTCACTCTGCCTCTCTTAAGCCCTGCCTGTGGCAGGGATTAACAGATGCCTGTAAAAATGATGCTATACTGCAATATATTAGTATTGCAGTATATTGTACCAGCAATCTAACAACTGGTGGTTCAAGTCCCCTAGGGGGACTAATAAAAAGTGTAAAAAGAAGTGATATAAAGTTTTTAGTAGTGCAAAAAAAAGAAAAACCCCCCTTTTTCCATTTTTCCTCTAAAGTAATGTAAAAAAATAAAAAAGTAAATTGGTATTGCTGCATCCGTAAAAGTCTGAACTATTACAATATAGCTTTATTTAATGCGCACAAAATATAAATTGTAAACCGCCAAAATCGCAGTTTTTTGGTCACCTTAGCTCCCAAAAAAAAGATCAAAAAGTCATATGTACCAACAAATGGTGCCAATAAAAACGACATCTCGTCCCGCAAAAAATAAGCCCTCACACCGCTCAATGCACGGAAAAATAAAAAAGTTATGGCTCTCAGAATGTGGTGAAACAAAACATTTTTTTTTTTAAAGTAGCAAAATATAAAAAAATCTACATATATTTGATATCACCGTAATCGTATTGAGCCACAGAATAAAGTTAAGTTGTTGTTTTTACCACATGGTGAAAGACGTAAAAACATAACCCAAAAAATAATGGTACTTTAAATGCTACCAATAGAAACTACAACTCCTCCCGCAAAATATAAGCCCTCACACCACTCTATTGATGGAAAACGAAATATATATAAATTATGCTACATATGGGTTGAAATAATAAAAATTAGTCAGTGATATGACCTTATTCAGTTATATTTAAAATCCCCCTCTACCGCGGCAAATGTTCTGTGGTCCACCACCGTTTTTTCTTTACATTACTGCAGCAACGATGTATCATCAAAACACATGGCCATAATAGCCAATCATTTGCCAAAGTAGTGACTTCAGTAAGGTTAACACGCCATTGCCGCAGCGAGTGCAGCACATCGACAGTCATTGTTGTAAATAATCATCAGTGTGGAAGCTGTAGGGGATTTGATGAACATTTTTAAATAAACATTTTTTCAATGCAGTCGGTGGCTGAATTGTTATATAACTAAACCTTGCTTGGATTGCTACAGGAATTATTACAAAGACAAGGAGATAGCGGTGTTGTGAGCTGGGTTCAATAATTTAGAGATTGTCCACATAGATGCAAAGATAGATGGCTAAATCTCTCTGTTCACACAAAGTGGTTTAAGTGGAAAAGATTCCCAGATCTGTCCACCAGAATCCCCCACCATCCTCAACAGAAGTGCCAAAATTGTCTGGGACCTTTTATACCCCCTTCTAGGTAAAGGGTATCACCTAGACATAGACAATTTTTATAAAAGCGTCCGTCTTTTCAAGTGTCTGTTTGATAAAGGGACAGTAGTCTGTGGTACAGTAAGGAGGAATCAAAGAGGCCTCCCCAAAAATCTGGTGGATCAAAAATCAAGACCTGGCGAAAGCAGGTCCCTGTATAATGCAAACATTATGCTGACTAAGTTTAGGGACAAAAAAGATGTCTTCATCCTCACATCTATTCATGCGGACAGCAGCACCCCTGTTTCTGTAAGAGGCAGTAACACCACAGCCCTCAAGCCTGTGTGCATACGAGAATACAGCCAACACATGGGAGGGGTGTACCCGGCTGACCAATTATTACAGCCATACAACACGATGCGGAAGTCACGCGTCTGGTATAAAAAGGTTGCAGTGCACTTAATTCAAACAGCACGGTGTAATTCCTTTATATTATACCGCCAGACAGGAAAAAATGCACGGTATCTTGAATATCAAGAACAGGTAATAAAGCAATTACTGTTCGAAGACCGGGCAGAAGAGGGTGCAAGCACATCCCATGGAAGTCAGGCCAGCAGAGTTGTACCGGGACAGAATTTCCCAGCCGAAATTCCCCCCACTGAAAAAAGAGACGGCCCTACAAAAAATGTTGCGTTTGTTATAAAAATGGATTAGAAAAGACACGGGTTATCAGTGCGACACTTGTCCCGATAAGCCGGGGTTATGCATCAAAGAATGTTTTCGTTCTTATCATTCTTCTCTAAAGTATTAATTTAATTAATTCTCAAATTTTTTTAACCACTTTTGCTCTTTTCATATAGACGTACAGATATTTTACCCCTATTTCCATTACTTAGTGCCCATTTAAAAATTGGAATTCTACCTCAAATAAAACAAACATTTTCATTATACCTCTAAATGAATACTGGAGGACGGTGTTTTCTGCTCTGTCCCTTCAGAACATCTGAACACAAATTGTGCCTGGAATTTATCTAACTAGGCCCAAAAGCCACAAGGCACTGCAGTTTTATGCTCTCCCATAATTCCAGCTAAAAATATATGGTCAACATAATCACTATACCCCTAAATAAAGACTTTGAGGATCTAATTTTAAAAATGGGGTCTGGAGGTGTTAGATTATTCTGCCAGCTTAAATCCTCTGTAAGTGGAAGCTATATTCTGAAAACGACAGGGTATTCCTTTTCTTTTGGGCCCTACCATGTTGACAAAGATCAGATTTTGGCCTAAGTGGGGGTAATTTTGAACAAGAGAAACAGCTAAATAAACATTGGGGTACATTTCCTTAGTTTCATGTACTGGATATGAATAAAAATGTCCTATAAATGACACATTTGTGAGAAAAAAAATTTCATAATTTATTTTTACACCGGCTATGCATTCATTCCTCCAACAAAATGTAGGCTCAAACTACCAACTACATCCATGAATAAATTTCTTGAGGGTTTAGTTTCCAAAATGGGGTCACCACTTTGGGGTTTCCACTGTACGGGTACATTAGGGTCTCTGCAAATGTGACATAGCACCCAAAAATCATCTGTGCAAAATCCAAATGGCACTCCTGACCTTAGCCCTGCATTGTGTCCAAACAGCAATTTATTACCACATATGGGGTATTCTTGTAATGGGGGGAATTTTATTTACAAATATTGGGGTGCTTTTTCTCCTTTATTCCTTGTAAAATGAAAACTTCTATGTTTTTTCAGAAAAAAATTAGCTTCTTATTTTCATGGCCTAATTCCAATAAATTCAGCATAAAACCTGTGGGGTCAAAATGGGTCCAAACAGAAATTTATTACCACATATGGGGTATTCCTGTAATCGGCAGAAGTTGCTTTACCCCTAGATAAATTCTTTGAGGGGTTTAGTTTCCAAAATGGGGTCACTTTTTGGGGGTTTCCACTGTTTTGGCATTACAAGACTTCTTCAAACCTGACATGGTGCCTAAAATATATTGTAATAAAAAGGAGACCCTAAAATCCAGTAGGTGCTCCTTTGCTTCTGAGGCATGTGCTACTGTCCATTACCACACTAAGGACACATATGTGATTTTCTAAAAACGGCAGAATATGGGCAATAAATATTGAGTTGCGTTTCTCTGGTAAAACCTTCTGTGATACAGAAAAAACATTATTAGAAAATGAATTTCGTCAAAAACAATGAAATTTGTGAATTTCACCTCTACATTTCATTAATTCTTGTGAAACTCCTAAAGGGTTAAGAAACTTTCTAAATGCTGTTTTGAATAATTTTAGGGGTGCCGTTTATAAAATGGGGTGATTTATGGGGACTTTCTAATATATGGGCCCCTCAAACCCACTTCAGAACTGAATTGGTCCATAAAAAATAGGCTTTTGAAATTTTCTTGAAAATGTGAGAGATTGCTGCTAAAGTTCTAAGCCTTGTAAAGTCCTAGAAAAATAAAAGGATATTAAAAAAAAAACAATGCCAACATAAAGTAGACATATGGGAAATGTTTAATAACTATTTTGTGTGGCATTACTATCTGTTTTACAAGCAGATACATTTATATTTAGAAAAATGCTAATTTTTGCACATTTTTCTCAAAATTGTGGGGATTTTTCACAAATAAATATTGAATTTATCGACCACATTTTTTCACAAATTTAAAGTAAAATATGTCACGAGAAAACAATCTCAGAATCGCTTGGATAGGTAAAAGCATTCCAAAGTTATTTCTACATAAAGTGACATGTCGGATTTGAAAAAATCAGCTGTGTCCTAAAGGCTAAAACCGGCTGCGTCCTTAAGGGGTTAAAAACATGGTGTGCCCAAACATTAATCTAAATACAACCATTTAATTCAAACAGTTTTCTAATTGTCAATTGCAATATTGCCTCAGGTCCTCAGCTGTGCATCAAAAAATAAATGGCCATGTTTTGCTCATTTATTATACCACAAAGCAATGTCAATCAATATTCCTCCTATTTACAGTCAACAATACAATAAGATTTCCTGTTCCACGTGTACAATGGAGCTGTAGTTCTGGTCATTCTCTGCTTGCAAAGTAACTTCATCATATTTCCTTCCCTGTAACAATACAAAAAAAATAATTTCTCAAATAATTTCTGTCTGCATTTGTAGAAAGTCAGACTTGATCCATGGACCTGCTATATCTGGTGTATGTGGTTTGCTTTGGTCTTCAGTCCATTCTAAAAAGCAACTACAGTACAAGTACTGCAAGCTACACCACATGTATTTATCTAGTTTATAAGCAAGATGACTATAAAAATTGTGTTTCTATATTGCACAATATTTATGGTGGTCAAAGACAATGGTCAGATTCAACACTTAGCAATTTATTGTTTTGGATTAGAAAAAAAAATCTGTGTATGACCATCTTGACGGATATGTACCTTTGGCTACCATTTTTTTTTTTTTTTATTATATTGCTTCAATGCATCTAAATAAAAAAAAATTAAGTCTTGATTAAAAAATAAAATTCCTACTGTTTTGTGCATACAACTCCTATGCAGCCTTATGTGTTTTCATGATTACAGACTGCACTCAAACCCGATGTGTAATCTGATCCTGAAGTCATATGTTACTCCACTTTCTTCTCCTCTTCTTGATAATTTACAGACAGTAGGAGATGAGGCAGATGGAAGACAAGGTTTGTAGTCTATTTAATGAAAAATACATATGTTTACTTTGGAATAATTAATAATACTATGATAGCAGGTAGTTATAATCCGTATTGTTGGTGTATAAGTGGAGGCTGACCATTCACAATATTGTACACAAGAGGGGAAATCCAGGGACTGACTAGATAACCAAGAAGGGGGAAAATTACGTTATTCTGCTACACAGGGTTGTAGCTATAGGGGGTGCAGAGGAAGCCGTCGCACCCGGGCCCTTTTGCCTGAGACGTCCAAAGGCCCCACTGCAACATAAGGAGCATTATGTGGCCACTATTAAGTGGGGGACACGGTTACAGACTTTGTATTTAGATACAGTTATGCTTTTGTCACCACATCGGACATTGTCATCTGTTCCTCGTGCATAAAATGTGGGATTTCACAGTTACTTCTTCATGGATAATACTAGCTCATAGACTTTTGAATTTTTTTATTTTTTTTCCCTATAAATTACTCTTCGAGGATTTGCAAACCACTGCTATTTTCTCCTCCATGTAAAAATAAGGGAGAAGGTAAGCAAGCACCATCACTTGACATAACGGTGTGAACACATACTAGGAGGGGAGTTAATATGGGTACCCTAAATTCTTTTTAAACCCATGTTACTTTCTTTAAAGGGTACCTGTGAGCAGTTTTGAGGCCTCAAAACTGCTGACAAGAAAATATAAGGTGTCACGTTGGGTTCGTGGACCCACTGGGCTGTTCCGCCTTAACGGTATGGCAGCTGGCCAACAGGGTGCAGGTCACAGTCTATAGTTCGTATAGGGTACCTGTGGCAGCTTGGACAGTAGCAAGACAGGCTCGGCTGGGACAAGGCAGCCGGTAGACGTCAGGCGTGGAGTAGCAGGATAGGCGTGGAATACAGCACAGCACGACTACAGCATGGCACTTGACCAGGATAGCACGGGATACAGGATACAGGATACAGGAAACACTGAGAACTGGAAAACACTAGGAGACCATTTGCATAGACAAACTAGAAAACGACAAACAATGCTCAGGCATGGGAGGAATGGGCTTGTTCCTTCTTATAGCACAGGGTGCTCTGGGAGCAATCATCTCAATCTCCCACCTGCGTGCGCTTTGGCTTCTTAAGTCTGGACTGAGCTCATGAGTGCACCCTGGTGGTCACTGTGGAACAGGACGGACGTATGTGCAGACATCTCTGGAGAGAAGGGCGTCGACTGGATGGAAGGAGGTCACGGAAAATGTCATTAACGAACTCCTGGAAGACCGTGGGAGCATTACACAGGCCGAAGGGCATTACTAGATATTCATAGTGTTCATCACGGGTGTTAAATGCAGTCTTCCATTCGTCACCCCGGCGAATACGGATGAGGTTGTAAGCCCCACACAGGTCTAGTTTGGAAAAAAATCTTGGTACCACGTATACGATCAAACAGTTCTGAGATCAGTGGCAACGGATACTTATTTTTCAACGTGATCTGGTTGAGACCCCGGTAGTCAATACAAGGACACAGGGAGCCATCTTCTTGACAAAGAAGAACCCGGATTCTGCCGGGGAGGAAGACTTCCGTATGAAGCCCCTCTCTAAGTTCTCTTTAACATAGGCGGACATGAACAGAGTCTCTGGCAAGGCGAGAGGATATACCCTACCACGGGGAAGGGATGCACCAGGAATCAGCTCGATAGGACAGTCATACGCTCGGTGTGGGGGAAGAGTCTCCGCCTCCCTTTTTCTGAAGAAGTCTGAAAATGCAGCATAATGACCAGGCAATCCTGCCAATGACCGAGGCAGAGGAGGCTGAGCCGATCTAATCTGCACCAGGCAACGGCCGTGACACTCGGGGCCCCACTGGAGATCCTCCCCAGAGTTTCAGTCCAGGACTGGGGCATGTAGTCGGAGCCAAGGCAAGCCCAGCAGCACAGGGTTAACGGCCTTGAATAAAACATAGAACGATAGAAGCTCTGAGTGGAAAGCCCCTACTTTGAGCCTCAGTGGCTTGGTAACAGCTATAACTGGGTCTGGCAGAGGTAGTCCATTTACCGATGCAACCATCAACGGTCTCTCCAGAGGGGTAGTGGGTATTTGAAGAAGGTCCACCAGGTCTCTACAAATGATATTAGCAGCGGATCCAGAGTCCAGATATGCAGAGACCTGATGCGTTTTCTAACCGGGCACTATGGTCACGGCCACGGGTATGGACAATTTAGACGGCTGTTCCTCTTTGCCCAAGGTTGTCTCTCCTAGCAACCCTAGGCTTTGGGGCTTTTGGGGACACAGACGCACAAGATGGCCTCCGAGGCCGCAATATAGACAGAGTCCCGAAGTGCGTCTGCGTTGTCTCTCCTGGGTAGATAGCTTACATTGATCCATCCTCACAGACTCCTTAGCAGGATCGGCATGGGAGGACAGCAGGGGTTGCTTCAGGGGTTGCTGCAAGGTAGGGACCGGACTAGGATGCCCTCCCTCACGACCAGCCTTCTGGAGCCGTTCTCGGAGCCTTCTATCAATCCGGGCGGCCAGAAGGATGAGGTCATCCAGGGTAGATGGCAGATCAGAATGTAGCCACCAGGGCCTCATTGTTCCACAACAGTTCTCCCACCAGGGTGCGGAAGTGGATGACGTACTCGCCCACGGAGGTGTCTCCTTGGCGTAAGTTCAGCAAGGAAGCCACTGCAGAGGAGACTCGTCCAGGCTCCTCAAACACTGTGCGAAATGTCCGGATGAACCCCTGGAAGTCACGGGTCTATGGGTCCTTGTCTCTCCCAGATAGGATTTGCCCATGCAAGGGACTTGCCAGTGAGAAGAGAGATGATGAAAGCGACCCTTGCGCCATCAGGTGAAAATGCCCTTGAATGCAGGCTGAAGTGGATCTGGCACTGGTTCAAAAATCCATGACAGGTACCTGCGTCTCCATCATAGCAGTCAGGAAGTGGCAAAGAAAAACGAGGAGGTGTAGTCTGAGGATCAGTACTGCCAGGAGGTGTAAAAGGAGGAACGGCAGCTTGTGCCTCCTGCCGAGGTGCGAGAATATTCAAGGCCTGGAGGAGTTGGTCCTGTCGAGACTGGAGGTCTAGCATTTCCGTCCGCATCTCTCGTGACGTCATCTTGGTCTTGGATCGACCAGCCGCGTCCATGGCTTGAGCGTACTGTCACGTTGGGTTCGTTGACCCACTGGGCCATACCGCCTTGACGGTAGGGCAGCTTGACAACAGGGCGCAGGTCACAGTCTAAAGTTCATATAGGGTACTTGTGGCAGCTCGGACAGTAGCAAGACAGGTTCGGCTGGAACTAGGCAGCAGGTAGATGTCAGGCGTTGAGTAGCAGCACAGCACGACAACAGCACAGCACGGCACTTGACCAGAATAGCACAGGATACCGGTACAGGGGACACTGGGAACTGGAAAACACTAGGAGACCATTTGAATTGACAAACTAGGATACGACAAACAACGCTCAGGCATGGGAGGAAGGGGCTGGGTCCTTCTTATAGCACAGGGTGCTCTGGGAGCAATCAGCTCAATCTCCCACCTGCGTGCTCTTTGGCTTCTTAAGTCTGGACTGAGCTCGCGAGTGCACCCTGGTGGTCACTGTGGAACAGGACGGCCATATGTGCAGACATCTCTGGAGAGAAGGGCGTCGACTGGTTGGAAGGAGTTTGTGGTCGGCGACCACGGACGCTACATAAGGGAGGGGAACGGCATTTTAAACTTTAATTTTTTCTCGATTATGCATGTTGCATGACCGAGAAAGCGAAGTTTTGTTCCCCCAGTGTGGGGGTTGCAAGTGCCACTTTCTGCTCTAAGTGGCATTTCTAGTGGCCCAAGAAAAAAAGGTTTTAGCACTAGATACAGCTGCTCTGTATTTAGGACATAAAGCAGCTGTATCTCAAAAAGTAAAAATCATTTTTAATAAAAAGTATTTAGAAAGTTGCACCAAACACACTGATACTGTTTTATTAAAGAAAAAAAATATAATAAGAATAAGAAAAATTAAAAAAAACAATTATAACCCCTCTCTTTAAAGTGTAACTAAACTTTTAACATGTCATAGTGATATGTCAGAACTTTTAATCGGTGGGGGGTTCGAGCACTGAGACCCCCACCAATCACTAAAGTGAAGCGGCAGAAGCGCATGATTGGATGCTGCGCCGCTTCGCTTCTGATCGGCATTCCTCGGTGTGGTGTACGTCCATATATTGCTTTCTCGGCTTTCCGAGAAAAGCAGATCAGAAACAAAGTGGCACAGCGGTCACCTGAGAGCTTCCCGTATGAATTTATGACATATCCTGTGCATCCTGTCAGATAGGTGCAGTTCCCAGAGGTGGAACTCGCATCTGTCTCTAGAACCGGGCCCCCTAAACCCTGTTCTACCTCTGTCTGCTGTCGCTACCTCTCGGCCACTTCCTGACCATGGACTTTCCGTAACTCATAGTAGTGAATGCCAGTTACGGAGGCAGCGTAGCATGCGAGCTACGCTGTTTACATAACTACCATTAAGTTCTATGGGACTTATGAAAACAGTGCACCAGAACTAAGCTCAGCACATAAATACAACACCAAAACAAAGCTCAGTACATATATACATCACCAGAACCAACCTCAGTACATAAATTCAGTACTAGAACAAAGCTCACTACATATATACAACACCAGTACCGAGCTCAGTACATAAAGACAATACCAGAACAAAGCTCAGTACATAAATACAGCCCCAGAACAAAGCTCAGTACATATATACAGCACCAGCACAAATACAGCTCAATTTAGTGCAATTTCAATTAAAAGATATACACAGCGTGTATATCTGAGGTGACAGCGCTATATAATTTCATGTAAACAGAGATAACTCATCTATATATGTTATTTTCATATTATTATTTTCATTTGTTCATACTGTATTTTTGTAAATTTTATTGCCAACTTTGTAAAAGCATTTTATTCTTTATCATTTTAGCGACCGTGACAAAGGCCGAGGTTCGGCCGAAACGTCTTTACCAAGTCGCTTTCCACCTCAACTTTACCATCTTTTGTTGCAATAAAACTTAAATTTGTTTGCATCTGGATCTTTTGCGTACCTCTGTGAGTGCTGGGGTTGTATATTTTCAATATTGTGGGATTCTCGTCCCTACCTTACTAGCACCACGCCAATTGATTGAGGAGTGCATCCCAATATCTATTTTTGTTTTTTTTAATTAAACATTTAGTGTGTGGGTGATTAAACATTGTTCAAATTTTTTTTATTTTTTTCACGAGTCAGGAAATATTATAAATTAATTCTAATTTAGAATATTTCCCATTTCTGGTCACTAGATGGAGCTATTCCCAAAATTGCAGCATTGCAAAATTGGGTAAAAAGCCCTCGCTCTAGTGAGCTCTCAGCATCCCCCCCCTCCTTTATCCTGGCTAGTGCCGGGATAAACGAGGGGTTTGAACGGTGTAACCTCCTACACTGTGTGTCGCCATTTTTTGAGCTAACACACAGTGTAGTAGGTTTACATACAGTAGTAAACACACACAAACATGAACATACATTGAAATCTCTTACCTGCTCCTGCCGCCGCGGCTCCCTCCGGCCCGTCCGCTCCGTCTGCTGCCGCTGGTCCAAGTGCACAAGTCCGGAAGCCGCGACCGGAAGTAGTAATATTACTGTCCGGCCGCGACTTCCGGTCCACAGGAAAATGGCGCCGGACGGCGCCAATTTCAAATTGGACTGTGTGGGAGCGGCGCATGCGCAGTTCCCACACAGACGCCGTACACAGAAGTGAATGGGACGGGACCCGTTCGCAGTCCCTATGGGACTGTGGCTGCCGTATTCCATGTCTGTATGTGTCGTTAATTGACACATACAGAAATGGAACAAAAAATGGCAGCCCCCATAGGGAAGAAAAAGTGTAAAAATAAGAAAAAGTAAAACACAAACACACAAATAAATATAAACGTTTTTAATAAAGCACTAACATCTTTAACATATAAAAAAATAATTTGTGATGACACTGTTCCTTTAAGTGACTTACTGGTGACTTCATTTCATATTCTAGTTCTTCTTTTTCTCTTTTCTTCTCCATCCAGTCCAGACCTCTATGACTTCTCCCGGCCACCACCCATTTATGCAGTTTTCCGCTCAGATGTCTTCAGCTTCTCACTTTTCAAACATTTCTGCATCTATAAACAAAGATAAAGTTATCATGGTGCCGCACAATATGACCCTATATTTTATAGTACCATACACTGCACCTCTAATTATAATAATGTCATAAACTGTGTCCCTGATTATAATAGCACCATACACTGTGTCCCACACACACACATAGTGCTCCATGTAGATAGTGCCCCCATAGAGCCCCCTGTAGACAGTGCCCCATAGAGCCCACTGTAGATAGTGCTTTCATAGATAGTGCCCCCATAGAGCCCCCTGAAGATAGTGCCTCACATAAAGCCCCCCTGTTGATAGAGCTCTACATATAGCCCCCTGAAGATAGCGCTCTACATATCGCTCCCCCTGTATAAAGTGCCCTACATATAGTGCCGCTGTAGATTGTGTCCCAAATAAAGCCCCCCCTGTAGTTTGTGCCCCACATATAGCCCCCTGTAGATTGTGCTCTACATATAGCGCACCCTGTATATAGTGCACTACATATAGTCCCCCTGTAGATTGTGTCCCACATAAAGCTTCCCTGTAGATTGTGCCCCACATATAGCCCCCCGTAGATGGCGTTCTACATATAGCACCCTAAATATAGTCCCCCTGTAGATTGTGTCCCACATAAAGCCTCCCCTGTAGATTGTGTCCCACATATAGCCCCCCCTCCTGTAGATAATGCCGCCCACACTTTTTAGTTGAAAACAACAAAATTTACATACTCACCATAATCCCGTTCCGGCGCTGTCCTGTGTCAATGCAGGCCTGCTCTCTTCTGAGCAGGTCTGCTGGGGCTGAGCGACGCCATTGCGCTGCTTGCATCGTTGAAAGGCGCTGACTGGCAGGGCAGAATGACATGCCCAGTCAATCAGCGTCCTTCAACAATGGAAGCGGTGCGATGACATCCTCGCGCCGCTACCATCCTTGATTGGCATGGCAGAACGACTTCCCCCGCCAATCAGCGCCTTTCAACAAGTTGAAAGGCGTGATTGGCGGTACAACTCATTCTGCCCTGCCAATCAGCGTCATTGTAAGGCGCTGAATGGTCGGGCATGGAAGGTACCCGGCCATTCAGCGCTTATGTAGATACACGCAGGTACAATTAGTGCAGGTGGGGGAGGCGGCGGCTGTTTTCCGCCCCCCTCAGAGAGGCTATCTATCTATCTATCTATCTATCTATCTATCTATCTATCTGTAAAGGATCTGCCAGACACAGCTTATGTGTCGACGCCCGTGGTTAATCGTGGTTAATCAGTCTGCATCTGCTCTGATAGAGTGACTCGATCTGCTACCACTCAGGCTGGTAGGCTGAGGAGTGGGAGAACCTATCACAGCCTGGCCAGACGGTTCTAGCTCCCGACCTCGGTCTATGTATACCTTCATTTGCTTCTTGTCTTTGCCTGTGATTCTCTTTTGTTTCCTGGCTCTGCTGTTCCAGCTATTACTATTGACCTATGCTTCATATTGACCCTGGCTTTACTGACTACGCTCCTGCTCTGCGTTTGGTACCTCGTACACTCCTGATTTGACTTGGCTCATTCACTACTCTTGTTGCTCATGGTGTTGCCGTGGGCAACTGCCCCATTTCCCTTTGCTTCTGTGTACCCTTGTCTGTTAGTCTGTCGTGCACATATTGAGCGTAGGGAAAGTTGCCCAGTTGTACGCCGTCGCCTAGGACGGGTCGTGCAAGTAGGCAGGGACTGAGTGGCGGGTAGATTAGGGCTCACCTGTCTGTCTCCCTACCCCGTCATTACATAATCACAGGCCCATATACCTTTTCTACCCTTGTTCCTACTACTATGGACCCCCTTGAGACCCTGGCTCAGCAAATGCAGGGTCTCTCCCTACAGGTCCAAGCCCTGGCTACGAGGTGCGACCAGCGTGATGCTAACTAGCTAGTGCCCTCCACCTCACCTCTTGAACCCGATCTCAAGTTGCCTGACCGGTTCTCATAGGACCGGAAGACTTTTTTCTCTTTCGGGAACGTTGCAGACTCTATTTCCATCTAAGGCAACACTCCTCAGGTTCTGAGAGCCAGCGAGTGGGTATAATTGTCTCCCGGCTCCAGGACGGCCCCCAAGAATGGGCCTTCTCCTTGGCTCCTGACGCCCCTGAACTTTCCTCTGTTGACCTTTTTTTTTCCGCTTTCGGGCTCATCTATGACGAGACTGACAAGACTGCCTTTGCCGAGAGTCAGCTGGTGACCTTACGTCAGGGTAAGAGACCCGTTGAAGAGTACTGTTCTGACTTTAGGAAGTGGTGTGTAGCTTCTCACTGGAATGACCCTACCTTGAGGTGCCAGTTTAGATTGGGTCTGTCGAACGCCCTGAAAGACCTGTTAGTTAGCTATCCCTCTTCTGACTTTCTAGATCAGGTTATGGCTTTAGCGGTACGTCTTGACCGACGTCTCAGTTAACGACGACTTGAATGTTTTTGTGCCTTCTCCTCTGGCTCCCCCATGATGGCTCCCGAGGTTCCGTTGCTTCGTTCTTCCACGGAAAACTTGGATGAAACAATGCAACTCGGGGCCTCCGTGTCTCCCCATCAACGTAGAGAGCTCTGCAGGAAGAATGGTCTCTGCTTCTACTGTGGGGATGACAAGCATCAAGTGAACAACTGTCCTAGACGTAAGAATAAGCAGCCGGAAAACTTTTGTGCCTAAGTGACCATCGGGGAGGTCGCTTGGGCGCACAGGTATTTTCCGTAAATATGAAACCTAATAAGATCTTGCTTCCCTTTCAGGTCTCTTTTGAGGGTAGGTCTGTCACCGGCAGTGCCTTTGTGGATTCAGGGTCTTCTGCTAATATTATGTCTGTGCAATTTGCTATGTCTCTAGCTATGCCATTGATTGATTTGCCTAAACCTGTCCACTCCACTTGCTAATGGTTATTTTACGCAGCATACCCCTGTTTTTGAACTCATTGTTGGCTCCATTCATTTGAAGCAGTGTTCTGTACTGGTGATGCAGGGATTATCGTCCGATTTGGTTTTAGGCTTTCCCTGGTTGCAGATGCATAATCCCACGTTTAACAGGAGTATTGAAGATCTTACTAAATGGGGTAATGAATGCATGACGTCCTGCTTTTCTGTTAATTTTATTTCTCTCCCTGAGGAGGTGAACACTCTACCTGAGTTTATTCAGACGCTGATGTTTTTTTCTAAAAAGGCCTCCGAAGTGTTACCTCCTCATAGAGAATATGATTGCTCAATCGATTTGGTACCAGGAGCTAAGCTCCCTAAGGGTAGGATATTTAATCTCTCTTGTCCCGAACGTGTGGCCATGAGAAAATATATCCAGGAATGCCTGGCCAAGGGTTACATTCGCCCCTCTACTTCTCCGGTAGGTGCTGGCTTCTTCTTCGTAGGGAAGAAGGATGGTGGTCTTAGGCCGTACATCGATTACCGAAACTTGAATAAGGTCACTGTAAGGAACCGGTGTCCCCTTCCTTTGATTCCTGATCTCTTCAATCAGGTTCAGGGGGCCCAATTGTTCTCTAATTGATCTTCGGGGGGCTTATAACCTTATCCGAGTCAGAGAAGGGGATGAGTGGAAGACTGCGTTTAACACGCCCGAAGGTCATTTCAAATACCTCGTCATGCCCTTTGGGTTGTGTAATACTCCCACGGTCTTCCAGAATTTCATAAATGAGATTTTAAGAGACTACCTGGGGGTATTTCTTGTAGATCACCTTGATGACATACTTGTGTTTTCCAAGGACTGGTCCTCCCACATTGAGCATGTCAGGAAGGTGCTCCAGGCCCTTCGGGAAAACAAACTCTTTGCTAAATCTGAAAAATGTGTGTTTGGAGTGCAGGAGATACAATTTTTGGGTCAAATCCTCACTCCTGATGAATTCCGCATGGACCCTGCCAAGGTTCAGGCTGTGGCTGAATGGGTCCAAACTGCCTCCCTGAAGGCGTTACAGTGCTTCCTGGGGTTTGCTACTTATTACAGGAGATTTATTGCTAACTTCTTGGTCATCGTTAAGCCTCTTACGGATCTTACTCGCAATGGTGCTGATCTCCTCCACTGGCCTCCGGAGGCGGTCCAGGCTTTTGAGATCCTTAAGAAGTGCTTTATCTCTGCCCCAGTGCTGATTCAACCTAACCAAATGGAGCCATTCATCATGTAGGTTGACGCCCCCGAGGTGGGAGTGGGTGCTGTCTTGTCCCAGGGTCCCTCACCCATCTCCGTCCCTGTGCCTACTTCTCCAGGAAGTTCTCGCCCACTGAGAGTAACTATGACGTGGGCAACCGCGAACTCTTAGCCATTAAATGGGCATTTGAAGAGTGGCGCCACTTCTTAGAGGGGGCTAGGCACCAGGTAACGGTCCTTACCGACCACAAGAATCTGGTCTTCCTAGAATCTGCCCAGAGGCTAAACCTGACACAAGCTCGATGGGCGTTGTTTTTTTACTAGATTTAACTTTGTGGTCACCTATAGGGCTGGGTCTAAAAATATTAAAGCTGATGCACTGTCGCGTAGCTTCATGGCCAGCCCTCCTTCGGAGGAAGATCCTTCTTGTGTTTTGCCCCCAGGTATAATAATATCCTCTGTTGATTTAGTCTCCGAAATTGCGGCTGATCAAGGTTCAGCTTCCGGGAACCTTCCTGAGAACAAGCTGTTTATTCCCCTGCAATTCCGGCTAAGGGTACTCAGGGAAAATCATGACTCTGCACTATCTAGCCATCCAGGCATCCTGGGTACCAAGCACCTCATTGCTAGAAACTATTGGTGGCCTGGGTTGCCTAAAGACGTTAAGGCCTACGTCGCCACTTGTGAAATTTGTGCTAGGTCCAAGACTCTCAGGTCCCGACCAGCGGGCTTACTATGTTCTTTGCCTATTCCCCAGAGACGTAGGACCCATATCTCAATGGATTTTATCACCGATCTGCCTCCATCTCAAGGCAAGTCGGTGGTGTGGGTTGTAGTAGACCGCTTTAGTAAGATGTGCCACTTTGTGCCCCTCAAGAAACTACCCAATGCCAAGACGTTAGCTACCTTGTTTGTCAAACACATCCTGCGTCTCCATGGGGTTCCTGTCAATATTGTTTCTGACAGAGGGGTACAATTTGTTTCATTGTTTTGGAGAGCTTTCTGTAAAAAGTTGGAGATTGATCTGTCCTTCTCCTCGGCCTTCCATCCTGAAACTAATGGCCAAACTGAGAGGACTAATCAGTCTCTGTTTTATCTCTGACTGTCAATATGATTGGGTCGCCGAATTTTCCCTTAATAACCGGGTCAGTAACTCGTCAGGGGTCTCCCCCTTTTTCTGTAATTTTGGGTTTAATCCACGGTTCTCCTCTGTTTCACCTGGTGGTTCCAACAATCCTGAGGAAGATGTCATTCATCGGGAACTGTGCACAGTCTGGGCCTAGGTTCAGAAGAACCTAGAGGCGTCCCAGAGTATACAAAAGACTCAAGCAGATAGAAGACGTTCTGCTAACCCCTTGTTTGTGGTCGGGGATCTGGTGTGGCTGTCTTAAAAAAAATTTTGCCTTATAGTTCCGTCCCAAAAATTTGCTCCCCGGTTTATAGGGCCGTACAAGGTCATTGAGGTCCTTAACCCTGTCTCCTTCCGGCTGGAGTTACCCCCGTCTTTTCAAATACACGACGTGTTTCATGTCTCCCTCCTGAAACGCTGCTCCCCGTCCTTGGTTACCTCGAGGAAACCTCCGGTCCCTGTTCTCACCTCTGAAGGGGTAGAATTCGAGGTGGTCAAGATTGTGGACAGCAGGATGGTCCAAGGCTCCCTCCAGTACCTGGTCCATTGGAGAGGATACGGGCCTGAGGAGAGAACTTGGGTACCCGCCCGGGATGTTCACCCTGGGGTATTGCTCAGGAGGTTCCATCTTTGGTTCCCCAATAAGCCAGGTCCACCTAGGAAGGGTCCAGTGGCCCCTCATAAAAGGGGGGGTACTGTAAAGGATCTGCCAGACACAGCTTCTGTGTCGACGCCCATTGTTAATCAGTCTGCATCTGCTCCTAGGTCTGATAGAGTGACTCGATCTGCTACCACTCAGGCTGGTAGGCTGAGGAGTGGGAGAACCTATCACAGCCTGGCCAGACGGTTCTAGCTCCCGCCCTCGGTCTATGTTTACCTCATTTGCTTCTTGTCTTTGCCTGTGATTCTCTCTTGTTTCCTGGCTTTGCTGTTCCAGCTATTACTATTGACCTCTGCTTCAAATTGACCCTGGCTTTACTGACTACGCTCCTGCTCTGCGTTTGGTACCTCGTACACTCCTGGTTTGACTCTGCTCGTTCACTACTCTTGTTGCTTACGGTGTTGCCGTGGGCAACTGCTCCATTTCCCTTAGCTTCTGTGTACCCTTGTCTGTTTGTCTGTCGTGCACATATTTAGCGTAGGGACCGTCACCCAGTTGTACGCCGTCGCCTAGGACGGGTCGTGCAAGTAGGCAGGGACTGAGTGGCGGGTAGATTAGGGCTCACCTGTCTGTCTCCCTACCTCGTCATTACTCTATCTATCTATCTATCTATCTATCTATCTTTCTATCTATCTCTATCAAAGAATCTATCAAAGAATTACTGTAAATCTAAAATTTGATGAATCCTATTTCTCTCTTCTAAGTATTATTAAGAATTTGAAATAGAAATGTTCAGGTCATTATACCAAGGAAACTGATTGTGAAATGGCTCAAAGCATTATATCTATCTATCTACTAACAAGATTTGGCCATTAGATTGAGCATGTCTGTATTAACCACAAGGTAAGGGCAATGCACCAATAATTGTAACACTTTTGCACAGCCAGTTGTATACAGTAGCTGGGGAGAGCGGCTGACTGGGCACGGGTTCTGGGTGATTGTTGTAGGGGGAGTGCCAACAAGCCCCTCTCCTTGGCCAGTATATTTAGATACATGGCAAGGGCAGTGAAATTATTTTTAGCCCTGGGTGAAGGAAAGCCTAGCTACAACTCTGATTAAGCAAGCTGTATCAAAGATTGGAAGTGTCAAGAATCCATTAAAGTTTTGGAAATGCTCCTTGTTTTTGGAAATCTCACAAACCCCCATCAATGCTATTTTGTAAATGTCAATATGACATAAAGATAAGCAATATTTACTTCAAAGGACTGAGCTGTATCAATACTAAGTAAAAATAATTTTATTTGATAAATTATATAATAAAAAATTTAAGTTCTTAAATCGATTTTCCAGGACTGAACTATTGATTGCCTATAGGGTAGACCATCAATATTTGATCGATGGCCATCCAACTCCTGTAACCCAACCGAATCTGCTGAATGAAGAGGCTGCGGCGCTCCAGCTGGAGCCTGGGGGTCTCCTTCAATGTTTACCCAGGTACAGCGCTGTACATTTAGTTGTGTCTGTGTTTCTGGTACTGCAGCTCACAGTAGCTCAGTCCCACTCATGTGAGCTGCAGTACCAAGCACAGCCACAACTAAAAGTACAGCGCTGTGCCTGGATTAACATTGATGGTGAGTGCAACAGTCCCATCTTTCAGCAGAATTGCTGCTGTTTTGTTGCGGGTTTCACAATTAGGAGCAGTTTTTCAGGCGGAATTCAAATGCAGGTCCCTTGATAGATACACTGTGTACTTTTACGTATCCGCCCTCTGTCTCCTTACACTTAAAGTTTCATCAGTCTCAACATTTTAAAATTTGTAGCCCCCATTCATTGACTGTTCTTTTCAAACCATCCAACTATTGCCTGCAGAGTAACTGTTACACTTTAAGAATCCTTTGTAGTTCATGTTGTAATTTCTCTGTGATATTTGAGGATTTCATAAATGTGTTTATAGAATATGTAAATCTGATAACTGAACATTTAAATTTCAAAATGTAAACATTTCCCTGACACATTTTACATTATTAGCAAGACTTAAAACTATTCTAATAACAAACAAAAAATATAATAGCAGGAAAATGTACATTACATTCCAACTTTTCATATCAATTACAGAATGCATTAGGAATTACTTAGACCTAAGATAAAAAGCATTTTTTGTCCTAAATAAAAGCCTCAATACAGAATTGTTTATTTATAATACTTACGCTTAATGCATCCATTTTACATGAGTGATTTCGGGAAATTAAAATGCAAGAATAATCTACATAAAAACACAATACCACATTTCTTAAAAGCAAAATATCTTTCTAGGTAAACAACAAATTGAACAAAAAAATATATAGGTTATAAAGAAAGCATTAGAGCAATAAGACAATAGTAACAAATACAATCAACTAAAAGCTTTTAATTTTTATTCAGATTTGTGAAGCTTGAGGAAGAACAGCTTGGGTGTCTATATACGTACATGTATAAAATGAATAGCACTACAAGACGAAATATGTGAATTTATTATCTACAGGAGTAATTGGGGTGCTTGTCAGCAGAGTATGGTGGTTAAAGGGGTTGTTCAGTTTAGAAAACCCAGTTTCACCTATCCTATTAGGAAATTCTGAGTTAATAGAGGGTCCGATCTTCAGGATCCTCATCTCCTGACCAGAGTTCAGAGCGGTTACATAGAGCCTGTCTTGCTCTGGAGGACCTGTCCTGTATTACACAGACAACTCATTGGTTTGAATGGGCACTTTGTAATACACTTACTGCCAGATTTCCCCACAGATTACAGCTCCTCGCTGGGGATCTCATCAAGGGGACACTTTGAAATTCGCTTATTGTCATGGGGCCTTTATAACAAGTAGGGCTTGTACAAAGAGTACAAACTCTTTAATTGGGGCTGCTGCAGGACATAGGATAAGGGTTGGCATCCAAAAATGGCACCACCTGAATATAGAGTAAAAAAGGGAATCTGCCATGTTTTAAACCTTTAAAAAACTTAAAGTTTGAAAGAAACAAAAATATATAGTTTTTATTGATACCATTTTGGGTAATCTCTGCCATTTCAATCACATTTAATAAAATTTTTTGGGGGGTTGAAGTGGTAAAAAAAAACAGCGATTTGGCCATTTTGATATTTTTCCCCCTACGGCTTTCACAGTATTGGATAAATATTTTTTACACTTTTATAGTTCGGGTATTTTTGGATGCGGAGATGCCTAATGTATTTATGTTCATTTTTGTTTATTTATTTTTATATGCGATCTAGGGAAATGGAGTGATTTGAATTTTTTTTTAAATATATTTTTAAAAACTTTTATTTATTACTTTTTTTTTAGCCCCCCTAGGGGCCTTGAACCTGCGATCCTTAGATCGCTTAACCAGAGACTGCAATATTATAGTATTGCAGTCTATGGCAAAATCAGTGCATTGCTATTGAGACCTGCCACAGGCAGGTCTTACTAGCAATCCTCTTATAGCAGGCCCAGGGGCGTAGCTAGAGGCTCATGGGCCCCGATGCAAAAATTCTTACTGGGCCCCCCCCCCCCGCAAACTTCTCATGGCCGACGGTCCGCTTTCAGCTGCATCGCTGGGTCTCTTAAGTGACCCAACAATGCAGCACTAGCAGCCGGGGCGTCAGTAAGGCTGGGTTCACACACACACTATTTACGGATGTAATTCGGGCGTTTTAGCATTGAATTACGTCCGAAAATGCGGCTCAAAAGCGTCGGAAAACATCTGCCCATTCATTTGAATGGGTCTTACGATGTTCTGTGCCGACGGTCATTTTTTTTTTACGCGCCGCTGTCAAAAGGCGGCGCGTAAAAAACTGCCTGTCACTTCTTCAGACGTAAATGGAGCCGTTTTCCATGGACTCCATGGAAAACCAGCTTCAATTACTTCCGTAATGGACGCAGCAAAAGACGCCAGTACAAGCCATTACGGCTGAAATTACGGTGCTGTTTTCTCCTGAAAACAGCACAGTAATTTCAGCCGTAACAGACGCTGCCGTGTGAACATACCCTCAGGGCTTAAAATGTCCGGGAAATAGCCCCAATACATATGTGTCCGCCCCAAAAAAAAGTGTGTATATGAGACAGCATAGCATATCTATAGCACTACGACCCTATAAACTATGGATAGGATTAGATACAGTGACTGAGCAGACAGTATCACACATGATAGGATTAGATACAGTGGCTCAGCAGACAGTATCACATATGATAGGATTAGATACAGTGGCTCAGAAGGCAGTATCACACATGATAGGATTAGATACACAGCTCAGCAGACAGTATCACACATGATAGGATTAGATACAGTTGCCCAGCAGACAGTATCACACATGATAGGATTAGATACAGTGGCTCAGCAGACAGTACCACACATGATAGGATTAGATACAGTGGCTCAGCAGACAGTACCACACATGATAGGATTATATTCTGTGGCTCAGCAGACAGTATCACACATGATAGGATTAGATACAGTGGCTCAGCAGACAGTACCACACATGATAGGATTAGATACAGTGGCTCAGCAGACCGTATCACACATGATAGGATTAGATACAGTGGCCCAGCAGACAGTATCACACATGATAGGATTAGATATAGGGCCCAGCAGACAGTATCATACATGATTGGATTAGATACACAGCTCAGCAGACTGTATCACACATAATAGGATTAGATACAGGGCCCAGCTCGCTGACATTGCGGCTCCAGCGCTGGACCCAGGATAGGTAAGAATAATAATTTTGCTTCTTTATGTGTTACTGATTATTTTTGTGTGTTTGTGTTTTTTTACAGGTTCGGTTGTTGGACTTCGGATACGAGGACTTCAATGACGGCGTTTTTTTTATTCTCAATAAAATGGTTAATGAGGGTTGTGTTTTTTTATTTCAATAAAATATTTTTTCTATGTGCTTGTATCTTTTTAAACTTTATTATCACCGCCTTAGTAATGGCCGCTGGCGGATTGACAACCTCCATCACTAAGGCGAGGCTTAATGTTAGCCGGTGCAGAGGCTACACTAACCCCCATTATTACCCCGGTACCCACCGCCACCAGGGGTACTGGGAAGAGCCGGGTACAAACCAGTACCCGACCATCTGTAGTGACAGGCAGGCACCGGGGTGGCCGCAGGCTGGTAGTATTAGGCTGGGGAAGGCCAAAAACAGTGGCCCTTCCCACCCTTGTAATGCTGCCTGCTGCTGCTGTGTTGTATCTGGCTGGTTATGAAAATTGGGGGGGACCCGACATCGTTCTTTCCAATTATTTTTTAAATGACGTGGGGTCCCCCCCATTTTCATAACCAGCCAGATACAATAAAGCAGCAGCAGGCAGCATTACCAGGATGGGAAGAGCCACTGTTTTTGGCCTTTCCCCTCCTGATAATACCAGCCTGCGGCCACCCCAGTGGCCGACCATCACTACAGATGGTCAGGTACTGGATCGTACCCGGCTCTTCCCAGCACCCCTGGTGGCGGTGGGTACCGGGGTAATAATGGGGGTTAGTGTTAGCCTCTGCATCCGCTAGCACTAAGCCACGCCTTAGCAATGGATGCTGTCAATCAGCCGGCGGCCATTACTAATGCGGTAGTAATATAGTTTAAAAAAAACAAAGACATAGAAAAAATATTTTATTGAAATAAAAAAAAAAAACCCACACAACCCTCATTAACCATTTTATTAATAAAAAAAAAATCTGTCATAGAAGTAGTCCTGGAATCCGCCGTAGTCCAACGACCGAACCTGTAAGAAAACACACAAAAAATGATTAGTAACACATGTGTTAGGGTATGTGCACACACACAATTACGTCCGTAATTGACGGACGTATTTCGGCCGCAAGTCCCGGACCGAACACAGTGCAGGGAGCCGGGCTCCTAGCGTCGTACTTATGTACGATGCTAGGAGTCCCTGCCTCGCTGCAGGACAACTGTCCCGTACTGAAAACATGATTACAGTACGGGACAGTTGTACTGCAGAGAGGCAGGGACTCCTAGCATCGTACATAAGTATAATGCTAGGAGCCCGGCTCCCTGCACTGTGTTCGGTCCGGAAACTTGCGGCCGAAATACGTTCCGTCAATTACGACGTAATTAGTGTCTGTGCACATACCCTAAGGCTTAGATACAGGGCCCATGTATGATACTGTCTGTGGGACCCTCTATCTAAGCCTACCACAAGGTAGGCTTAGATACAGGGTCCAGCAGACAGTAATCTTATACAGTATAAGATTACTGTGTGCTGGGGCCCTGTATCTAAACCTACAGTGTGGTAGGCTTAGATACAGGGCCCAGCAGACAGGATCACGCATGGGCCATGTATCTAAGCCTACAATGTGATTGGCTTAGATACAGGGCCCAGCAGACAGGATCACACAATCTGTGATCCTGTCTCATGGGCCCCCTAAGCCTGCTACATCGTAGGCTTAGGGGTTGTGCAGTCCCTAAACATTGATGGCCTATCCACAGGATAGGCCATCAATAGCTGATGTGTCTCTCGGGACCCGCCAATCAGCTGTTTTGAAGGGGCCGCAGCACTCGTACGAGAGCTGCTTCCCCTTCATTTCACTACTCGCTCACACTGTGAATCGCCGACACCGATTCACAGTGTGACCGGAATGAAGTGACAGGAATGAAGGGGAGCAGCTCTCGTACGAGTGCTGCGGCCCCTTCAAAACAGCTGATTGGCGGGTCCCGGGAGTCAGACCCCGCCAGTCAGGGATAACCTTACCTTCCTCTTCGGCCGCGGCGGGAGTTCTGTAGTCTCGATGCTGTGCGCGGCGGCATAGCGCTGTGACGTCATGCGCTGCGCACAGCGCTTGACGTCAGGACCTCCGCTGCGATCCGGAACCAGGAAGGTAAGTAAAGTATGTTACTATAGTAACGGGGGCCCGCGGCCCGAGTTACTATAGTAACTTTTTATTGATGTGGTGCGGGGGGCCGTGGGCCCCCCTGGCTTCGGGGCCCGGTCGCAATTGCGACCGCTGCGACCCCTATAGCTACGCCAGTGAGCAGGCCTGGGAGCGTTCACTAGGCTCCCGGCTGCTATAGGAATACACTGGCTCCCGCGATCTCGCCGCACAGGAGCCGGTAACCGTCTCAAAGTGAAACTGAAAGTAAAAAACCCCTCAGACGCCGGTGGTCACATCTGACCCCGGCAGCTGAGGGGCTAAATGCTTGCGATCAGAGATTTCTCTGATCGCAAGCATTGCCGCTGGGTCCCTGCTGTGTAACACAGCAGATACCCGGCGGCTATGGCGCTCGCTCGGCTTCTGTGCGGGCGCCATTTTAAAAAAATCTTTCCTGACGTAAATAGGCATAATAGCGATGGGAAAGTTTTAAAATGATCATAACATTGTGCTTCAGTGGTTGCTATTGCCAAACACACTTTTAAGAGATGGTCAAAAGCATGCACAATATTATGATGGGCCTAGAGGCATCCTGCGGTTGCGGCCAGGGCAGTTTTGTGCCAAAAGGAGTTGCAGCTAATTAGGCCGAGATGCATACAGTGCACACTTTTGAACGTCGCCCTGAAGGGGAGTTTGCAGCGCCATTCAACTACTGAAATAGCGTGTATTAAAGCAAAATAAAATGAGCTTGTTATAAATGTTCTTTAGAGATTTGTGTGGTAACAGATTATTTTTAATCCATTTTAAAATTATTGGATGGTCATAGAAAAGTTAAAAATATTTACTAGATAAGATGAAGAGGCTTGAGGAAGGCATCTCAAAAAAATAAAAAAGTATTCTTTTTTTTAATATAATGCATTTAATGACCTATGTATTCCAATGCATTACTTCTTGTGCAAGTAAAACGCACATTCAGCCATTAGGGCCTCAGGAAACACATAACACCTCAGATATGCTCTAACAGGATTACACAGGACAGCCCTGGGGGCATTTACTAGGCCCTAGGGCTGTCCCTTCGAACCCTCATGTGGGGCTGACAATCAGCTACAAGAGAGATCCCTTAACCTTGTTTTACCACAATTGCTGTAGATCAAGACATCACAAGGGTTAAATATCTGGGATTCTATATTGCAGGATTATGTGGGCTCTTTAGAGGAGTTGACCCATGATTTAAACACAATTCTCCTGTCTCTAGATATTGCTGTTACATACTTATGATCATTAAATGTTTTGCATGATTAATCAGATTATTTTTGGGCACTATATATTGGTATTAAGTGAGCTGTATATGGCAATATTATTTTGCCTCAATATGGGGATATTATGTGAAAACTATGGGAGTATTATTTAGGCATTATATGGTACGTTATTGTTTGAAAACGGAAAAGCAGTTTTTTTTGGGGGTATTGAATGGCAGTATTGCTTTAAGCCAATATTATGTGGGAAATATACCCCAATATTATGTGGGCACTATGTGGTAGTGGATAATATTTGGAGCTTTTATTTAGGCATTGTATAACTATTATTTGAGCACTGAATGGTTGTAATGTCTTAAAGAGGCTCTGTCACCATATTATAAGTGGCCTGTCTTGTACATAATATGATCAGCGCTGTAATGTAGATTACAGCAGTGTTTTTTATTTAGAAAAATGATAATTTATTACCTATTTTAGCTTTATGCTAATGATTTTCTTAATGGACAACTGGGCGTGTTTTACTTTTTGACCAAGTGGGCGTTGTGGAGAGAAGTGCATGACCCTGACCAATCAGCGTCATACACTTCTCTCCATTCATTTTCACAGCACATAGTGATATAGCTATATCCCTATGTGCAGCCACATACACACATTATAACGTTACTGCAGTGTCCTGAGAGTTAATAGACATCACGCCCAGCCAGGAGGCGATGTCTATTCGGAATCCTGATACTTCAATAACGTTTCTGTGGGACTTACAGCAAGGCAAGCGTAATTTCGTTTTAAATGACAGTTTACAGTGTAATCTCACGAGATTACGCTTGCCTTGCTATAAATCTCACACAAACGTTACCGAGGTGTCAGGATTCTGAATAGACATCACGTCCTGGTTGGATGGGATGTCTATTAACTCTCAGGACACTGCAGTAACGTTAGTGTGTGTGTATGTGGCTGCACATAGTGATATAGCTATATTACTATGTGCTGTGTAAATGAATGGAGAGAAGTGTATGACGCTGATTGGTCACTGATTGGTCAGCATCATACACTTTGCTCCACAACGCCCACTTGGTCAAAAAGTAAAACACGCTCAGTTGTCCATTAAGAAACTCATTAGCATAAAGCTAAAATAGGTCATAACTCTGTCAAAAATGATCATTTTTCTAAATAAAAAAACATTGCTGTAATCTACATTACAGCGCCGATCACATTATGTAAAATATAGGCCACTTATAATCTGGTGACAGAGCCTCCTTAAGTATAAAAAATGGAGTAAAACATTTAATAAACAAACAAACAAACCTATATATATATATATATATATTTAAAAAAAATAATATATATATATATATATATATACATATAGAGATACAGCTTTTGAAATGTAGATAAAATAAGCTGTTTACCCAGGTTTAACTCTTTGATCGCTGCGGTCAGTGACCACGATATTATGAAAGGGGACTTCCCTCTTTGATTGCATCACCGGAAAGACCCCAGAGCTGTCTGCTCTGTAAACCTGTTGTTAGGGCACATTATGTGTTGCCCTTAAAGCAGCCTGTGTCAGAGTGATACAGCATAATGGAGTATGCTGATATATTATAAGTATAGAATAAAGCTAATAAAAAGTTGTCTCTTCATGGGATTAAAGAAAAAACTTAACAAAAATAAATAAATAACTGTCCACCAAGAAGTTATTATTTAGTGTAAAATATATGTTATTGCCCATACATTACATAAAAACAAAAAACCTACGCATTTTAGGTATCTACACAACCATAATAACCTGAATAATTAATTTAATAGGTTATTTAGTGTGAAATATGACTGGTATATAAACATAAATACATATGGCAAAAATAACTTTTTTCTATATTACGCTGCAAAAACAATTACATAAATTACACAGTAAATTATCTGTAATCCCAAACTACGCAGGAGAAAAATAAAACTAATTCCCGCGTAAAACAAAGCTTCATTAAGCCATGTCAATGAAAACATATATATATATATATATATATATATATATATATACATACATATATATTGTGGTTGCTAAACGGCAGAGACAAAAACAAAACAATTAGTTGGCCATTAACTACTTAACAATTAGCAATGGATATATCCGGGGGCTAGTTCACACATCATGACGGATATATCCGTCGCTTGTGTCACGTGGGTACTGGCAGTGTACCCACAAGATCAGCAGCAGGATCACGGCTGTTGACCCACCGTTAGGAGCATTGAACTCGCCGAACTGCCCTGCACAACTAAAGCCCTTTCTGGTCCCATTTGGCCTAGAAAAATATTGCGGCCTAGCGCCATGAGGGAAGCCACGGCCTCGATTACAGCCGGCGCGGCAGTCGCGCACCACCCTTCCTCTACCGACGATCTCACTGGAATTGCCGTCCCTCAAACTACTACACCCTTCTTTGGGTGGAGTGGAGGGTGGATCAAAACCCTTCAACGGGATCTGCGCTATACAGGCACTAACGCTCCAACCGCAATTGTCTCCCTGGTGTCCCTGCATGTGAGTGGAGCAGCTCCCATCTCGGCACCTCATTTTGGCGCCCTCTTATACAGCTACTCTACTACCACAACACTGTAGAGACAGCAGATCCTCTGTGCTTTAGTCCTGTTATCTCCCTTCCCTACACCATCCTGCATGGCCCTTTGCTACCCCCACAAATTTAAAGGGACATTACCAACTTTTCTGCTCTCTCAATTATACACGTGTCAAGTGTACCCGCAATTCAAATTTCAAATAACAGGGTACAGCCCTTCAGGTCCACAGCTATAACTGAGACTACTATACGCTCAATTGACTCTATATCTATTGCCAGAATCTGACAAATATTCTGACCAATATGTAAGCACCTTTTGACTGATTTGACAACTCTAGAGAGAACACTATGCCTGAACCTGAATATATCATGGTGAAAATAGGCCCTAAAACGGCGGGGTCAGGTTCGTGGCCCACTATCCAAACAACTCAAGCTGACATGAACAAATTCCTTAAAAAACAATTAGGAAATCATTTCCAAGATAAACCGTATTCTCCAACATACGAAATACCTACCTGGGGAGACTCAGGCTCTGACCAACAGAGCGAGGATGAAACAGCTAATGAAGAAAGAGGCTTGCCAGTCCAACGTTCCTTTATTAAGTGGATCCTGTCGAAAGCTCTTGAACCCATAGCGAATAAGCTGACAAGAATTAAGCAGGAACTGTCACAGGTGGGCCACAGGGTGGAAGCCCTTGAGAAATCACACTCAAGTTTGACAAATGATTCTTCAGACATCACTACTTGTCTACAACAACAGGAGCTTCACATTAACAAGTTACACACTGCCCTTGAGGACCACAAAAATCGTGACAGGTGGAACAATCTACGTATAAAAGGCCTACCGAAATTGGTCGCTAATGAAGCGCTCCCTAAGGCATTGACCGAAATCTTCTGTGATCTTCATGATCCTGCCGATCATGAGTCCCTAACGATTGAAAGGGCTCACAGGTCAATGAGGCCTAAACCAAAACCCACAGATCCTCTGAGAGACGTCATCTGTAGAATCCTGAACTTTCGAATAATGGACCGTATCATTCAAATTAGTAGATCCTCCGACACTTTGATGTATGTAAATAACCAAATATACATTATCCAAGACCTCGCATCCTCAACCTTTAACAAAAGGAGACTACTGAAACCCTTTACAATGGCCTTACAACAAAGACAATTTCAATATTGCTGGCTCTTTCCTTTTGGCATTTCGGTCTCAGCTACTGGTAGACGAGTTATTGCCAGAACTTCGCTGGACATCCGTGACCTCTGCAAAGAGCTGGATATCTCGCTGGCAGAATACCCAGACTTGGAAGTAACACACACTGCCTCCTACATTCAACCTGTCCCTAAACTGCCTCAATAGAAATCTGTCATTAACCCAAAAACCCTAAGGGCGAGATGCCGTCATCACAAGACCCCTCCAGTAGGCTCCACACAAGACCCGACCTGAGCTTGAATGGCTTACCTGGAGTAACTCTTGGTAGGCCTCCAACCTGAAGTCTAACACCCATGTATCCTTTTTGAAATGTTCTATTTTGTTTGTTGTTGTCCACAGTTCTTCACAGGTCACCAAGAACTGTGTACAAATTCACTTGCATCTCACTTCTTTATCTGGAGTGAACCTGGTCACTTGAAGGTGATTGCGTTTAGACTTCCTTTTATTTACAGGGCCTTTCAGATCAGCTCTTTTATAGTGACCGTCAGTGAGATTGCAGTGTATACCTGAGCACTGCAGACAATCTACTTAGATGTTTGGTTCACTTCACGTGTTACACTAATAGTCAACAGTGATAGTAACCTTATCGCTAATCGGCGATTCTTATATTATATTCTAGGTTATGTTTATTATTTGTCACAAGTGGAATATAGGCTAATGCATTCCCCTTCAGCCTGACTAGTATTATCCTCTGAGTGAGGAATTCAAGTCAGTATAGATTTATATATACAATAATTAACACTGGGCCATGAGGTAATGTCCTGTCTGGTACTAGTCTCATAGTTAGCGATTGGTTTATAAAACTGTTTTTGTTTTACCTAAACACATTGTAACATGACCTCGATTTGCTGTTATGCATTAATATTTGTTCTCTCTACTTGCTCTCTTCTATGTTGTCCTAATACTCACTATCTATGACTTCCAATGTCATTATGATGGTTATATCCATCTCTGTCCTAACAAGAAATGATTTACTTTATGTTGTTTCTTTGCTTTCGAAATCCCCATTCAAACTTTTTCCACACTACCACCCCCCACTTAAATGAGATACAGATGAGTAAATCCAATTATTTAATGCCCATGGATGACCGCCTACCATCTTGGTCTCTGATCACATACAATGTCAGAGGCCTTAATTCCCCAGTCAAGAAGACGCAAGTACTTGCCTTCCTGAAAAATGTGAAAGCTGATATTATCCTACTACAAAAAACACACTTTCTAGCCCACAAATCGCCATGGTTTACTAATACATTCTATAATCAATGGTTCCACTCATACTCTACAATCAAGAACTCTATAGGAGTCGCTATAGCTTTATCCAAACATGTGCCATTCCCACTACAAGACTCACTTAAAGATAATGAGGGGCAATATGTTTTTATCAAGGGAATGTTCACTGGGTCCATGGTAACCATTGGGAATTAGTATGCACCGAACTCAAACCAGGCCTCCTGGATACCCTCGGTTCTAGACAACACCAGATAATTTGTAGAAGGTACTTTAATCCTAGGGGGATATGAACGTGTCTATAGATCCACCTCAAGATACATCCAGAAATAAATCTACATTGACAAATAGAGCTCTATCTCACGCTAAAATCTCTCTTCAAACCTATTCCCTAGTGGACGCCTGGCGTCACCTACACCCATCAGACAAGGACTACACTCATTTCTCCTCTCCACACAACTCATATCATAGACTCAATTATTTCTTTCTTCCCCTATCCACAGTACCTAACCTTATCGAGTCCCGCATCCATACATCTATACACTCAGACCATTCCCCACTGATGCTGAGAACTACATTGGCTGCAAGACCCTGAAATTTAAAACTTGGAGACTTCAACAATCCCACAAGAGACAACAAACTCCCAAGGTCTTTGCTATCCTAATTGCTAAAATATAAAAACGTAAAGATATACTGAACTCGCAATCTGCCAAGTTCTATATGAACTCGAAGAATCAGATTTTTGTACATGGGGACAAGGCCTCTAAACTCATGATCTCCCTGATAAAAAAAGAGAAAGTCCAAATCATACATCCACTCCCTTAAACTCCCCAATGGCTCCAAAAACTTGTGATACCTGCAGCAAGGTAAACATGACACCAAACTATTGACTTCTTCCTGTCGCATTTACAATTGCCCCAATTATCCCCAACAGAACAAAATACTCTAACTGACCCGTTTTCTGAGCAGGAACTCCAGTCTGTCCTGTCGAAGAGCCCCGCTGGAAAGAGTCCAGGCCCGGATGGCTTTTCCATTCAACTTTATAAAGTATCTAAACAGGAGATACTTCCCCACCTGCTCACCATATGCAACGATATTTCGAAAGGATCCCTGATCCCTAACCAAGCCCTAGAGGCACACATAATGCTTATACACAAAGAGGGTAAAGACCCAGAAAGACCATTCACACAGTCCTTCACATTGTATTAGGATACAAGAGAACTCGTACAAGATAATATCTAGGTGGTACACCACTCCCGATAAAACGCACTTATGGTACCCTTCTATTCTGAGTACTTGTTGGAAATGTGACCTAGACACCGGCTCTTATATTGATATATGGTGCCCACTGATGCGCAACTACTGGGAGTCTGTACTTCACCTCATGGCTGATATATGTGACATTTCCCATACAATATCTTCCCCTACGGTCTTCCTAAATCTACCGATCAAAGGCATTACCTCCGATACAAACTGAATAATGTTGTTTCTTCTGGCTGGTTCCTAATTACTAATCCCACCCTTGTGGAGATCCTCCAGTGTTCCGTCAGTATCGCATTGGTTGAAGAAAGTTAATAAAAATTTTCATATTGAAGAGATAGCTGCCATTGCCAATAGGTCTACCTCCCGCTTTACGAGGATCTGACAACCTTGGCTTACCTATAGAGATACATCTCTACAAAGCGTAAAGGCTGCAGAATTTCCGCAATGGAATTCTGTGCGGAAATTCCGCAGCATTTACAGTAGTAGCAAAGTGGATGAGATTTAGAAAATCTCATGCCCACGCTGTGGAAAAAAACACAGCGTAAACATCAATAGATTGACCTGCGGTGTGGAATTTAATCCCATAGCATGTCAATTTATGCTGCGTTTTTGTTGATTTTCTGTTCCGGGTATTCCCCATTGAATTCAATGGGCATGCAAAACCTGCAACAGAAAGTGTTGCAACTTTTGCTGCATATTCGCAAAATGCTATCCAAGAACGCCCTCCGTCTTCCTGCAGTCTGGCCTCCTGGGATGACGTTGCATCCCATGTGACCGCTGCAGCCAATCACAGGCTGCAGCGTCAGATGGCCTGCAACGTCATCCAGGGAGGCCGGAGCGGACTTCAGAGGAGGGTGGGTGTAAGTATGAACGTCTTTCTTGCGCTGCGGAAATTCAGTACGATTAAGCCGCAATACAATGTGGTGCGATTTTTCGAATGAAATGTACTGGGGGTTCCAGGTCGGATACGCTGCAGGGTTTTTACGCCATCCCATGGGAACTCGGCCGAAGGGGTTAAAACCAGCCTTTGTTTATATTCTTTCGATTTTCCCTAACACATAAGAATAATAAAAAATATTTTATATTTAGCGAATCATTGAATATCAAGGAAAAATCCAGGAGCATAACATTCCAGACACAAATCTTGAAATGTCCTATGAATATAAGCAATCATGTGAATCTATGTAATCTTGGTCAATGAAGAATTATCTTTTATTTTATCTTTAATAAGCCTCCCACACTGCTGTATCTCTGGGATATATTACAGCTCTCAATATGAGGGCAATTACTGATAATAATCCAAACAACATCAAGTGGACAATTTTCTGGGGAACCTCGACTAGAAGATAACTGCCAGCGCACACACGGATTCCTGGAAATACGTCCCAAAGTACACTGTATGTGATCCAGCTATATCGGTTATTGAATGTATGAAACATGAATTTTGTCATTCTCCGAACTATCCAAACATAAATGTGAAAACATTCTTGTAAAACTACCATTGTCAGCATTTTCTTTCTATTAGAAGGTAAAACAGATGTAGCAGGACTGAATGTGTTGAAAGAAAACAGAAGTTTCCCCTCATAATTCTGTCATATAGTAGTTACATGTTTATATGCGACATTCTCTTCTTATTGATGTCAAAATCCACTTGCTGCACTTTCTAAAATATATGTTTAAGTTTCGCAGTGTAGCAGCAATCTTTTTTTCCTGCTGCGTAAAGCAATTTTCTACCTTCATTGCTTAGTGAGATGGGGGGGGGGAGACGACAATACTATCTCTACATAAATCGTTTAAAGGGAGAGACAAGGAGGCATTACTATCTGTGCATTTATCATTTAAAGGGAGTGACAGGGAGGCAGTACTTTCTGCACCTACATAATTTAGCGTAAGAAAGAAGCAAGTAGTACTATTTGTGAATCTATCATTTACATGGAGAGACTGGGAGGCAGTACTATATGTGCCTACTTCATTGAGAAGAAGCAGCATTATCTCTGCTTATATAATTTGGAGGGTTTAACTGGGAGGCAGTAATATCTGTGCATTGGATAATGTATAAGGAGAGATTGGGAGTCAGTACTATCTTGGCCTACATCATTTGCAGGAAGAGAAAAAAACCAATACATCTCTGCCTACATAATTTACAGGGTGCATCTGGGAGGCAGTTCTATCTGAACTTACATAATTTACAGGGAGAGACCGGGAGGCAGTACTGTCTGTGACTTCATTATTTACAGGAAGAGCCCGGAAGGCAGCACGGTCTGTGCCTGTATAATTTACAGGGAGCAACAGGGAAACAAGAAAATCTGTGCCTACAGTACATCATTTACAAGGAGAGACAGGGAGCTGGGATCTGTGTAATGCTTTCTGTCCCTAAAACAAATCTTGTAGAGGAAGGCAATATTGCGTCTACTATCAAAAGGCGTTAGCATATGGTCACAAGTGAAAAAACGGTAGCTGCCATTGAATTCAATGGGAAAAATGGTGTTTCGCTCAGACAGGGCGAAAAAAATCGCTCAAAAAAACGCTTGAGAAAAAACGTTTTCAGCTTCAAAAACGGCTGAAAAAAATAAGCTTTTTTCTCAACAGCTCCGTAATTTTCAGCAGTTTTTGACTCAGCATGTGAACATTACACTGAAACAGAGAGTTTGGTCACGCTGAGGTCACAATATTATTGCTATTCATTGGCCCCCCAACAACTTTAACCCCTTAGTGTCTAAGCCTGTTTTGGCCTTGTGGACACAGCCGATTTTTGCAAATCTGACATGTGTTACTTTATGTGGTAATAACTCCAGAATGCTTTTGCCTAGCCAAGCGATTCTGAGATTGTTTTCTCGTGACATGTTGTACTTTATGATACTGAAAAAATGTTGTCGTTAAATTCAATATTTATTTGTAAAAAAACACCAAAATTTTGCGAAAATTTGCAAAAATCAGCATTTTTCTAAATTGTAATGTATCTGCTTGTAAAACAGATAGTAATACCACACAAAATAGTTACTAGTTAACATTTCCTATATGTCTACTTTATGTTTGCATCGTTTTTTGAACGTCCTTTTATTTTTCTAGGACGTTACAAGGCTTAGAACTTTAGCTAGAATTTCTTGCATTTTCAAGAAAACTTCAAAAGGCTATTTTTTCAGGGACCAGTTCAGTTCTGAAGTGGCTTTGAGGGCCTTATATATTAGAAAGTCCCCATAAATCACCCCATTTTAAAAACTGCACACCTCAAAGTATTCAAAATAGCATTCAGAAAGTATTTTAACCCTTTAGGCATTTCACAGGAAATTTACAAATTTCAATTTTTTTTTATGAAATTCATTTTTAATAATTTTTTTCTGTTACACAGAGGGTTTGACGAGAGAAACGCAAATCAATACTTATTGCCCAGATTCTGCAGTTTTTAGAAATATCCCAAATGTGGCTCTAGTGCGGTAATGGACTGAAACACAGGCCTCCGAAGCAAAGGAGCACCTGGTGGATTTTGGGGCCTCTATTTTATTAGAATATATTTTAGGCACCATGTCAGGTTTGAAGAGGTCTTGTGGTGCCAAAACCATGGAAACCCCCCAAAAGTGACCCCATTTTGGAAACTACACCCCTCAAGGAATTTTTCAAGAAGTATAGTGAGCATTTTTAGCCCACAGTTTTTTTGCTAAATTTATTGGAACTGGCCTGTGAAAATGAAAATCTACTTTTTTTCTGAAAAACATACAATGTTTTAGTTTTTACAAGGAATAAAGGAGAAAAAGCACCCCAACATTTGTAAAGCAATTTCTCATGATTACGGCAATACCCCATATGTGGTAATAAACTGCTGTTTGGACCCACAGCACGCCTCAGAAGGGAACGAGGGCCATTTGGATTTTGGAGCGCAGATTTTGCTGGAATGGTTTTCGGTGCAAAGCCCTGGAGGGACCATAACAGTGGAAACCCCCCAAAAGTGACCCCATTTTGTAAACTACACCCCTCAAGGAATTTTCTAGGGGTATAGTTAGCATTTTGACCCTACACGGTTTTTGTTGAATTTATGGGAATTATGCCGTGAAATTGAAAATCTAAATTTTTTTCTAATAAAATGTCGTTTTAGCAAAGATTTTTTCATTTTTACAATAGATAAAGGAGAAGAAACACCCCAATATTTGTAAAGCAAACTCTTCTGAGCACAGCAATACCCCATATGTGGTAATAAACTGCTGTTTGGACACATGGCGGAAGTTAGAAAGGACGGAGCGCCATTTGACTTTTGGAGCTCAAGTTTTGCTGGAATGGTTTGCGGCCCCATGTCACATTTGCAAAGCCACTGAGGGGCCAAAATAGTGCAAACGCGGCAAAAGTGACCCCATTTGAGAAACTATACCCCTCGTGGAATTTATCTAGCGGTATAGTGAGCATTTTGACCCCACAGTTTTTTTCTACATTCTTTCCACTAAAATGTTGCATGTTTTTCATTTTCACAAGGAATATAAGGAGAAAAAGCGCCCCAACAATTGTAAACCAATTTCTCCCGAGTACGGTAATACCCCACATGTGGTCATAAACTGCTGCTTTGATACACCACAGGGCTCAAAATGGCAGGAGTGCTACTTGGCATGTAGATTTTGGTTGATTGTTTTTTGGGCGCCATGTCGCATTTGCAGAGCCCCTGAGGTACCCGTACAGTACAAACCCCTGAGAAGTGACTCCATTTTGGAAACTATACCCCTCAGGGTAATCATCTAGGGGTGTACTGAGCATTTTTATCCCACAAGTGTTTCATAGATTGTATTAGAATGAGGCAGTATGAAAATGAAAATTTATTTTTTTTTCCAAAAAATATGTAGTTTTGCACCCAATTTTTTTCCACAAGAGGTAATAGGAGAAAAAACAACACATAATTTGTTACCCAATTTCTCCCGAGTACGGCAATACCCCATGTGTGTCCCTAAACTGCTGTTTGAGCACATGGCAGAGCTCAAAATGGAAGGAGTGCCATGTGGCTTTTAGAGCACAGATTTTGCTGGACTGGTGTATGGGCGCCATGACGCATTTGCAGAGCTCCCTTAGGTACCAGAGTAGAGTGTAAAACCCTTAGAAGTGACCCCATTTTGTAAACTACACCCCTCAAGGCATTTATCATTTGCCTGGACATATGACAGGGCTTAGGAGTGAAAGGCGCATGTGAGACCTATTTTGGTGATTTTCGCAGCATTAGCCCACAATGGCAGGGCTCTGGGGTCAAATATTAAAACAAACCCTCAAGTAGTGACCCCCATTTTGGAAACTGCACCCCTGAAGGCATTTTATTAACGGGTGTAGTGAGCATTTTGACCACACAGGTTTTTACGGCGTTCGCCATGCGCTATGAATGACAATTTTACTTTATTCTGCGGGTCGGTACGATTACGGCGATACGAGATGTATATAGTTTCTCTTATGCTTTGCAGCGTCTGCACAATAAAATCACTTTTGCTTCAGATTTATTTTTTGTGTCACCATATTCTGAGAGCGATAACTTTTTTATTTTTCCGTCAAAAAAGCTGCGGGAGGGCTTGTTTTTTGCGGGACGGGTTTCAGTTTTTAATGGCATATTTTTGGGGTACATGCAACTTTTAGATCCCTTTTTTTATTCTGTTTTGCGAGGGGTAGTGACTAACAAACAGCGATTCTGGAATAGTTTTTTATTACATTTTTTTACGGTGTTCACCGTACGGGTAAAATAGCGTGATATTTTTATAGTTTTGATCGTTACGGACGCGGGGATACCACATATGTGTACTTTTTTTATGTTTTTTTGTTTTTCCTATAATAAAAGACTTATTATAGGAAAAAAGGCTGTTATAGTGTTTTTTGAAACTTATTTTTACCTTTTTTTGCAAAAAATTTCATTTCTACTGCCTGTTCTAAAAAACTTAATATTTATATAATTCAGCTTTTTTTGGTGATCCTATGACCGGTTTATTATCTGCTTGATCCGCTGTACAAATGTTCTGATTCCATCTTTTATCTGCGAAGGTTATACGTTTTTATTGTGTTCAATGTTGTTTGTTTGTATGTGCCTATTTGACTTCAATAAAGGATTTTTTTGTATTTTTTCAAGTATATGGTCGTGACCGTTGTTTCTTTGTTGGTTTGAGGATACCTATCTTGTAGCATCCTGTTGTCTTAGACATGTTTGTCTATACTTTTGAAAAAAGAAGAAAACTTGTAAAATGGAGACAGACGGATACTTTTAACCATGAAAATAAAAGACCTTTGGATCCCATAAACGATCTAATGAAAAGGTAAAATAACAAGTTAACTGACGTTTGAACAGAATGCTCAAGTCTGATGTGAAAGTGTCGTATGACAAATGCCACCTCTGTATATAAGTCTGCAGCTAAACTAGAATGAACAATGTAATGGGAGTTAGACAAATCAGAAAAGCACCGATTTACGATTGATTATTTTAACCCTTTATAGCTTGTACAAAAAAAAACGAAATCTCTTCGTGAAAAGATCCAATATTTAAAGGGTGTTTATTCATATAAATCAATAATTTATCATCTCACTCTCATTTTATGCTGTTAACCAGCTGCTTCCAGCGTTGCGCTGCCAGACAATGTCAGCTGTAGAACATAATGCCCTAGTGCTTCATGTAGAAAGGAACATAAATATTTAAAACATAATGTGCTGCAAAAAGCCAAAGGAATTGGGGTGGGTGTGAGAGATTTTACTAATTCCCTGTAAGAGGTGTAATTCTACATATTTAATAGGATGGTTACCAGCAGTGAAAGCAGTGACATCTTGTTGTTTGATTTGTATCTCCTAACAAGGTACAAAGACTGAAGTCTTTTCAAGGCAATTTGTTGAAGACATCTGTTGAAGCGTTCTAGGAGATGAACACAGGGCTGAGTTTTCCGCTGGTATCAGTTGCTATGGCAACTAGTAAAAGACCATCGAACATCAGTAGGTTTGAACAAGCTTGAGGCCTAGCTGAACATCCATTTGGATTCCTACCTGAAAATAGAAATGTGTTAAAATGCACAAAATCAGAAATAGGTTCACAAATAAGAGTCTGTACGCCACTGCACCGTACTACCCTAGTCCAAATGCAGAACTATATCATAATATAATGTGGCTACTACAGAGGCCTAACTTCCTGCTAAGAGCTGCACTTTATCTTCCACTTTCGCACCAGCAGCATCTTCTGTTCTTTTTCGAATTCCATTCTCACAGTCCCTTGACCTTGTTCATAGTCTTCCTTGGGCCTGCTAAATTGGTTTCTTCATAAATTGAACTCCTGACTATCCACAACTAAGTTATTGTTTGTTCCTCGGGTACTGAGGAACTGTTGAGCCAGGTTTGGATTTTGGTTTCTGTATTACTCGTCTCCTCTACCAGCTGTGATCTTGAATACTTAATGCTTAGAATTTGATAGCAAACTTTCGTTTGGCCCTGAGGAAAACGAATCATGTTATCTGCACCTTGTTTTGGTCAATCCAAAGAGTCATCAATGTATTGACATTAGTCCTGACATGCATTCTACCATGCCTTGCCAGGACTAGGACTATGTGGTGTAGCTGGTCATGCTTTGAAAGCTGAGACCACAGGCAAGCCAGGCGTGGGTTATTTACATCTGGTTCTGCAAGTTTCAGTTTGCAACTTTAGCTTTAGAAAGGTACTGTTCTTTAAAATATCAGTACCATTTTGCTCTTTGTTATGAGGCCCTCACTTCTATATATGTCACTGTAATAAACTATATGGGTGATTATGTGTATAGCAATACACATGTACCCAATTCAGTGCTTGTCCCAGAGATATCGATGTGGGGGCTAAATTTTTATGTCCAGCAAATAAAAAATGGTTGAACATTTAGGTGTACATTAAAGGGGTTTTCCAGTTTCCCCATAAAGTTAAGGGACAGCAGAAAATTCCCTAAAATAACAAAAGAACCTATGCTTACCTTATAGACCCGCTGCCACTCCATCGCCAGAGCTCCAGTAGTCCCCGGCCCTCTTGGTTTACCTAGCTGCAACGATGACGTGCCCGTGTACTCTTCGTGACCTCTGCAGCCAATCGGTGCTTACGCCAGTGGTTGACTGCAGCAGTCATGTGGGGTAAACGGGCACTTTAGTGTTGCAGATAGGTAAACAAAGAGTGCCAGGTACCACCGAAACGGCGGTGCTGGAGAAGAGTATAAGTTATTTTGTTTTTTGAGGACATTTCCTGCAGTCCATGAATGTAGAACTCTTTAGGGCACTAAATGTTTGGACTATAATGGTCAGTTCACATGTTGCGTAAATACTGCAGATTTTCCGCAACAAAATTAGTTGCGGAAAATCCGCCGCATAATACAGTAGCAGCAAAGAGGATGAGATAGAACAAATCTCATCCACACGCTGCGTAAATACTGAGTGGAAAAACCGTTCAGAAATTGACATACGGTGCGGTTTTTTATTTTTAATTGTACTTGCATAAAACTCTGCTTATTTTTTTTGTGGGTTTTCCCCATTGAATTCAGTGGGGCGGTAAAACCTGCAACAAATAGCAGATGCTGCATTTTTTTCTTGCGGATCTGCCACAAAAAATTCAACTTTTAAACTTACCCAGATGTCTGTTTCTTCCTCCAGGCTGGCCTCCTGCGATGACGTTTCATCCCATGTGACTACTGCAGCCAATCACAGGCAGTAGCGCCGGTCACATGGGATGAAACGTCATCCCAGTAAGCCGGCCTGGATAACGTCAGAGGGCCGGTCTTCTCAGATGATGTTTTCTCCGATGTGACCGCTCGCTGCAGCCAATCACAGGCTGCAGCAGTCTCCTGGGATGAAACGTCATCCCAGCAGGCCAGCAGCTAGCAGGCTGGCTAAATGCTACAGTATTCCACAGCGAACATCCAGGTGAAAAACCACCACAGTTTGGTCCGGTATTTCGCTCAGGATTCCCTGTGGCGCACAAGGCGGATACGCTGCTTGCTTTTATGCAGCACATCCGCCCCGTGTGAACTCAGTCTAAGGGTATATTTCCACACACAGGATACACTGCAGATTTTCTGCAACAGAATCTCTAG
Organism: Rhinoderma darwinii; assembly: GCF_050947455.1. Classification (NCBI taxonomy): domain Eukaryota; kingdom Metazoa; phylum Chordata; class Amphibia; order Anura; family Rhinodermatidae; genus Rhinoderma; species Rhinoderma darwinii. Next base: position 584,762,620 of record NC_134687.1, on the reverse strand, counting down.
AAAAACGCTGTTAAGGTCGGGTTCCCATGGGTCGGATACCTGGCCTTAATCTGTCATAGAAATCCGCACCAAATAGTGAGTTTTTCCTGCTCATATTGATGCGGAAAAGCAGCGGTTTTACATGCGGATTTAATGTTAAACATTGGTTATAGCAAAGTATATACGCACCAGATTGCGAGCGTTTTTTGCTGCATTTCCGCTGCGTAAATGCTGTAATAACCGCAACAACATAAATCTGTTGCGGAATTTCTACTCCCCATTGAAGTCTATTGGCCAAACACGCAGCATAAATTGACGTGCTGCGTAGTTGAAAAACGCACCGCACAACACTTTCTGCACAACTTTTCTGTGCTTTTTTTCCACAGCGTGGGCATGAGATGTTCTAAATCTTGTTCACATTGCTGCTACTGTAAATGCTAAGGAATTTCCGCACAGAATTTCATTGCGAAAATTCTGCAGTGTTTACGCTATGTCGGAAACCAGCCTAATTTTTCCTTAGAGTTGCGGAATAAGGTGGTATATATGTTATATATACCTGAAACGTTGCATTGACATCGGTTAATGAAACAATTCTGGTTCTTTTACTATTTGGGAGTGCTGCCTTTTTACTATATATGATATGTGTGTGTGTGTGTGTGTGTGTGTGTGTATATATATATATATTATGTGAGGGAGTGTATATATACTAAGTAGCTTATTATAATGACTATCTATTTGCTTATATCACCTGCTTTATAGATGAGTGTTTCCCTATTTTGAGTTCTTGTGTACATGTCTACCAATTAATGTTGTGGTTCTAAAGATGTTGCCATTGCCATTACATTCACTCAAGAGTCGTTCAGGTGAAATAACATACTGGAGACAAAGGTATGATATGATCTGATGATACGGAAAGGGATTTGAATTGGTACACAAAAGATTACAATTAACGAGTTTTCAAGAGCCTCTGCATCTGTTAGTTTTATTTATACTCATTACTTTAATAATTTAATTAAAAGTCTAACATGAATAATACAAAGGATTTACATACATTAACTATAACCCAATGAATAGGGAACAAACACTTCACATGCATCGGGGGGAGCAGTCTTCTGTAGATGCTGGTGGAACCTATTTTGTACCATGATAAAATTCATTATGTATAAAAAAAAATGAATAAATTACAGAGGTATAGTCAACACAGATTCTTATTAAATGTGATATATAAGAATATTTGGTTTTTTAATTTCTATAGCTTTTAAAATATACACTGAATGGTTAAGGTATATGGACATCTGAAAATCACATACATCTGTGCTGGTGTATTATATTTGGATCACGGATACAGACAGGATTTAGGTATACTCAGCAACAAGAAAATTAGTAAGTTTATTTTAAAGGGTCAAGTCAAATTCTGCCATGCAATGGAAGTAAAGAGCCCTGCCTAAACCATGAAAAATAGCGTCAGGGCTTGTCCACACGTAACGGAATTGCTGTGTATTTTTCATCCGGAATTGCAGACGGAAAATACGCAGCGGAATACAGTAGCAGGAAAGTGGGTGAGATTTAACAAATCTCATCCACGCGCTGCGTAAAATTTCCATCCCGAGGTTCACCTCTGGTGAATTTTTTTAGTTCCCCAGCATGTCATTTCCTGCTGCGGAAAGTGGACTGAATTGCTGCGTTTTTCAGAGAAGATATCACCATCCCACAGACTTAAAAAAAACGCAGCATAATCCACACCATTTTCTGCAGTTAGGGCATGGCCCCACGTGGCGTATTTCTTCCGCAACTGTCCGCATCAATGCCGCACAGAATCTGCGTTGCAGATTCTGTGGCGGATCTGCCCAAAATGTGCAGTAAATTGATGTGGACTGGCCGCTGCGTATTGAGGTGAAAGTCCTTCCCTTCTCTCTATCAGTGCAGGATAGAGACAAGGGACAGCACTTTCCCTAGTGAAAGTAAAAGAATTTCATACTTATCGGCCGTTGTCTTGGTGACGCGTCCCTCTTTCGGCATCCAGCCCGACCTTCCTGGATGACGCGGCAGTCCATGTGACCGCTGCAGCCTGTGATTGGGAAGCCGGACTGGAGAAACAGTTACTGCCGATCGCTTAACTCTTTCAGCACCATGGACAGTGACTATTTACTGACGTCGCCTAGCAACGCTCCCGTAATTATGGGTGCACACACGTAGTCACCCGTAATTACGGGAGCCCCATTGACTTCCTCAGTCTGGCTGTAGACCTAGAAATACATAGGTCCAGCCAGAATGAAGAAATGTCATGTTAAAAAACCAATACACTCCGCAGCATGTACATTACATCTGCGGACTTCATTGCGGAACTTAGAATCTCCATTGAAGTCAATGGAGAAATTCCGCAATGAGTCCGCAACCAGTCCGCTACACGTCCGCAACATCCATTGTATGCTGCGGACACCAAATTCCGAACCGCAGCCTATGCTCCGCAGCGGAATTTTCTGCATCGTCTAAACGAACCCGACTAAAAAGCAGTGGAAGGCAATGGAGAAACGGGTCCGCTGTGGATTAACGCTGCGGAGTGTCCAGAGCAATTCCGCCACGTGGGGCTTTGCCCTAATATATGCAGGAAATGGTGCGGATTTTCTGCAGCAAAATTTCTGCTAGTTTTAGCGGAAATGCTTCAGAAATTTTCTGCAGCAATTCAGTTACATGTGGACAAGCCCTCAGAGTATGTAATATTTTAAGATGAAGTCCAGCATTCCTGTAGAGATGCATGTTGCCATCAAACCAGAGTTTGAGGAGCAAGGACAAAAGACCACTGCCTAGGCTGCACCTGCACTAACAGTAGCAGGAGCTTCTCCAACCAAAAAGGAGGGGGGGGGGTGAAGGTTTTTTGGTTAATCATATTCTGCTTCCACGCAACAACTGAATGGTGGCATATGTGAGAAACCACGGTCTTTACGTCCAAATGTGTGCCAACATGGCCCTTACTAATAACTAATCTGCTATGGATTTGTATTTGCCATGATATCTTTTGGTTGCTTACACACTAGAGCCAGAAGAAACACTGGTGACTAAACCCCTAGCTCTAACGGTACCCATCTGAATCTGTGTTCCCTCTGCTAATAGACGGTTTTTATTGCTTGCTTCTCTTCTATTGATAGGCATCATCGCTCTTTTTTTTTTTTGTTCTTTATTTAAGAAAAGTTTTCACAAAATTTCAAAAGGGAAACAGAAAGGAAAAAAAAAAGGGGGGAACAGGGACTGGACTGAGAAATTGCACAATGAAATACATATCCTCAATGAGTAATAAACATTTGAACATACACTACCGTTCAAAAGTTTAGGGTCACTTAGAAATTTCCTTATTTTTGAGAGAAAAGCAAAGTTTTTTTCAATGAAGATAACATTAAATTAATCAGAAATAAACTCTATACATTGTTAATGTGCTAAATGACTATTCTAGCTGCAAATGTCTGGTTTATAATGCAATATCTACATAGGTGTATAGAGGCCCATTTCCAGCAACCATCACTCCAGTGTTCTAATGGTACATTGTGTTTGCTAACTGTGTTAGAAGACTAATGGATGATTAGAAAACACTTGAAAACCCTTGTGCAATTATGTTAGCACCGCTGTAAACAGTTTTGCTGTTTAGAGGAGCTATAAAACTGACCTTCCTTTGAGCTAGTTGAGAATCTGGAGCATTACATTTGTGGGTTCGATTAAACTCTCAAAATGGCTAGAAAAAGAGAGCTTTCATGTGAAACTCGACAGTCTATTCTTGTTCTTAGAAATGAAGGCTATTCCATGCGAGAAATTGCCAAGAAACTGAAGATTTCCTACAACTCTGTGTACTACTCCCTTCAGAGGACAGCACAAACAGGCTCTAACCAGAGTAGAAAGAGAAGTGGGAGGCCCCGCTGCACAACTGAGCAACAAGACAAGTACATTAGAGTCTCTAGTTTGAGAAATAGACGCCTCACAGGTCCTCAACTGGCAGCTTCATTAAATAGTACCCGCAAAATGCCAGTGTCAACGTCTACAGTGAAGAGGCGACTCCAGGATGCTGGCATTCAGGTCAGAGTGGCAAAGAAAAAGCCATATCTGAGACTGGCTAATAAAAGGAAAAGATTAATATGGGCAAAAGCACACAGACATTGGACAGAGGAAGATTGGAAAAAAGTGTTATGGACAGACGAATCGAAGTTTGAGGTGTTTGGATCACATATAAGAACATTTGTGAGACGCAGAACAACTGAAAAGATGCTGGAAGAGTACCTGACGCCATCTGTCAAGCATGGTGGAGGTAATGTTATGGTCTGGGGTTGCTTTGGTGCTGGTAAAGTGGGAGATTTGTACAAGGTAAAAGGGATTTTGAATAAGGAAGGCTATCACTCCATTTTGCAACGCCATGCCATACCCTGTGGACAGCGCTTGATTGGAGCCAATTTCATCCTACAATAGGACAATGACCCAAAGCACACCTCCAAATTATGCAAGAACTATTTAGGGAAGAAGCAGGCAGCTGGTATTCTATCTGTAATGGAGTGGCCAGCGCAGTCACCAGATCTCAACCCCATAGAGCTGTTGTGGGAGCAGCTTGACCGTATGGTACGCAAGAAGTGCCCATCAAGCCAATCCAACTTGTGGGAGGGGCTTCTGGAAGCATGGGGTGAAATTTCTCCCGATTACCTCAGCAAATTAACAGCTAGAATGCCAAAGGTCTGCAATGCTGTAATTGCTGCAAATGGAGCATTCTTTGACGAAAGCAAAGTTTGAAGGAGAAAATTATTATTTCAAATAAAAATCATTATTTCTAACCTTGTCAATGTCTTGACTATATTTTCTAGTCATTTTGCAACTCATTTGATAAATATAAGTGTGAGTTTTCAAGGAAAACACAAAATTGTCTGTGTGACCCCAAACTTTTGAACGGTAGTGTACATACATTCAAGTAGTACATAAGTACAAGAAATGACAGCATAACATATGAAAAGTTTGCGCGTTAGCCTACGAACCCTACATCAGCAGTGGTATACAACTTTATCAAGACAATATACATCAGTGTGACAGAGGAGATGAGGTTCAAGTGTCAACTGGAGTAAACAAGGACAGTGCCAGGGAAAAGGAGGAAGGTAAGGGTAAGGGAATATATGTATGTAAGGAATATAGGATAAACTATAGAAGAAAATAATAGAAATATCCTAGACAGACATGGACAGAAGTGTATGGCTGTTACAGGTCAGGGCTATTCTGGTATAAGTCACCTAGGCGGACCCAATCCTGATCCAGAGACCAGTGACTAGGGGAGCTAATGAGCTCAAAGACAAATGTGTATGAAAGTCCGGTGAGTTCCGAAACTCCAGCCATTTTTGCCAAATCTTAAAATAAGACTCTGAACACTGATGGGAGAGAGCCATTGATTCCTCCATACTTTGGATATGAGACACCTCCAGAGCCCATTCCGACACGGTGGGAACAGCATTGCTTTTCCAGTGTCTGAGGATCACTGTCCTGGCTGCCACCAGCAAATAGCCCAGTAGAGTACGTGATAACGCCTTAAGGGATCATGGGAGAATGGATAGGAGCAATGCAGTCGGGTTATTATTCACTGGGAATTCAGTAATTTTCTGAATCAAGGAGACAATGGAACCCCAGAACGAGTGTATCGGTGGGCATTCCCACCATATGTGGGTCATTGACCCCCCTGGCCTGTCCACAATGCCAGCATTGAACAGACGTGGTAGGGTAGATCCTGTGAAAAATGACAGGAACCTTATACCATCTAGATAAGAGTTTAAAGTTTGTCTCTTGAGCCTTACAGGAAATTGAGAATTTATGACATAGAGTGAATGATTTAGACCATTCATCAGAAGAGATGGAAACATTCAATTCTTTTTTCCAACTAATCGCAAAGGAGGGTTTAAATTCCCTCCAGTGGCTAAAGAGGGAAGGTGTTAATTACACTAGATAATTCCTCTATAGTAAAAGGCGTTTCCAGATGTGCTGCGTCCGATTCAGATATAGTAGGGAGAGCTGTGTCTAACACGTATTGTGAAAGAGAACGTGGCGGAGTGTGAGAGGAGGTGATATTCCGGGTAGCAGGAAGATTATAGAGGGCTTGGTAATACTCCAAAAAAGCTTCAGTTATTCTATCTGTCACGTGCACCACAGTACCTGAAGAAGTTTTAATCTACGGTATATATGAGGCTGACATCTTGTATTTTAGTGCTAAGGCCAGAGCTTTACCCGGTTTATTTCCCCATTCATACAGAGAGCGGAAAAATAAGTGTTGTACTTAATCGTATTTCCTATTAATAATATGTTGTATCTCTTGACGTTTTAGTAAGAGTTTTTGAAGAAAGTCAAATTGTAAGGTACGTTTATGTTGGGTTTCCAACAAGTGAAGGTCTGCGAGTAGAGAATTCAGTTTAACGCTCAATTCTTTTTTCCATCTGGCTTGATCAAAATCCCTCTCAGAACACATTTGAGAGCTTCCCATTTAATCGGTGGGGAAGTGGTATCTGATATATGATCCTGCCCAAAATGCACCATAGCTTGTTGGATGTCTTGTTTACATACTGAGTCTTGAAGGAGCGACTCATTGAGTCTCCAGGTAAAAGAGCCTTTAGACTTTGGGAGAAGCATAAATGCAGAATATGGCGAAATCATCGCTCTTTTTACCTGTACACTTAGGGTCTCCTGCTCTATCAGCCTTTTTTTTTTTTTTTTTTTTTTTGCAATTATTTTTATTATAATTTTCAAATAAACAACAAATGTTACATAAAGTGCTTCATATACAAGTATATATCAATGCTTCAAAATAGTCCATCTTGCACGCAAAACTTTTAACAGAGAACCAGAAACAAGGGGAGGTACAGGGGGGAAGGTTAGGAGGGAAGGGAAATTGCTGATATCTGTGTTATCTCCATCTCCACTTTATGATATATTATCCAGGGATTCCAAAAGGCGATATAAGAAGCATATCTCTGTTGTCTTAGATAAAAAATGCGTTCATATACACAATGCGTTGACACCCTAGCTATTACCTCCTCTTGTGTGGGTGGTATTGGAGACTTCCAGGCTTTAGCTATCAATAACTTCGCTGTGAGCAAAACATGGCACACTAAGGGTCGGTAAATCGGCGGGAACTTTTCTATCTCCAAGGATAATAATGCTACCCCTGGCTCCTGGACAACAGGAATCTTCAAGACCTCTGATAGTAGTTGAAAAATGTTGGCCCAAAAGGTCCTCAGGTGGGGACATCCCCAAAATATATGATATAGCGAGCCCTCTTGACCACAGTTACGCCAACATAGGTTAGAGGTTTGAGGATATATCCTCGCCAGTTTGGTCGGAGTATAGTACCATCGCAACAGAACCTTATGGAAAACTTCCAAAAGGTTCATGCAAACTGAGGACTTCAAAGTCCATTTAATCGCTGTTTCCCATTGTGCCATGGAGAAAGATTTCCCCATGTCCCTTTCCCAGTTCAGAAAGTGTGCTCGCCTAGAAGTCTCCACATCCCCATTCATTGCATCATATATTCTAGCCGTAAGGTTGCTACCCCCCCAGCCAGATCCAGACAGAAGTGCCACCGCTGATTTGGATGCTTGGAGTCCGGTCAGAGGCGAGGACGTCAGATAAGATTTAATCTGAGTATATTTATAAATATCTCTCTCCGAGATCCCAAACTGTCTCTGAATGTTGTTAAAGGACTTCATCTCTTTCCCCAAAAATAGATCAGAAACGTACTGGATACCGTTCACCGGCCAGTGTTTGATTCCTAGGTTGGGGATTAATGTTTCAAGTACTCCCAACGGTATCTGAGTCGTGCCTCTCCCCGGAATCCCCGCGGGTTGCGCCATGAAATAAAGCCAACATTGTATTGCAACTTTAATTGTAGGAATGTTGGGAAGGAGAAGGTCAGGCCTCAAGGCATAGGCCATCAGTACTGTAGACAACGGCAGCCCCCCTATCAATTGTTGTTCGATCGCTGGCCAGCTAACTCCAGAAGAGCAAGTAAACCATTTTTCAGATTGTTTTACTACAAATGTTCTATGATAAGCTAAGAGATTAGGTACTCCCAGCCCCCCTCTATGCTTCCGTTTCAACAGGAGGGACGTTGCTATTCTAGGCCTCCTTCCTCCCCATAAAAAGTTTTGAAGCTGCTTCTGGAACCTAGAGAACCATATTTGAGGTATAGGGATTGGTAGGGTGCGTAAGTAGTATAATATTTTGGGTAGTATGAACATCTTATAGCACACATTGCGTCCTAACCATGAAGGCTCGTGCAAAGCAATTTGATCCAATTCCCTCTGTAAGGACATTAGAAGAGGATCAAAATTTATTTTGGGAAGTTGCGACAAGGGGTAGCTGATTTGAATTCCCAGATAAGGAATTGAAGAGTTTTCCCATTGATATGGGAACTCTGTTATTATAGATTGTTTCAGGGACGGAGAGATGAAAATCCCAAGAATTTGAGATTTAGATGCATTCACTTTATAGTAGGATACTAATCCAAATTTAGAGATGACTTGAGAAATTTCCCTTAGGGAGGATAAAGGGTCAGTGATGGTCAAAATTATATCATCTGCGAATAGTCCAATTTTATGTTGTCGAAACCCTACTGGGATACCCCGAATCAGCAAGTTAGATCTTATAGATTCTGCTAATGGTTCCATAACTAGCGTAAACAATAAGGGGGACAGCGGGCACCCCTGCCTGGTACCATTAGTAATGTTAAAGGGGGTAGATAAGTAACCATTAGAGAGAACTTTAGCTGTAGGTAGAGTATATAGTGCCTGGATAGCCTTAAATATGTTCCCCTCGAATCCAAATTTCGTCAACGTCGAAAATGCGAACCCCCAGTGTATTCTATCAAACGCCTTCTCTGCATCCAGGGTGAGGAGGAGAGAAGGCGCTCGAGACAGACTTATTTTAGTTATAAGATCCACTACCCTTCTAGTTCCATCCGGAGCCTGCCTCCCCTTCGTGAATCCCACCTGATCCGAATGTACTAATGTGGGTAAAATGTCAATCAAGCGGGTGGCTATAAGTTTAGCGTATAATTTAGTATCACAATTAAGGAGGGAAATGGGTCTGAAGTTGGCCGGGATTGTAGGGGATTTCCCAGGTTTAGGGATAGTCACTATCGTGGCTTCCAGCATCTCTCGGGGCATATTACCTTCTGACATTGCCTTATTAAAGACTGCGGTTAGATGGGGGGCGAGAATGGTATTAAAGGTTCTGTAGTATTCGTTGGAGAACCCATCCGGACCAGGGGATTTGTTGGATTTAGATAAATTGATAATTTTGGACACCTCTAAAAGTGATACCGGAGCGTTTAAACTGGATAGTTGATCCGGAGATACGGAAGGCAACTGAACCGACTCTAAAAAGGTTTGGATTTCTTTATCCAAAGGTTGTGGAGTTTGGGGATCAGACTTCAAGTTGTATAGTTTAGAATAATAGGAGCTAAATTGATCTGCTATAGTTTGTGGGTTAGAGATCCTAGACCCATCTGCTGGATCGACTAAGTGAGTGATTTTAGTTTTTTGCTGACGTTGTTTAATTTTATTCGCCATCAGTTTACTGGACTTATTATAAGAAGTATAATAGTTTAATCTTAAGGCAGCAATCTTTTTATCAAATTCGTCTATAAGGAGGGCCTGCAGCTTCCTTCTAAGGGTCATGAGTTTGTTATGCAATGACGAAGATGGATTTAGTTGGAGTTCCTGTTCCGCAGAGCGTATATCAGACAGTAAAGAAGTCAGAGCAGCCGTTTTCATTTTTTTATATTGTGCCCCTTGCTGTATCAAGAACCCCCTCATAACCGCCTTATGTGCATTCCATAGAGTGAATGGGTTTAGGTCCGGAGAACCATTCAAAAGAAAATATTCTTGTAATTGAGAGTAGATTTTTTCCTTATATTTGGGAAGACTAATAAGAAAATTGTTGATCCGCCATGAGGATCTTGGTAAGGGGGCAGGCCCTAAAGAGAGAAGGAGATATGAGGGGGCGTGATCCGACCAAGTTATCTGTCCTATCTCAGAAGCTTTAATCCCTGCTATAGAATTCCTATCCACCAAGAAAAGATCTATTCTAGAAAATGATCGGTGTCTTGTGGAATAAAAAGTATATTCTCTAGAAGAAGAATTCATACATCTAAACGTGTCATATAAATCTTCCTTAAGTAACCATGGGGTCAGAGTCGGGGGAGATCTTCTCCCCTGTTTAGTAGAGTCCCATTTAGCGTCCGGGATTATATTGAAGTCCCCACAGACTATAAGTTTCCCTTGCATAATTTTGCGAATTTTGCGCATAGTCTTGTTGAGGAAACGTACTTGTGACGTATTGGGAGCATAAATATTAGCAATAGTGATGGGACAGTTGTTAAGCAGACCTACCAGTATCAAAAATCTCCCCCGCTCATCATTAATGGAAGACTGCAATTGAAAGGATACCGTGTCCTTAAAGCCTATCATCACTCCCGCCCTTTTCTTATCAGCATTAGAGAGGTAAATTAGTGGAAATTTTGGATGAGTAAATTTGGGACAATGGTCTTTGGCAAAATGTGTCTCTTGTAGACAGATTATATCAGAGTTGGAAGCCAAAGCATCCTTCCACACCGAAGCTCTCTTGAAGGGTGAATTTAGCCCTCTGGTGTTCAGAGATACAAATTTAACCGCCATAAATAATACATGTAAAATGCTTCATATGAATTAAACCCCATAATCGAGCTAGGATAGGATCATAACATAACATGCCTGGTATATATGACAATAATCGTATAACAGCAATTTTAAGGAAGGAGGACAGGGAAGGAAGGTAAAAACTTGGAAACTGTAGCAAGAATAACATCACGTAGTGAGAAAGTAACTCCGCCAGATATCCGGCTGAGAGTCACCGAAGACAAGTGGGGAAAAAGTCTACTTGGACACCATCTCGACCTCCATGTAGCAACCCATACCCCGGGACGTTTAAGGACGAGATTTCCCAATCCACTCCGGTGAGAGTCTCGAGGGGGACCTTCTAGTAGGAACTGTATTGGGCAGAATAGGCGTCAGTCCCCATTTATGAAGCAGGGCCGATCCTTCCTCTACATCCGCCATGGTATGCAGGACTCCATTCCTATACACCAGTAATTTGGTAGGGAATCCCCATCTGTATCCCACGTCGTTCTTCCTTAGCGCCAGTGTAAGAGGCAGAAATTTCCTCCTAGTTTGCAGGGTCGCTTGGGAAAGATCCGCATAGATGTGTATCTTTTCATAAGGTACAGGTAAAGCCGGTAATCTTCGTGCCGCAGACATGAGGGAATCCTTGGTATTATAAAAATGAATCCTTGCTATCACATCTCGTGGCAAATCAGCAGAAATAGATTTAGGTTTAGGGAGCCTATGGGCTCTATCTATGATAAGATCCGCAGGTTTGGAATTAGGCAATACATCCTTAATAAGTTGCTGTAAGTAAGCGGTGAGGTTGGAAGGTTGGACGGACTCTGGAATTCCTCTAAATTTGACGTTATTCCGTCTATTGCGATCCTCCAAATCAGCCAACTTGTATTTTAAAGCTTGCATTTCTTCCTCCAAAGACACATGAGCATCCACTATATCGTTATGTGCATTAGTGAGTTCACTCATTTTTGTCTCCACGTGGTCTACTCGGTCTCCTAAGTCGTCAATAGCATTGGAGAGTTTAGTGGTGAATCCTAATAAATCGTTGTGAAAGGAGCCTCGGAGGGCTAGTACCATATTTTTTATAAAGGCTTCTGAAGCCACTTGATCCGATGAGGGTATATCTTCAATGGCCACAGGCTGTGTAAATATATCTTCCACCCTAGGAGCTTGTGCACTTGTAAGTCCTGCAGGACTGGGGGGAGGAGACTCCTCTGATACACGAGGTGAGGACGCCATCTTAGATATGGGGCTACTTGATAGTGCAGCAAAGCGTCCTTTCCCCATGGTTGCCTCTTTAGGCGATTCTGCTTCCCCTTCCCCCCAGGGCACAGACTCACCCTCGGCTGTCGTCTTAGAGGGGTTGACGTCCCGATCTTCTTCAGGCAAGGTAGGAGAGGCTGGCGGGACGTTGGTCTCGGAGGTTGTCTCGCCGCCATGCTTGCTTTCCCTGGCGGGGAAGAAGTCTGTAAGACGTTTAGGTCCCGTTTTCGAGGACTTCGTCCGGGTCATCATGCTGCCGCGGTTTCCAGAGGTGAGAGGGTTGTCAAACCGGAGGTATGTATCGTCGCTAATGTCGTAGCTGAGAGGTCTCGGAGCGGAGCTCAGGGAGATGCGACCGCTCTGTTCGGCATCCAAGACACGCCCCCCCTATCAGCCTTTTTTGATGAGTGTGGATCCTCCCCTGCCACAGACTTACCTCCTCGTACTTCATTTTCTGAGTGGTCATCAGTGCGGAAGTTTGTACTTATGCCCAAAAATGAGCCCAAGTTAAAGAAAACCTCGAGGTGTAAGGTGCCCCTTATGGCCAAAAGTACATGGACACTCCTCCTAATTATTTAGTTTCAGCCACAACTAGAGATGAGCGAACTTATGAAAAGTTCGGTTCGGCTGGTTCGCCGAATTTCACGGAAAAGTTTGATTCGGACCGAACTAGTTCTGACCGAACCTGTAATTCAAGAAAGCCTCTAAAAATCATGTATAACACTGTTTAAAAGCCCTAGAAGCCCTGTATAACACTCTTAAGTAACCCATGAGTGTATCCAAGTACTTTTGAGCTGTCTTTAAGGCAAAGTTAGTGTCAAAGTTACGCCAACATGTATGGCTATAGGAAAACGGATGGGACACGGTGATAACTAACAGAAACCACTGCACTTGTGCATGTTGTATGCTTAATGCATTGTTAAAAAAGGTACAAAAATTAACCATTTTTGGCGGCAGATGCCTGCCAGGGTTCATACATATAAGGTGGTAAAAGAAGAAGCAATGGCTTTTGACAAGCCCTCAAAAAATTGACCCTTTATGGTGGCAGATGCCTGCCGGGGTTCATCCATACATGGATGTAAAAGCAACAAGCAATGGCTTTACAAAAGCCCCTCCAAAAATGTACCCTTTTTATTGGCAGATGCCTGCCGGGGTTCATCCATACATGGATGTAAAAGCAACAAGCAATGGCTTTTCACAAGCCCTCCAGGCCTGCTTGTAGCAGATGGCAGTGGAGGTATATTGGTGGTAGTAGAGGTAGCCAACGGTTAGCAAGGGTGGTGGTAGTAGTAGTAGCAGCATATTAAAACAGACTGGACAGTCACAGGACAAAGCCCTGTGGTGGGGCAGGCCTGCTTGTAGCAGACGGCAGTGGAGGTGTATTGGTGGTAGTAGAGGTAGCCAACGGACAGCAAGGGTGGTAGTAGTAGTAGCAGCAGCACGTTAAAAGACACTGGACAGTCACAGGACAAAGCCCTGTGGTGGGGCAGGCCTGCTTGTAGCAGACGGCACTGGAGGTGTATTGGTGGTAGTAGAGGTAGCCAACGGACAGCAAGGGTGGTGGTGGTAGTAGTAGTAGTAGTAGTAGTAGCACATTAACAGACTGGACAGTCACAGGACAAAGCCCTGTGGTGGGGCTGGCCTCAGGCCTGCTTGTAGCAGACGGCACTGGAGGTGTATTGGTGGTAGTAGAGGTCGCCAACGGACAGCAAGGGTGGTGGTGGTGGTAGTAGTAGTAGCAGCCCATTAACAGACTGGACAGTCACAGGACAAAGCCCTGTGGTGGGGCAGGCCTGCTTGCTTGTAGCAGACGGCACTGGGGGTGGATTGGTGGTAGAAGCAGTAGCAGCAACAACAGCAGCGGCACATTAAAAAAAGAGTGGACAGGACAGAATCCCGTAGTAGCAGGCTGCAGTAGCAGGCGGCAGCAGCAGCAGCAGCAGCAGCAATGTCAGATCTAATCAGTGGCATCAGGCACAGGGGTTTTAAAATTCTCACCGATCCACGCTTGATTAATTTTCAGAAACTTGAGATTTTCCAAGCTGTTGGGGGACAATCTTGTTCGCTTAGGGGTGATGAAGCCCCCTGCCACGCTGAATACCCTCTCTGACGCTACACTGGAGGGTGGACAAGACAGTACACCCATGGCAAACTGGGCCAGTTCTTGCCAATGATCCAATCTGCTGACGCAGAAGTCCATGGGGTCTGGGATCAGGATTTCTGACGGAAAAAGGGCACAGTCCAGGTACGAGTGAACCTGGTTGGTTAGGTGCTGGTGATGGTGAACATCCCTTTGGTGACTACGATTTGTGTCAGGTCGGGGTATTGGATGTAAAAATGTTGTCATCATATTTTCCAAACTGAATTGGCTGCTGCTGCTGCCGCTGCTAAGGCCTATTGCAGAGGTAGCTCTGCCAGAGGCGGTGGAACGATGAGACAGTGGGGAGTGGAGAGTGGCCCCCCGGTCAGCAGGTGTTTGCCGTTTGAAAGCCGTGACAAGCTGGCTGCATAGCTTCTCTCGATAATAAGCCAATTTTGCCTCCCTCTCGGAAGGCGCAAAAAACTCCCCCATTCTGGCTTTATACCGAGGGTCTAAAAGTGTGGCTATCCAGTACTCATCTCTTTGCTTCATGCTAACAATACGACAGTCAGCGCGCAAGTACCGAAGCATACAGCTCGACATCCTGCCCAGCTTTCAGAGGGCCCGGTTGGTTCCATATCCGCCCCATACTGCCATGGTTGTCCATCATCAAGGTCGTTGTCAGACTCGTCATCAACATCACTGTCATGTTGTGCGGCTGCCTCGTCCCCTATCCCTTCCTGTGATTCCATCTCCTCATCCTCATCCTCCTCCTCCTCAACATCCATAGCCAGATGTGATCCTTCCTCCATCCTTTGCTGAATCATCGCTGTGAGCGTTTGCTCCATAATGAATATCAGCGGCATAACATCGTTCATTCCACTAGCGTCACGGCTCACAAATCGTGTGGCCTCTTCAAAGGGCCTCAAAACGCGACATGCGTCTCTAACCAGCTGCCAGTGCCTGAGATCGAAATTACTCTGGCTCCAAACGCTGCCCGTCGGCTGCATTAGGAAATCATTCACGGCTTTCCGCTGTTCGTACAGACGGTCCAACATGTGCAGGGTGGAATTCCAGCGTGTTGGAGCGTCGCAAATCAGGCTGTGTTCTGGGAGAATGTTTTGACGCTGCAAGTCCAGGAGGGCATGCTTAAATTCATACGAACGTCTAAAGCGAAAGCAAACCCTCCTGGACATGGCCAGCACACCCTTCAAACCAACATATGACTTTAAGAAGCGTGTTATGACCAGATTGATCACATGTGCCATGCACGGAGCATGTGTCAGGTGACCTAGACGCAGTGCAGCCACAACGTTCTTCCCGTTATCTGAGACAACATTGCCCAGTGTGAGTTTCAGAGGAGACAGCCAGCATGCGATTTCCTCCCTGATGCACAGCAGCAGCTCCTGCCCTGTGTGGCTTTTCTCGCCCAGGCTCAGCAGGTGCAAGACAGCGTTGTGGCGCTTCACCTTGCACCTATGAAAAGAGGAGGGAGGAGTGGAAGATACGCTGTGTCCTGTCGGGGACGGGAAGACCTCCATTGAGGAGGGCAAGGAGGAGGAGGAGGAGGAGTAGGAGGAGGAGGATGGTAGGCGCCTGGTGTCCGGAGTTGAACCAGAGAGATACAAGCGTGGAGGTGGTAATGCCGGGCATTGATGCGGTGGTGCATCGGACTGCAAAATATTGACCCAGTGGGCCGTGAAAGACATGTACTGTCCCTGCCCATAGTTGCTGCTCCACGTGTCGACGGTGGCATGTACACTGCTGCACACGGATAATTGCAAGGACTGGCCCACCTTTTCCTCCACGTGCTTGTGCAAGGCAGGGACAGCTGTTTTGGAGAAGTAATGGCGGCTAGGTATTCGCCACCTAGGCTGAGCGCACGCCATCAATTGCTTGAAGCCGGCGGAGTCGACCAGGTGGTACGGCTGCAACTGCACCACCAACAACTTAGCCAGGTGTGAATTAAGCCGCACGACAAGTGGATGACTGGGTATATATTGTTGCTTATTGGACAACGATTCCGTAATGGATAACTGACGGGACGTAGGAGGAGCACTAGATGACAGTGATGAAGATGACAACGAGATGGTGGATAAGGCCTGGCTACTACTTAGATGACAGGGACTCGGAGCAGCAGCAGCAGCAGCGGCAGAGGGGTCTTCATTAGATGTACATGAACATGATGGTGGGGCATGTTGATTGTCCCACATGGCCTTGTGATGCCGCTCCATGTGTTTACGTAGAGCGGTTGTTCCTACATTGCTGCCCTGCCCATGCCTTACTTTCTGCTTGCAGATACGGCACTGTGCCATGTTTTCGTCCTCCGGGAAGGTACAGAAAAATTGCCAAACGGCAGAGTACCGTAAATAGGTAGTACCACGTCCACCACCACCACCACCCGAGCTTGCCCCTTGTCTGGCAGGCTTTTTCCGGGAGCCTACACCAGTAGCAGCAGTGTCGCCGTCACCGGCTCCTGAGCTGACCCTACTGCTGCAACGTTTTGCAGATTGACTTCTGCCCCTACATCGGCTTGGCTGTTTATCATTTGCCAGTGCCGCCACTACTACCCTCCTCCTCTGACGCCGTCATCACCTCGTCACCTGGTTCCCATGTCCTGTTTAAAACAACGTCATCATAGCCCTCCTCATCATCCCCGCCACTTCTGTCACTGTGTTGTGAATGTGATGTGACATCATGGCGGGCTCCATGCCCCCCTCATTACTGCGTCTGCCACCACGGCTACCACCAACACCCCCACTACCACAGCTATGCGTCTCGGACACCGCTTCCACCTCCACCACCGCCGCAACACACTCCATTGGCTGACTCACGGGAAAAAAAACATCATCACTATGTTGTTCAGTAATATCTTCCTTCGCACCCGAGGAGATGTCTCTTAGGACTCTCAAGAAAGATGGCTTCCCGCTAGGAAGGGGGAGTGAAGACATAGATGATGGAATGGAAACGTTAGAAATACCCATATTACTACTGTCACTGTGCCAAGGAACTGTAGAGGATCTGGAATCCAATGAAAGCTGGCTTGAAGCCAGATCGTCAGAGTCTTCCTGCTGAGATGACCGCGAGCCAGCCAACCAGTCCACAATGGCCGTATTGTCTAAAGTAACCCGCCCACCGGAGGAGATGGACAAGTCTGGCTTGCTGATACTGCTACTTCTACCAGCAGGCACATGGCTGCTGCTACTAGTGGAACTGGGCACATGTCTTGTGCCACAAATGCTGGTACTGGGTCTGGCACCAACAGATCCAACATTTGGACTGGAAGAGGACATGGCATGGGTGTTTTTTCCTCTACCCCGTCCTTTCACAACCTTTTTTTTACCAGACATTTCATTGCTGGAGTGCAGCAAGTTGAATCAAAACCCCGGGGATGAGCCCCTTCTAAAAGCGTATTCACACACTGGCTTGGCAAATGGCAATGAATGAGAATTTCTATCAGCCACTGCATTGACTCAGGGAATGCTGGGCGTTGAAGTACTAAAAGGCTGCCTCAGCTGCCTGTGTTTCAAGTTGGATGCAACGGGGATGAGCCCCTTCTAAAAGCGTATTCACACACTGGCTTGGCAAATGGCAATGAATGAGAATTTCTATCAGCCACTGTGCACTGACTCAGGGAATGCTGGGCGTTGTAGTGCTACAAAGGCTGCCTCAGCTACCTGCATTGCAAGTTGGATGCAACGGGGATGAGCCCCTTCTAAAAGCGTATTCACACACTGGCTTGGCAAATGGCAATGAATGAGAATTTCAATCAGCCACTGTGCACTGACTCAGGGAATGCTGGGCGTTGTAGTGCTACAAAGGCTGCCTCAGCTGCCTGTATTGCAAGTTGGATGCAACGGGGATGAGCCCCTTCTAAAAGCGTATTCACACACCGACTTGGCAAATGGCAATGAATGAGAATTTCTATCAGACACTGTGCACTGACTCAGGGAATGCTGGGCGTTGTAGTACTACAAAGGCTGCCTCAGCTGCCTGTATTGCAAGTTGGATGCAACGGGGATGAGCCCCTTCTAAAAGCGTATTCACACACTGGCTTGGCAAATGGCAATGAATGAGAATTTCTATCAGCCACTGTGCACTGACTCAGGGAATGCTGGCCCTGGGCGTTGTAGTACTACAAAGGCTGCCTCAGCTGCCTGTATTGCAAGTTGGATGCAACGGGGATGAGCCCCTTCTAAAAGTGTATTCACACACTGGCTTGGCAAATGGCAATGAATGAGAATTTCTATCAGCCACTGCACTGACTCAGGGAATGCTGGGCGTTGTAGTACTACAAAGGCTGCCTCAGCTGCCTGTATTGCAAGTTGGATGCAACGGGGATGAGCCCCTTCTCAAAGCGTATTCACACACTGGCTTGGCAAATGGCAATGAATGAGAATTTCTATCAGCCACTGTGCACTGATTCAGGGAATGCTGGGCGTTGTAGTACTACAAAGGCTGCCTCAGCTGCCTGTATTGCAAGTTGGATGCAACAGGGATGAGCCCCTTCTAAAAGCGCATTCACACACTGGCTTGGCAAATGGCAATGAATAAGAATTTCTATCAGCCACTGTGCACTGACTCAGGGAATGCTGGCCCTGGGTCGTTGTAGTGCTACAAAGGCTGCCTCAGCTGCCTGTATTGCAGGTTGGATGCAACGGGGATGAGCCCCTTCTAAAAGCGTATTCACACACTGGCTTGGCAAATGGCAATGAATGAGAATTTCTATCAGCCACTGTGCACTGACTCAGGGAATGCTCTGCGTTGTAGTACTACAAAGGCTGCCTCATCTGCCTCTATTGCAAGTTGGATGCAACGGGGATGAGCCCCTTCTAAAAGCGTATTCACACACTGGCTTGGCAAATGGCAATGAATGAGAATTTCTATCAGCCACTGTGCACTGACTCAGGGAATGCTGGGCGTTTAGTACTAAAAGGCTGCCTCAGCTGCCTGTATTGCAAGTTGGATGCAACAGGGATGAGCCCCTTCTAAAAGCGTATTCACACACTGGCTTGCCAAATGGCAATGAATGAGAATTTCTATCAGCCACTGTGCACTGACTCAGGGAATGCTGGGAGTTATAGTACTACAAAGGCTGCCTCAGCTGCCTGTATTGCAAGTTGGATGCAATGGGGATGAGCCCCTTCTAAAAGCGTATTCACACACTGGCTTGGCAAATGATAATGAATGAGAATTTCTATCAGCCACTGTGCACTGACTCAGGGAATGCTGGCCCTGGGCGTTGTAGTGCTACAAAGGCTGCCTCAGCTGCCTGTATTGCAAGTTGGATGCAACGGGGATGAGCCCCTTCTAAAAGTGTATTCACACACTGGCTTGGGAAATGGCAATGAATGAGAATTTCTATCAGCCACTGTGCACTGACTCAGGGAATGCTGGGCGTTGTAGTACTACAAAGGCTGCCTCAGCTGCCTGTGTTGCAAGTTGGATGCAACAGGGATGAGCCCCTTCTAAAATCGTATTCACACACTGGCTTGGCAAATGGCAATGAATGAGAATTTCTATCAGCCACTGTGCACTGACTCAGGGAATGTTGGCCCTGGGCGTTGTAGTGCTACAAAGGCTGCTTCTGCTGCCTGTATTGCAAGTTGGATGCAACGGGGATGAGTCCCTTCTAAAAGCGTATTCACACACTGGCTTGGCAAATGGCAATGAATGAGAATTTCTATCAGCCACTGCACTGACTCAGGGAATGCGGGGTGTTGTAGTACTACAAAGGCTGCCTCAACTGCCTGTATTGCAAGTTGGATGCAACGGGGATGAGCCCCTTCTAAAAGCGTATTCACACACTGGCTTGGCCAATGGAAATGAATGAGAATTTCTATCAGCCACTGCACTGACTCAGGGAATGCTGGCCCTGGGCGTTGTAGTACTACAATGGCTGCCTCAGCTGCCTGTATTGCAAGTTGGATGCAACGGGGATGAGCCCCTTCTAAAAGCGTATTCACACACTGGCTTGGGAAATGGCAATGAATGAGAATTTCTATCAGCCACTGTGCACTGACTCAGGGAATGCTGGCCCTGGGCGTTGTAGTGCTACAAAGGCTGCCTAAGCTGCCTGTATTGCAAGTTGGATGCAACGGGGATGAGCCCCTACTAAAAGTATATTCACACACTGGCTTGGCAAATGGCAATGAATGAGAATTTCTATCAGCCACTGTGCACTGACTCAGGGAATGCTGGGCGTTGTAGTACTACAAAGGCTGCCTCAGCTGCCTGTATTGCAAGTTGGATGCAACGGGGATGAGCCCCTTCTAAAAGCATATTCACACACTGGCTTGGCAAATGGCAATGAATGAGAATTTCTATCAGCCACTGTGCACTGACTCAGGGAATGCTGGGCGTTTAGTAATAAAAGGCTGCCTCAGCTGCCTGTATTGCAAGTTGGATGCAACAGGGATGAGCCCCTTCTAAAAGCGCATTCACACACTGGCTTGGCAAATGGCAATGAATAAGAATTTCTATCAGCCACTGTGCACTGACTCAGGGAATGCTGGCCCTGGGTCGTTGTAGTGCTACAAAGGCTGCCTCAGCTGCCTGTATTGCAGGTTGGATGCAACGGGGATGAGCCCCTTCTAAAAGCGTATTCACACACTGGCTTGGCAAATGGCAATGAATGAGAATTTCTATCAGCCACTGTGCACTGACTCAGGGAATGCTGGGCGTTGTAGTACTACAAAGGCTGCCTCATCTGCCTCTATTGCAAGTTGGATGCAACGGGGATAAGCCCCTTCTAAAAGCGTATTCACACACTGGCTTGGGAAATGGCAATGAATGAGAATTTCTATCAGCCACTGTGCACTGACTCAGGTAATGCTGGCGCTGGGTCGTTGTAGTGCTACAAAGGCTGCCTCAGCTGCCTGTATTGCAAGTTGGATGCAACGGGGATGAGCCCCTTCTAAAAGCGTATTCACACACTGGCTTGGCAAATGGCAATGAATGAGAATTTCTATCAGCCACTGCACTGACTCAGGGAATGCTGGGCGTTGTAGTACTACAAAGGCTGCCTTAGCTGCCTGTATTGCAGGTTGGATGCAACGGGGATGAGCCCCTTCTAAAAGCATATTCACACACTGGCTTGGCAAATGGCAATGAATGAGAATTTCTATCAGCCACTGCACTGACTCAGGGAATGCTGGGCGTTGTAGTACTACAAAGGCTACCTCAGCTGCCTGTATTGCAAGTTGGATGCAACGGGGATGAGCCCCTTCTAAAAGCGTATTCACACACTGACTTGGCAAATGGCAATGAATGAGAATTTCTATCAGCCACTGCACTGACTTAGGGAATGCTGGCCCTGGGTGTTGTAGTACTACTAAGGCTGCCTCAGCTGCCTGTATTGCAAGTTGGATGCAACGGGGATGAGCCCTTTCTAAAAGCGTATTCACACACTGGCTTGGCAAATGTCAATGAATGAGAATTTCTATCAGCCACTGTGCACTGACTCAGGGAATGCTGGGCGTTGTAGTACTACAAAAGCTGCCTCAGCTGCCTGTATTGCAAGTTGGATGCAACGGGGATGAGCCCCTTCTAAAAGCGTATTCACACACTGGCTTGGCAAATGGCAATGAATGAGAATTTCTATCAGCCACTGTGCACTGACTCAGGGAATGCTGGGCGTTGTAGTACTACAAAGGCTGCCTCAGCTGCCTGTATTGCAAGTTGGATGCAACGGGGATGAGCCCCTTCTAAAAGCGTATTCACACACTGGCTTGGCAAATGGCAATGAATGAGAATTTCTATCAGCCACTGTGCACTGACTCAGGGAATGCTGGCCCTGGGCGTTGTAGTGCTACAAAGGCTGCCTCAGCTGCCTGTATTGCAAGTTGGATACAACAGGGATGAGCCCCTTCTAAAAGCGTATTCACACACTTGCTTGGCAAATGGCAATGAATGAGAATTTCTATCAGCCACTGCACTGACTCAGGGAATGCTGGGCGTTGTAGTACTACAAAGGCTGCCTCAGCTGCCTGTATTGCAAGTTGGATGAAACGGGGATGAGCCCCTTCTAAAAGCGTATTGACACACTGGCTTGGCAAATGGCAATGAATGAGAATTTCTATCAGCCATTGTGCACTGACTCAGGGAATGCTGGCCCTGGGTCGTTGTAGTGCTACAAAGGCTGCCTCAGCTGCCTGTATTGCAAGTTGGATGCAACGGGGATGAGCCCCTTCTAAAAGCGTATTCACACACTGGCTTGGCAAATGGCAATGAATGAGAATTTCTATCAGCCACTGCACTGACTCAGGGAATGCTGGGCGTTGTAGTACTACAAAGGCTGCCTTAGCTGCCTGTATTGCAGGTTGGATGCAACGGGGATGAGCCCCTTCTAAAAGCATATTCACACACTGGCTTGGCAAATGGCAATGAATGAGAATTTCTATCAGCCACTGCACTGACTCAGGGAATGCTGGGCGTTGTAGTACTACAAAGGCTACCTCAGCTGCCTGTATTGCAAGTTGGATGCAACGGGGATGAGCCCCTTCTAAAAGCGTATTCACACACTGACTTGGCAAATGGCAATGAATGAGAATTTCTATCAGCCACTGCACTGACTTAGGGAATGCTGGCCCTGGGTGTTGTAGTACTACTAAGGCTGCCTCAGCTGCCTGTATTGCAAGTTGGATGCAACGGGGATGAGCCCTTTCTAAAAGCGTATTCACACACTGGCTTGGCAAATGTCAATGAATGAGAATTTCTATCAGCCACTGTGCACTGACTCAGGGAATGCTGGGCGTTGTAGTACTACAAAAGCTGCCTCAGCTGCCTGTATTGCAAGTTGGATGCAACGGGGATGAGCCCCTTCTAAAAGCGTATTCACACACTGGCTTGGCAAATGGCAATGAATGAGAATTTCTATCAGCCACTGTGCACTGACTCAGGGAATGCTGGGCGTTGTAGTACTACAAAGGCTGCCTCAGCTGCCTGTATTGCAAGTTGGATGCAACGGGGATGAGCCCCTTCTAAAAGCGTATTCACACACTGGCTTGGCAAATGGCAATGAATGAGAATTTCTATCAGCCACTGTGCACTGACTCAGGGAATGCTGGCCCTGGGCGTTGTAGTGCTACAAAGGCTGCCTCAGCTGCCTGTATTGCAAGTTGGATGCAACAGGGATGAGCCCCTTCTAAAAGCGTATTCACACACTTGCTTGGCAAATGGCAATGAATGAGAATTTCTATCAGCCACTGCACTGACTCAGGGAATGCTGGGCGTTGTAGTACTACAAAGGCTGCCTCAGCTGCCTGTATTGCAAGTTGGATGAAACGGGGATGAGCCCCTTCTAAAAGCGTATTGACACACTGGCTTGGCAAATGGCAATGAATGAGAATTTCTATCAGCCATTGTGCACTGACTCAGGGAATGCTGGCCCTGGGCGTTGTAGTACTACAAAGGCTGCCTCAGCTGCCTGTATTGCAAGTTGAATGCAACGGGGATGAGCCCCTTCTAAAAGCGTATTCACACACTGACTTGGCAAATGGCAGTGAATGAGAATTTCTATCAGCCACTGTGCACTGACTCAGGGAATGCTGGCCCTGGGCGTTGTAGTGCTACAAAGGCTGCCTCAGCTGCCTGTATTGCAAGTTGGATGCAACGGGGATGAGCCCCTTCTAAAAGCGTATTCACACACTTGCTTGGCAAATGGCAATGAATGAGAATTTCTATTAGCCACTGCACTGACTCAGGGAATGCTGGAAGTTGTAGTACTACAAAGGCTGCCTCAGCTGCCTGTATTGCAAGTTGGATGCAACGGGGATGAGCCCCTTCTAAAAGCGTATTCACACACTGGCTTGGCAAATGGCAATGAATGAGAATTTCTATCAGCCACTGTGCACTGACTCAAGGAATGCTGGGCGTTTAGTACTAAAAGGCTGCCTCAGCTGCCTGTATTGCAAGTTGGATGCAACAGGGATGAGCCCCTTCTAAAAGCTTATTCACACACTGGCTTGGCAAATGGCAATGAATGAGAATTTCTATCAGCCACTGTGCACTGACCCAGGGAATGCTCGCCCTGGGCGTTGTAGTGCTACAAAGGCTGCCTAAGCTGCCTGTATTGCAAGTTGGATGCAACGGGGATGAGCCCCTACTAAAAGTATATTCACACACTGGCTTGGCAAATGGCAATGAATGAGAATTTCTATCAGCCACTGTGCACTGACTCAGGGAATGCTGGGCGTTGTAGTACTACAAAGGCTGCCTCAGCTGCCTGTTTTGCAAGTTGGATGCAACAGGGATGAGCCCCTTCTAAAAGCGTATTCACACACTGGCTTGGCAAATGGCAATGAATGAGAATTTCTATCAGCCACTGTGCAATGACTCAGGGAATGCTGGCCCTGGGCGTTGTAGTGCTACAAAGGCTGCCTCAGCTGCCTGTATTGCAAGTTGGATGCAACAGGGATGAGCCCCTTCTAAAAGCGTATTCACACACTTGCTTGGCAAATGGCAATGAATGAGAATTTCTATCAGCCACTGCACTGACTCAGGGAATGCTGGGCGTTGTAGTACTACAAAGGCTGCCTCAGCTGCCTGTATTGCAAGTTGGATGAAACGGGGATGAGCCCCTTCTAAAAGCGTATTGACACACTGGCTTGGCAAATGGCAATGAATGAGAATTTCTATCAGCCATTGTGCACTGACTCAGGGAATGCTGGCCCTGGGCGTTGTAGTACTACAAAGGCTGCCTCAGCTGCCTGTATTGCAAGTTGAATGCAACGGGGATGAGCCCCTTCTAAAAGCGTATTCACACACTGACTTGGCAAATGGCAATGAATGAGAATTTCTATCAGCCACTGTGCACTGACTCAGGGAATGCTGGCCCTGGGCGTTGTAGTGCTACAAAGGCTGCCTCAGCTGCCTGTATTGCAAGTTGGATGCAACGGGGATGAGCCCCTTCTAAAAGCGTATTCACACACTTGCTTGGCAAATGGCAATGAATGAGAATTTCTATTAGCCACTGCACTGACTCAGGGAATGCTGGAAGTTGTAGTACTACAAAGGCTGCCTCAGCTGCCTGTATTGCAAGTTGGATGCAACGGGGATGAGCCCCTTCTAAAAGCGTATTCACACACTGGCTTGGCAAATGGCAATGAATGAGAATTTCTATCAGCCACTGTGCACTGACTCAAGGAATGCTGGGCGTTTAGTACTAAAAGGCTGCCTCAGCTGCCTGTATTGCAAGTTGGATGCAACAGGGATGAGCCCCTTCTAAAAGCTTATTCACACACTGGCTTGGCAAATGGCAATGAATGAGAATTTCTATCAGCCACTGTGCACTGACTCAGGGAATGCTGGCCCTGGGTCGTTGTAGTGCTACAAAGGCTGCCTCAGCTGCCTGTATTGCAAGTTGGATGCAACGGGGATGAGCCCCTTCTAAAAGCGTATTCACACACTTGCTTGGCAAATGGCAATGAATGAGAATTTCTATCAGCCACTGCACTGACTCAGGGAATGCTGGGCGTTGTAGTACTACAAAGGCTGCCTTAGCTGCCTGTATTGCAGGTTGGATGACACGGGGATGAGCCCCTTCTAAAAGCGTATTCACACACTGGCTTGGCAAATGGCAATGAATGAGAATTTCTATCAGCCACTGTGCACTGACTTAGGGAATGCTGGGCGTTGTAGTACTACAAAGGCTGCCTCATCTGCCTCTATTGCAAGTTGGATGCAACGGGGATGAGCCCCTTCTAAAAGCGTATTCACACACTGGCTTGGCAAATGGCAATGAATGAGAATTTCTATCAGCCACTGTGCACTGACTCAGGGAATGCTGGCCCTGGGTGTTGTAGTACTACAAAGGCTGCCTCAGCTGCCTGTATTGCAAGTTGGATGCAATGGGGATGAGCCCCTTCTAAAAGCGTATTCACACACTGGCTTGGCAAATGGCAATGAATGAGAGTTTCTATCAGCCACTGTGCACTGACTCAGGGAATGCTGGGCGTTGTAGTACTACAAAGGCTGCCTCAGCTGCCTGTATTGCAAGTTGGATGCAACAGGGATGAGCCCCTTCTAAAAGCGTATTCACACACTGGCTTGGCAAATGGCAATGAATGAGAATTTCTATCAGCCACTGTGCACTGACTCAGGGAATGCTGGCCCTGGGCGTTGTAGTGCTACAAAGGCTGCCTCAGCTGCCTGTATTGCAAGTTGGATGCAACAGGGATGAGCCCCTTCTAAAAGCGTATTCACACACTGGCTTGGCAAATGGCAATGAATGATAGTTTCTATCAGCCACTGTGCACTGACTCAGGGAATGCTGGGCGTTGTAGTACTACAAAGGCTGCCTCAGCTGCCTGTATTGCAAGTTGGATGCAACAGGGATGAGCCCCTTCTAAAAGCGTATTCACACACTGGCTTGGCAAATGGCAATGAATGAGAATTTCTATCAGCCACTGTGCACTGACTCAGGGAATGCTGGGCGTTTAGTACTAAAAGGCTGCCTCAGCTGCCTGTATTGCAAGTTGGATGCAACGGGGATGAGCCCCTTCTAAAAGCGTATTCACACACTGGCTTGGCAAATGGCAATGAATGAGAATTTCTATCAGCCACTGCACTGACTCAGGGAATGCTGGGCGTTTAGTACTACAAAGGCTGCCTCAGCTGCCTGTATTGCAAGTTGGATGCAACAGGGATGAGCCCCTTCTAAAAGCGTATTCACACACTGGCTTGGCAAATGGAAATGAATGAGAATTTCTATCAGCCACTGTGCACTGACTCAGGGAATGCTGGCCCTGGGCGTTGTAGTGCTACAAAGGCTGCCTCAGCTGCCTGTATTGCAAGTTGGATGCAACGGGGATGAGCCCCTTCTAAAAGCGTATTCACACACTGGCTTGGCAAATGGCAATGAATGAGAATTTCTATCTGCCACTGCACTGACTCAGGGAATGCTGGGCGTTATAGTACTACAAAGGCTGCCTCAGCTGCCTGTATTGCAGGTTGGATGCAACGGGGATGAGCCCCTTCTAAAAGCGTATTCACACACTGGCTTGGCAAATGGCAATGAATGAGAATTTCTATCAGCCACTGTGCACTGACTCAGGGAATGCTTGGCGTTGTAGTACTACAAAGCCTGCCTGTATTGCAAGTTGGATGCAACGGGGATGAGCCCCTTATAAAAGCGTATTCACACACTGGCTGAGTAGTGAGTAGTGGATGAGCCCCTTCGATTGCTGGATTCCTGCCTTTTAGATTCCTAAAGCTTTCCCTTACTGCACAGAGATGCTATCCCTACAGCTCCTGTCTCTAAAATGGCCGCTGAGCTCCGTGCATAGACTTTTATTGCAGGCTTGAGCCCGCCCCTATGCTGCCTCCCAATTGGCTGGCAGAGCCGTTTGCAAGGCATTATGGGGTAGCCTGATGTCAGGTGATATTGTGAAATCCTCCATTTTACATCTAACATGTGGCAGGCGCCAAAATGCAGCCGGGTTCGGTCAAAACCGGTTGGGCCGAACTCGGTGAAGTTCGGATTCGCTGCGAACCGAACTTTTCCCGATGTTCGGACCGAAACCAGGTTCGGTTGTCCCGGTTCGCTCATCTCTAGCCACTACCATTAAAAACAGGTTCAGAAAATCAAGCACACAACGATGCAATCTCCATAGGCAAACATTGGTAGTAGTATGGGCTTTACAGAAGACCTCAGTGACTTTAAACATGGGATGTTACCATTGCCACAAGTCAGTTCATAAAATTTCTGATCTGCTAGATATTTGCCATACAACTATAAGTGCTATTAATGTTAAGTGGAAGTGTCTAGCAGTAATAACAGCTCAGCCTCGAAGCGATAGACCACGCAAATTCAGAGCGTGGTTTGCCAAGTGCTGAAGTATGTGGCAGGTAAAAATCCTCTATTGCATCACTCACTACAGTTCCAAACTGCCTCTAGAAGTGACATAGGCTCAAGAACTATGCTTCAGGAGCTACATGAAATGGGTTTCCATGGTCGATTAGCTGCACACAAGCCTAATTTCACCATGCACAATGCCAAGCGTTGGCTGGAGTGGTGTAAAGCATGCCGCCTCTGAAGTCTGGAGTAGTAGAAAATATTATCTGTAGTGATGAACCATGTTTCTCTATCTGGCAGTCTGAGGGAAGAATCTGGGTTTGGCAGATGCCGGGAGAATGCTGCCTACCAAAATGCATAGTGTCTACAGAAAAATTTGGTGGAAGAGGGATTATGGTCTGGGCTATTTCTTGGAGTTTGGGCTAGGCCCCTTATTTCCAGTGAAAGGTAAGGCTAATGCTACAGCAGACATTTTAGACAATTATTTGCTTCCAAGTTAGTGAGAATAGTTCAGGGAAGGCCTGTTCCAGTTCCAGCATGACTGTGCCCTGTGCACAAAGCAAGGTCCATAAAAACATGGTGTGACAAGATTGGTGTGGAGGAACTCAAGAGGCTGCCTGACCTCAACCCATTCAAACATCTTTGAGATGAATTGGAAGGGCGATTACTATCCAGACCTTCTCATCCAACATCGGTGCCTGACCTCACAAATGCTCTTTTGACTGAATGGACGGAAATTCTCACCAGCACTCTGAAAAAAGAAAAATGGAGGCTTTCATAGGAAACATGGGGGCTTTGGAATGAGATGGCCAACAAGTCTATATAGATGTGAGGGTCAGGGGTTCACACATTTTTGCCTAAATAGTGTACTGGGATGGGAGGTACTCTGCTGAGAATAACAACAATACCAGTAATTGCAATTAATAAAGTTTTAACAATAATATAGTTCTTTCCAGATAGTAGTTGTGAAAGTGTTTATTCTTTATTTCACTTCTACAACTGTTCAGTTGGTCTGCAATACAATTTTTTTATGCACTAATTTATATTTCATGTCTATGACCTAGGAATGTAAAATATGGAACACCTATATAGTCCATTAGGCCGAATTTATGATAAATCCCTTGATGTTCAGTCATGACAGAGATGAGACTTTCTAATGAGTAATGACTATAGATATGAATCCCAGTGGTTTACCGGACTGGGACTACATTTCAAGACTAAGTGTTTGAAATGTTTTCAAAGCCAATCTAAGTTTTATTGCCTCAAATAGCTTTCCCTTTTTTTTTTTCCAGATATTAATTTTTTCACATAACATTGTCTTAAAGAGAACCTGTCACCAGCATTTCACCTATTAACCCCTTAACGACCAGCCTATTTGAGACCTTAAGGAACAAGATATTTTTTAAGTTTTTCCATCGTCTCATTCAAAGAGCTATAACTTTTTTATTTTTGCGTCGACATAGCTGTATAAGGTCTTGTTTTTTGCGGGACAAGTTGTAATTTTCAATAGCACCATTTTGGGGTACATATAATTTATAGATTAACTTTTATTAATTTAGAAATAATGGGAATAGAAAAAAAATGCAATTTTGCCACACTTTTTTGCATCCTAAATTTACGCCGTTAACCGTCTGGTATAAATAACACAATAACTTTATTCAGTGAGTTGTTGTGATTGCAACAATACCAAATTTATATAGATTTTTTTATGTTTTACTATGTTTACACAGTAAAAAAACTTGTTTTCAAAATTATTTGTTTTTGTGTCTCCATATTTGAACAGTCATAACTTTTTTATTTTTTTGCCGATGCAGTATAACATCTGTTTTTTTTATTGGTACCATTTTGGAGTAGATGCAACTTTTTGATCACTTTTTATCACATTTTTTTTAAGGTAGGATTCAAAGAAAACAAAAATTTTTGCATTGTTTTTAATTTTAATTTTTTATGACGTTCACTGTGCGGGTTAAATGATGTAATAACTTTATAGTTGGGGTAGTTACGGACGCTGCAATACCAAATATGTGTCAATCCTCAAGCCTTTCCGAGTTAATCCCGACACCTTACTTTTGATTGATAGCTCCTTGAACATGAAATCCTTCACTTGCGCATCGATGTGATGTTCTGGTGCGTGCCCACAACGGGATAACATAGCAACGCATGTGCAGTAACTAGATTTGAGGCCTGGACGAAGCAGGGAAGGGTATCGGTCCTATCTCAGATGAGATTTTGATATTCAGGGTGGGCCAGTATTCGGCGATGAGCGGGCATAAGAAGAGGAATGAACGAGACTGCAAGATTATTACCATGAAAGGCGCAAAATGTTTGAAGACCGTTATTTATGGTCGGAGGAGGAGTTAAGGAGAGGGGATAACAGCAATGAACTCTTGACAGCAGTGGACAGCGAGGGGTGAGGGGTAAAATTCAGTGGCGTAGCTATAGGGGTCGCAGCGGTCGAAATTGTGACTGGGCCCCAAAGCCAGGGGGGCCTGCCGCCCCCCCCGCACAACATCAATAAAAAGTTGCTATAGTAACTGGGGCTGCGGGCCTCTGTTACTATAGTAACTGACAGTACTTACCTGCCTGGTTGTGCGCAGCGCATGACGTCACAATGCACAACAACGCACAACAACCCTACCCTGGATAGAGTCAAGACAGGACCTCCGCTGTGACTGAAGAGTAGGGTAAGATTAATATCCCTGTTTGCTAAAGCTGATAGGTTGGGGTCCGACTCCCGGGACCCTGCCAATCAGCTGTTTTGCAGGGGCAGCAGCGCTCGTACGAGAGCTGCTTCCCCTTCAGTCCAGTCACTTGCTCACACTGTGAATCCATGTCGATGACTCACAGTGTGAGCAAGTGAGGGAAATGAAGGGGAAGCAGCTCTCGTACGAGCGCTGCAGCCCCTTCAAAACAGCTGATTGGCAGGGGTCGCGGGAGTCGGACCCCGACCCATCAGCTATTGATGGCCTATCCTGAGGATAGGCCATCAATGTTTAGGGACTGGACAACCCCTTTAAGCCTACGATGTAGCAGGCTTAGAGGACCCATGAGACAGGATTACAGATTGTGTGATGCTGTCTACTGGGCCCTGTATCTAAGCCAATCACATGGTAGGCTTAGATACAGGGTCCATGTGTGATCCTGTCTGATTGGCCATGTTTATAAACCTACCACATGGTAAGCTTATATATAGGGCCACAGCAGACAGTAATCTTATACTGTATAAGATTACTTTCTGCTGGGGCCCTGTATCTAAGCATCTTACATAACCGCATAGTAAGCTTAGATACAGGGTCCATATGTGATACTGTCTGTTGGACCCTGTATCTAAGCCTATCTTGTAGTAGGCTTAGATACAGGTTCCAACAGACAGTATCACACATGGGCCCTGCATCTAAGCCTACCGCACGTGTTACTAATCGTTTTTTTGTGTTTGTTTTTTATTACAGGTTCGGTTGTTGGACTACGTCGGATTCAAGGACTACTTTGATAACAGCTTTTTTTATTATCAATAAAATGGTTAATGAGGGTTGTGGTGGGAGTTTTCTATTTCAATAATAAAAAAAAAGTATGCCTTTGTGTTTTTTTTAAACTTTATTACTAACGCCTTAGTAATGGCCGCCGACTGATTGACAGCATCCATTACTAAGACGGGGCTTAGTGTTAGCAGGTACAGAGGCTGACACTAACCCCTATTATTACCCTGGAACCCACAGCCACCAGGGGTGCCGGGAAGAGCCGGGTACTATCCAGTACTTGACCATCTGTAGTGATGGTCGGATACTGGGGCGGCTGCGGGCTGGTATTATTAGGCTGGGAAAGGCTAAAAACAGTGCCCCCCCCCTACCCCGGTAAAGCTAGCCTGCTGCTTTATTGTATCTGGCTGGTTATGAAGAACCCACATCATTTAAAAAAAAAAAAATAATAATAATTGGAAAGAACGATGTGGGGTCCCCACCCAATTTTCATAACCGGCCAGATACAACATAGCAGCAGGCAGCATTATCAGGGTGGGAAGGGCCACTGTTTTTGTCCTTCCCCAGCCTAATATTACCAGCCTGCGGCCGCCCCGGTGCCCGACCAACACTACAGATGGTCGTGTACTGGTTCGTATCCGGCTCTTCCCAGTACCCCTGGTGGTGGTGGGTACTG
This sequence comes from Rhinoderma darwinii, assembly GCF_050947455.1. Taxonomy (NCBI): domain Eukaryota; kingdom Metazoa; phylum Chordata; class Amphibia; order Anura; family Rhinodermatidae; genus Rhinoderma; species Rhinoderma darwinii. The sequence continues at coordinate 584,730,690 of NC_134687.1, read as the reverse complement.
GGGTAATAATGGTGGTTAGTGTTTGCCTCTGCACCTGCTAGCATTAAGCCCTGCCTTAGTAATGGATGTTGTCAATCAGCCAGCAGCTATTAGTAAGGTGGTAATAATAAAGTTTAAAAAAATACAAGGACATAGAAAAAATATTTTATTGAAATAAAAAACCCCACACTACCCTCATTAACCATTTTATTGGGAATAAAAAAAATGCTGTCATTGAAGTAATTCTCGATTCCGACATAGTCCAACGACCAAACTTGTAAAATAACACAAACACACAAAAATAATTAGCAACACATAAAGAAGCAACACAATTATTATACTTACCTTTCCTGGGTCCAGCGCTGGAGCTACAATGTCAGCAATCTGGGCCCTATATCTAATCCAATCATGTGTGATACTGTCTTCCGAGCCACTGTATCTAATCCTATCCATAGTTTATAGGGTCGTACTGCTATAGATATGCTGTCTCCTATACACATATATACACACATACACACATATACACACACACATTTTCTTGGGGGGGACATATGTTTTGTGGCTATTTCCCCTAAGATTTTAAGACCTTAGTGATGCCCGTGTGTCACAATGTGGGGTCTGGACCCACTGGGCCGTACCGCGTAGCGGGATGGCAGCTGGCCAAATAGGTATAGTACAGAGTCTATAGTCCAGAAAGACAGGAATGCCAACAGGCAAGCAAAAACCCTTATTTCCTGACTACCCACAAGTAATTAGGAAAATAAACTAACAAATTTTATTAAGCTACGTGTAGCAAAGAGACAGACCACATAAACGTCAGTTTAAAATTATCACTGTCACAGTGCCGAAGTGAAAGTGAAACTCAGCCAGCTGGAGGCTCGGCAAATCATTCAAAAGGTCAGGGTGAGTACTGACTGAATTAGAGTCAGTTTGCAAGATAGAAGCCACACTTAGTGAATAGGCATCAAATCCGGCTAGGACAGGAATTAAAAACACACTTTAAAGCCCCCCCGACATGTTTCGCTAGCTAGTAGCGTCCTCAGGGGTACATGGGGCTAATTGATTAGCCCCATGTACCCCTGAGGACGCTACTAGCTAGCGAAACATGTCGGGGGGGCTTTAAAGTGTGTTTTTAATTCCTGTCCTAGCCGAATTTGATGCCTATTCACTAAGTGTGGCTTCTATCTTGCAAACTGACTCTAATTCAGTCAGTACTCACCCTGACCTTTTGAATGATTTGCCGAGCCTCCAGCTGGCTGAGTTTCACTTTCACTTCGGCACTGTGACAGTGATAATTTTAAACTGACGTTTATGTGGTCTGTCTCTTTGCTACACGTAGCTTAATAAAATTTGTTAGTTTATTTTCCTAATTACTTGTGGGTAGTCAGGAAATAAGGGTTTTTGCTTGCCTGTTGGCATTCCTGTCTTGATTGTATATTTTACCTGCTGACTACCCAGGGTCATGATTGCTTTATGTTTATAGTCCAGAAAGGGTACCTGTGGAAACTCGGACAGTAGCAAGGCAGGCTCGGCTGGGACCAGGCAGCAGATAGACGTCAGGCGTGGAGTAGCAGAACACGACAACAGCTTCAGCACGGCACTAGACCAGGACAGCACGGGATACAGGATACAGGAACAGGGAACACTTGGGAAATGGAAGAAACTAGGAGACCATTAGTAAGACAAACTTTGGGTAATGAACAACGCTCAGGCAAAGAACAAGAGGGCAGAGCCCTTTTTATAGTCCAGTAGCATCCTGGGATTGATTGCAGGCTTCTGCAATTATGCGCACACTGGCCCTTTAAGGTCCGGAGAGTCTCGATACCAGGAAGTGAGTGCCGGCGCCGCACAGAGGGGGGACGCTGCAGGGAACACACATGTCCATGGCCACGGCCATCGAACTGTAAGTCAGAACGATGGGCTGTGGCCATAGACGTTACACCCTGGCTGCTAGTGCTGCATTGTTGGGTCACTTAGGAGACCCAGCGATGCAACTGAAAGCTGCGGGCCGTCGGCCATGAGAAGTTTGCGGGGGTGGGGGCCCAATAAGAAGTTTTGCATCGGGGCCCATGAGCTTTTAGCTACGCCCCTGGTAAAATTCAATAGGTAAAATGACAGGTTTCCTTTAACCGGTTAAGGACTAGGCTGTTTTACAGCTAAATGACCAGAGCAAATTTCACAATTTTGCTATGCGCTTCTTTACATGACTATAACTCAGCAGGTGAATAAAGTTCATCTTTGAATTTTACACTCTTTTTAAAGGACAGATAGGGCTTTGTTTTAGTGGCATTTGTCAGTATATATCATTTTTTTTTTTTTCACTAAAGTGGGCAAAATTGGAAAAAAATGCAAGAATTTAACAATTGCGTCGGTTTATGCTAGCATTTTTCACACACGGTATGAACCACGGCCAAAATTAATCTCCTTTCACATTCTTCCACTTCTCCCGTGCATGGGGATACCAAATATGTGAGCCTTATTCACTGTGCGGGCATGTGCCAGGGCTTGGCATAAAAGGAGGCTTTTTGGCCTTTTCGGTCCAGGAATTCTGCACTTGATTTTATAGCCGCATACTGTTTTCTGGGGGGCCTAATGCTGCTGAAACATTAGAAACACCCCATAAATGACTTCATTCACACAAGTAGACCCCACAAGGTTTCCTTCAAGGGGTTTATCATATTTTTAGCAAGTCCAGTTATCTTCTGAAAGTTTCTTGAATAAGATGGAACAAAATAAAATCAGCACTTTTTTAGCAAATGCGTCAGTTTAGGCTAGTATTTTTCACACACGGTATAGACCACGGACAAAATTCATCTCCTTTCACGTTCTTCCACTTCTCCCGTGCATGGGGATACCAAATATGTGTGCCTTATTCACTGTGCGGGCATGTGCCAGGGCTTGGCATAAAAGGAGGCTTTTTGGCCTTTTCGGTCCAGGAATTTTGCATTTGATTTTAGAGCCGCATACTGTTTTCTGGGGGGTGTAATGCTGCTGAAACATTAGAATCACCCCATAAATGACTTCATTCGCACAAGTAGACCCCACAAGGTTTCCTTCAAGGGGTTTATCATATTTTTAGCAAGTCCAGTTTTCTTCTGAAAGTTTCTTGAATAAGATGGAACAAAATAAAATCAGCACTTTTTTAGCAAATGCGTCAGTTTAGGCTAGTATTTTTCACACACGGTATAGACCACGGCCAAAATTCATCTCCTTTCACGTTCTTCCACTTCTCCCGTGCATGGGGATACCAAATATGTGTGCCTTATTCACTGTGCGGGCATGTGCCAGGGCTTGGCATAAAAGGAGGCTTTTTGGCCTTTTCGGTCTAGGAATTTTGCATTTGATTTTAGAGCCGCATACTGTTTTCTGGGGGGCCTAATGCTGCTGAAACATTAGAAACACCCCATAAATGACTTCATTCACACAAGTAGACCCCACAAGGTTTCCTTCAAGGGGTTTATCATATTTTTAGCAAGTCCAGTTATCTTCTGAAAGTTTCTTGAATAAGATGGAACAAAATATAATCAGCACTTTTTTAGCAAATGCGTCAGTTTAGGCTAGTATTTTTCACACACGGTATAGACCACGGCCAAAATTCATCTCCTTTCACGTTCTTCCACTTCTCCCGTGCATGGGGATACCAAATATGTGTGCCTTATTCACTGTGCGGGCATGTGCCAGGGCTTGGCATAAAAGGAGGCTTTTTGGCATTTTCGGTCCAGGAATTTTGCATTTGATTTTAGAGCCGCATACTGTTTTCTGGGGGGCCTAATGCTGCTGAAACATTAGAAACACCCCATAAATGACTTCATTCACACAAGTAGACCCCACAAGGTTTCCTTCAAGGGGTTTATCATATTTTTAGCAAGTCCAGTTTTCTTCTGAAAGTTTCTTGAATAAGATGGAACAAAATAAAATCAGCACTTTTTTAGCAAATGCGTCAGTTTAGGCTAGTATTTTTCACACACGGTATAGACCACGGCCAAAATTCATCTCCTTTCACGTTCTTCCACTTCTCCCGTGCATGGGGATACCAAATATGTGTGCCTTATTCGCTGTGCGGGCATGTGCCAGGGCTTGGCATAAAAGGAGGCTTTTTGGCATTTTCGGTCCAGGAATTTTGCATTTGATTTTAGAGCCGCATACTGTTTTCTGGGGGGCCTAATGCTGCTGAAACATTAGAAACACCCCATAAATGACTTCATTCACACAAGTAGACCCCACAAGGTTTCCTTCAAGGGGTTTATCATATTTTTAGCAAGTCCAGTTTTCTTCTGAAAGTTTCTTGAATAAGATGGAACAAAATAAAATCAGCACTTTTTTAGCAAATGCGTCAGTTTAGGCTAGTATTTTTCACACACGGTATAGACCACGGCCAAAATTCATCTCCTTTCACGTTCTTCCACTTCTCTCGTGCATGGGGATACCAAATATGTGTGCCTTATTCGCTGTGCGGGCATGTGCCAGGGCTTGGCATAAAAGGAGGCTTTTTGGTCCAGGAATTTTGCATTTGATTTTATAGCAGCATACTGTTTTCTGGGGGGCTAATGCTGCTGAAACATTAGAATCACCCCATAAATGACTTAATTCACACAAGTAGACCCCACAAGGTTTCCTTCAAGGGGTTTATCATATTTTTAGACAGTCCAGTTTTCTTCTGAAAGTTTCTTGAATAAGATGGAACAAAATAAAATTACCTTTTTTTTTTAACAATTGCGCCAGTTTATGCTAGCTTTTTCACACACAAAATGGACCACGGACAAAATTCATCGCATTTCACATTCTTCCACTTCTCCCGTGCATGGGGATACCAAATATGTGTGCTTTATTCACGGGCATGTGCCAGGGCTTGGCATAAAAGGAGGCTTTTTGGCCTTTTCGGTCCAGGAATTCTGCACTTGACTTTATAGCCGCATACTGTTTTCTGGGGGGCCTAATGCTGCTGAAAGATTAGAAACACCCCATAAATGACTTCATTTACACAAGTAGACCCCACAAGGTTTCCTTCAAGGGGTTTATCATATTTTTAGACAGTCCCGTTTTCTTCTGAAAGTTTCTTGAATAAGATGGATCAAAATAAAATTAGCAATTTTTTAGCAAATGCGTCAGTTTATACCAGCATTTTTCACACACGGCTTAGACCACGGTCAAAATTAATCTCCGTTCACATTCTGCCACTTCTCCCGTGCATGGGGATACCAAATATGTGGCCTTATTTATCACATAGAGATGTAGGAGGGCGGACGATAGAAGAAGCTTATTTCACAAATCGCTTTTTTTCAAAGCTGGTTTTACAAAACTCAACAGAGTTTCTATAACACTTCCAAAATATCTGCTCTTGAAGCAGAAATCCCAAAATATTCATCTAGGGGTATAATGGGAATTTATTTTTTGGGGTTTTCTAAAATAAGAAATTTCAGGTTAATGCAAATGGAGCTCTCCAGCAGATGAACTTTAGAAAACATCAAACATGACATCCACCCCCCACCCATTCCCTCCCTCACCCTTGGAGTAAAATCAGGGGAAAAATAAAAACGTAATTTAGGGCAAATATATTTTCAACAAATTAACTAAAATCTAATAATTCAGAACAGTGTGGTATTTTTTAAAACATGGCTCAATGCACAGGCCTGGTTGTGTGGGACATGAGGGACAGAAATATCGGGAATCTTTGCGGTGCCCATCTTTTCTGCAGACGCGGCACTTTTTCTGGGGGTTGCTTCTGGTTGCTGTTGGGGGAATCCGACTGACGAAGTGTCTTTCAGTCAGTCGCGTGACATCCTCAGACTGGGGGCATTCTCGGGTGTCCTGAACATCAAAAATGAGGCCTTCAATAATTTTCTCCTGGAAATCCAGGTATGTGTCTCTGCCTCTGTTTTTTTTATAGAGCACAAATGAGTTGTGGATTGCCACCTGTAACAAATAAATGGCCACTTTTTTGTACCAGGGCTGTAAAACCTGGTCGCTTAAATCCACCCCCCCCATGTACTTGTTATATTCGGACACGCTCACTGGTTTGTGCTTGTCCGATGTTGCCCCTCTTTCCCTCACTGCCACTGTTCCTGCGGTATGAATCGTGCTTAGCACATACACATCTTTGCGATCCCTGAACTTGACCGCCAGCAATTCCTCAGATGCATAAGCACAGGAGTCCCCCTTTACCATGCGCTTCCCCACTAATTGCTGTGGAAAACCAATTCTGTTTTTGCGCATGGTACCACATGCCCCAGTCCTTGCAGCATGCAAATGCCTAAACAGGGGCACACTGGAATAAAAATTATCACAGTACAGGTGGTACCCCTTGTGAAGTAGAGGCTGCATTATCTCCCACACGATCTTACTGCTGGTGGAAAGATCAGGGGGGCATCCAGGAACATTTATTGTGCAGTCCCGCCCTTCATAAATCCTGAAGGCGGTGGTATATCCTGACCCGCTTTCACACAATTTGTAGAGCTTAACGCCATATCTTGCCCTTTTGGAAGGTAGATATTGGCGAAAGCTAAGTCTGCCATGGAAGTTGAGGAGGGATTCGTCCACACTTACATTCTGCTCAGGGGTGTAGAGTTGCAGAAATAAATTATTCAGGGAATTTATTAGCGGTCTTATTTTGAACAACCGATCCCGGTTTGCATCGGTACTTGGGGGGGCCTGTGCGTTGTCATTGAAGTGGAGGAACCTCATTATTGGCTCATAACGAGACCTGGGCATTACTGCAGAATATACTGGGGTGGCTTGGGCGGGTCTTGTTGACCAGTAAGACCTAATGGAGGGCTTTTTGACAATACCCATATTTAGGGTGAGCCCCAAAATTTTTTTTAATTCCTGCAAATTGGTGGGCGTCCAATCTCTGGCATGGGTGGATGAAGGTTTCTGCCTTATATATTGCGTGGCATATAAATTTGTTTCGTGGACAATCTGATTTAGGATGTCGTCCGTTATAAATAAATGGAAGTAATCCATTTGGACAAAATTTGTATTGTCCACGGTTATGCCAGGAGTGGCCGTAAATCCGTGGATTCTAGGCCCAAAAGATGGGGCAGGTGCCCATACAAGAGCCTGGACTGGAGGGACCAGGCTGTCCCGTGCTACAGCGCTACTTGGCCCTGCGCTTTCATGTTCTGCAGTTTCGACTGCATCAGGGACAACGTCCCCTGAAGATGAACCTGAAGTGACGCTGTCATCGTCACTACCTAAAACAGGTTCCATCTCGGACGCCATCTCTGATGCGGTCTCCGACTCAGACCACAGCATGGCGTATGCCTCCTCGGCGCTAAACAACTTCCTCGCCATAACGTAACTAACACTAACACTAACTAAACAAATTTTTTTTTTTTTTTTTTATAAAACACACAAACTAACTGCTATATATATCTACACTACCGCTAACAAAAAAATAAACCGCTATTGCTATATATATTATATATATGTGGATATATATATAATTATATACTCCCTACCTGCCTATTCTAATAGAATAAAAGAAAGAAAGGTAGATAGATAGAAAAAAAGATAGATGGATAGATAGATTGTATAGATAGATAGAAATCTATCTATACAGAGAATGTTTTAGTGTAACTGTATTTTTTTTCACTGTATTCTTCTGGCAGCAATTCTCCCGAGTCTCTTCTTCTCCTCAAACTGAAACAATGTTTGAGGAGAAGAAAAGAGGCAGGAGATTTACTGCCAGAAAAGTCAAAATAAAACAAATGTGGTCGCTGTGATAGGTTTTCACAGCGACCACATGATCAGGGACCATCAGATTGGTCCCTGATACTCTGCCCAGTGCCCAGAGCTGTTGGTAACAGCGAGGGCACAGGGCTGTGTGCACGCGATCGCGTGCACACTGTTTTCTATGCAGAAATGCATGTGATCGCTGTGATTGGTTGTCACAGCGATCACATGTTCAGGGGCCAAAAGATTGACCCCTGACATTCTGCCCAGTGCCCATGGCTGTTAGCAACAGCCAGGGCATAGAGCTGTGTGCACGCGATCGCGCGTGCACAGTCTCTGAAGTGCGGCCGTATATATACTATACGCCGGACTTTAGAGACCCTGGCCGCTGGCCGTATATTTACGGCCAGCGGTCGGGAACCTGTTAATGCAAAGGTATAACTTAAAGCTCCTGGGCTCCAATGCAAAATCTTTAATAACCCCCTACCTTCCATGGGACATTTATAATACGGGTGTCTTCTTATATGGCAGAGGGGCCTTTCAATCCCCCCTGGCAACAGGACCCAGGTGCAACTTCTACCCCTGCAAACATATAGTTATTTCTCTGTCTTAATGTGACAGTAAAAACATATGTATAAATCTATAAACTGTACATTGTCATCTATCAAACCTCTATTATTTTTCCAGCCTAGTTAACAACTAATGTGGCTCCAATACAATACAGATCCTATAGGACTTGCCACTATATATATATACAGTGGAGGAAATAAGTATTTGATCCCTTGCTGATTTTGTAAGTTTGCCCACTGTCAAAGTCATGAACAGTCTAGAATTTTTAGGCTAGGTTAATTTTACCAGTGAGAGAAAGATGATATAAAAAAAAAATAAGAAAATCACATTGTCAAAATTATATATATTTATTTGCATTGTGCACAGAGAAACAAGTATTTGATCCCCTACCAACCATTAAGAGTTCAGCCTCCTCCAGACCAGTTACACGCTACAAATCAACTTGGTGCCTGCATTAAAGACAGCTGTCTTACATGGTCACCTGTATAAAAGACTCCTGTCCACAGACTCAATTAATCAGTCTGACTCTAACCTCTACAACATGGGCAAGACCAAAGAGCTTTCTAAGGATGTCAGGGACAAGATCATAGACCTGCACAAGGCTGGAATGGGCTACAAAACCATAAGTAAGACGCTGGGTGAGAAGGAGACAACTGTTGGTGCAATAGTAAGAAAATGGAAGACATACAAAATGACTGTCAATCGACATCGATCTGGGGCTCCATGCAAAATCTCACCTCGTGGGGTATCCTTGATCCTGAGGAAGGTGAGAGCTCAGCCGAAAACTACACGGGGGGAACTTGTTAATGATCTCAAGGCAGCTGGGACCACAGTCACCAAGAAAACCATTGGTAACACATTACGCCGTAATGGATTAAAATCCTGCAGTGCCCGCAAGGTCCCCCTGCTCAAGAAGGCACATGTACAGGCCCGTCTGAAGTTTGCAAATGAACATCTGGATGATTGTGAGAGTGATTGGGAGAAGGTGCTGTGGTCAGATGAGACTAAAATTTAGCTCTTTGGCATTACTCAACTCGCCAATTTTGGAGGAAGAGAAATGCTGCCTATGACCCAAAGAACACCGTACCCACTGTCAAGCATGGAGGTGGAAACATTATGTTTTGGGGGTGTTTCTCTGCTAAGGGCAGAGGACTACTTCACCGCATCAATGGGAGAATGGATGGAGCCATGTACTGTCAAATCCTGAGTGACAACCTCCTTCCCTCCACCAGGACATTAAAAATGGCTCGTGGCTGGGTCTTCCAGCACGACAATTACCCGAAACATACAGCCAAGGCAACAAAGGAGTGGCTCAAAATGAAGCACATTAAGGTCATGGAGTGGCCTAGCCAGTCTCCAGACCTTAATCCCATCGAAAACTTATGGAGGGAGCTGAAGATCCGAGTTGCCAAGCGACAGCCTCGAAATCTTAATGATTTACAGATGATCTGCAAAGAGGAGTGGGCCAAAATTCCATCTAACATGTGTGCAAACCTCATCATCAACTACTAAAAATGTCTGACTGCTGTGCGTGCCAACAAGGGTTTTGCCACCAAGTATTAAGTCTTGTTTGCCAAGGGGATAAAATACTTATTTCTCTGTGCACAATGCAAATAAATATATATAATTTTGACAATGTGATTTTTTTTAATTATTTTTATATAATCTATCTCTCATTGGTAAAATTGACCTAGCCTAAAAATTATACACTGTTCATGTCTTTGACAGTGGGCAAACTTACAAAATCAGCAAGGGATCAAATACTTATTTCCTCCACTGTATGTATATATATATATATATATATATATATATATATATATATATATATATATATATATATATATGTATATATATATATACACTACCGTTCAAAAGTTTGGGGTCACCCACACAATTTTGTGTTTTCCATGAAAACTCACACTTATATTTATCAAATGAGTTGCAAAATGACTAGAAAATATAGTCAAGACATTGACAAGGTTAGAAATAATGATTTTTATTTCAAAATAATAATTTTCTCCTTCAAACTTTGCTTTCGTCAAAGAATGCTCCATTTCAGCAATTACAGCATTGCAGACCTTTGGCATTCTAGCTGTTAATTTGCTGAGGTAATCAGGAGAAATTTCACCCCATTCTTCCAGAAGACCCTCCCACAAGTTGGATTGGCTTGATGGGCACTTCTTGCGTACCATACGGTCAAGCTGCTCCCACAACAGCTCTATGGGGTTGAGATCTGGTGACTGCGCTGGCCACTCCATTACAGATAGAATACCAGCTGCCTGCTTCTTCCCTAAATAGTTCTTGCATAATTTGGAGGTGTGCTTTGGGTCATTGTCCTGTTGTAGGATGAAATTGGCTCCAATCAAGCGCTGTCCACAGGGTATGGCATGGCGTTGCAAAATGGAGAGCTAGCCTTCTTTATTCAAAATCCCTTTTACCTTGTACAAATCTCCCACATTACAAGCAACAAAGCAACCCCAGACCATCACATTACCTCCACCATGCTTGACAGATGGCGTCAGGCACTCTTCCAGCATCTTTTCAGTTGTTCTGTGTCTCACAAATGTTTATCTGTGTGATCCAAACACCTCAAACTTCGATTCGTCTGTCCATAACACTTTTTTCCAATCTTCCTCTGTCCACTGTCTGTGTGCTTTTGCCCATATTAATCTTTTCCTTTTATTAGCCAGTCTCAGATATGGCTTTTTCTTTGCCACTCTGCCCTGAAGGCCAGCATCCCGGAGTCGCCTCTTCACTGTAGACGTTGACACTGGCGTTTTGCGGGTACTATTTAATGAAGCTGCCAGTTGAGGACCTGTGAGGCGTCTATTTCTCAAACTAGAGACTCTAATGTACTTGTCTTGTTGCTCAGTTGTGCAGCGGGGCCTCCCACTTCTCTTTCTACTCTGGTTAGAGCCTGTGTGTGCTGTCCTCTGAAGGGAGTAGTACACACCGTTGTAGGAAATCTTCAGTTTCTTGGCAATTTCTCGCATGGAATAGCCTTCATTTCTAAGAACAAGAATAGACTGTCGAGTTTTACATGAAAGCTCTCTTTTTCTAGCCATTTTGAGATTTTAATCGAACCCACAAATGTAATACTCCAGATTCTCAACTAGCTCAAAGGAAGGTCAGTTTTATAGCTCCTCTAAACAGCAAAACTGTTTACAGCGGTGCTAACATAATTGCACAAGGGTTTTCAAGTGTTTTCTAATCATCCATTAGCCTTCTAACACAGTTAGCAAACACAATGTACCATTAGAACACTGGAGTGATGGTTGCTGGAAATGGGCCTCTATACACCTATGTAGATATTGCATTAAAAACCAGACATTTGCAGCTAGAATAGTCATTTAGCACATTAACAATGCATAGAGTGTATTTCTGAATAATTTAATGTTATGTTCATTGAAAAAAACGGTGCTTTTCTTTCAAAAATAAGGAAATTTCTAAGTGACCCTAAACTTTGAACGGTAGTGTATGTATATATATATATATATATATATATATATATATATATATCTTCTATATGACTACACAACTAGGCTGATTTTCTATCAAGATGGTTATCTGGTTTAATTAATCAATTTTCATATACAGTACTTTATAATGAAATTCTGTGTCATTAAAGAGGGTTTCATGTTCATGATCCTCATCTATTAGACAAAGCAAACCGAAGCTCAAAAGAGCGTCTCTCGTCCTGCAGGACTATCCGTGTATTACATGGACAGCCCTTATATTTTAATAGGTATTGTGTAATGCTCCATATCCCCTGTGTTGGCACTGCAGAGGAATTGAACACTTGCTGCTAGATTACAAATAAGAGCTAGAGGTTTCAGCAGCCAAACACTTTGTGATCAGCATATTGTCTACAAAAGGGATTTCCCAAAGTAGACAACCCCTTTAAGGATTCTAAGAAAACTACACAACTCAGATGAAAGCTATAATTTATTGCAACATTGGTTGTCAAAATGTCCTAGAAATAAAGATGCACTAAATCACTAAAACCTATATGGTCACAAAAGATGTTTTGATTGTTATTCTTTTTTCGAAAGAAAAATTATCAGAATTTTCATGGAGAATAAAAGTAGAATAAACTAAACCTAAAAAAAAATCCCTACACTGCAGTCTACTACAGAGTAAATTAATTAATTTGTGAAGCAAATTTTGCTGTAGGAGTGAACAACAGAATCTTTCAGGTTGAAAACAATATAAATGAAGGAGAAATGAGACAATGACTGACACGGTTCTTTGTTCTAGTAATTGTACTCTGCAATGTGCTATAAGCCATTAACATTTTTCTACTAGGGCAATGTGTATATTATTAATCACTTATCTTGAGCTTACTGTTCAGCAATGGTAATATACACTTGTAAACCTCTGAAACTAATACGATAACGTCTAGAAAATATTCATGTCAGGCTTATTTGCAATAATATTTATTATAATTTTACATTTTGAAGTGGATAAGTGCCTGGGTAGTAATGAGTTTATCTATTACAGTCATGGAACTATTTTGAGTACATTGTTTACAAAGTAATGTCATTAATTTATTTTACTACAGGAAAGATGGTTCAGTATAAAAATATGGTAATGGTGTATAGGGTCATCCAGGCTGCTGTAAGGGTATTTGCACACGAGAACTGGCTTTTACGTCTGAAAAGACAGACTGTTTTCAGGAGAAAACAGCTGCGTCGTTTCAGACGTAAATGCTCCTCCTCGTATTATGCGAGGCGTCTTTGACGGCCGAACATTTGAGCTGTTCTTCATTGAATTCAATGAAAAACGGCTCAAATTACGTTTCAAAGAAGTGTCCTGCACTTCTTTGACGAGGCAGTCATTTTACGCGTCGTCGTTTGACAGCTGTCAAACGACGACACGTAAATTAATGGTCGTCGGCAGAGTACGTCGGCAAACCCATTCAAATGAATGGGCAGATGTTTGCCGACGTATTGTAGCCGTATTTTCAGGCATAAATCGAGGCATAATACGCCTCGTTTACGCCTGAAAATAGGTCGTGTGAACCCAGCCTTATATGTGGCCAGACTGCGCAACTAGATTGTTGTTTAGATTTGTTATAGGGTACATCCAGACTAAAGTCAAAAACGCAGAGTCAAAAACGTCTCAAAATATGGAGCTGTTTTCAAGGGAAAACAGCCCCTGATTTTCAGACGTTTTTTGAGTAACTCGCTTATTTCGCTGCACTTTTTGCGGCGTTTTTTACGCCCGTTATTGGAGCTGTTTTCTATAGAGTCTATGAGAAAACGGCTCCAAAAACGTCCCAATAAGTGTCCTGCACTTCTTTTGATGAGCCGTCATTTTACGCGCCGTATTTTGACAGCGACGCGTAAAATGACAGCTCGTCTCCACAGAACATCGTAAGACCCATTGCAAGCCATGGGCAGATGTTTGCCGACATATTGGAGCCATCTTTTCAGGTGTAATTCGAGGCGTAAAACGCCTCCATTACGTCTGAAAAGAGGTCGTGTGCACATACCCTTAGACTTGTTCTAGGGGGTGCTCCAGTCTACAGAGAAAAACTACTGTTATAGAGGAAGGGCAACACTACACACCCAGATTATTGCTATAGGAAAAGTTCCAGACTAAGCAGTCCGACTTGTTAGAGTTGCTTTAGCAGATGATCCTCGATGCCCAGGCAGACTGCTGTTATAGGGGTTGGCCTGGGCTACAGAGGCCCAATACTGTTACAAGGGAAGGTCTGTCTGTACTACACAACCAGACTATTGCTATAGGGAAAGGTCTGTACTACACAGCCAGACTACTGTTATAGGGGAAAGTCTGTACTACACTGCCAGTCTACTGTTATAGGGGAAGGTCTGTCCTACACTGCCAGTCTACTGTTATAGGGGAAGGTCTGTACTAAACAGCCAGACTACTGTTATAGGGAAAGGTCTGTACTACACAGCCAGACTACTGTTATAGGGGAAGGTCTGTACTACACTGCCAGTCTACTGTTATAGGGGAAGGTCTGTACTACACTGCCAGTCTACTGTTAGGCCGGGTTCACACAACCTATTTTCAGACGTAAACGAGGCGTATTATGCCTCGTTTTACGTCTGAAAATAGGGCTACAATACGTCGGCAAACATCTGCCCATTCATTTGAATGGGTTTGCCGACGTACTGTGCAGACAACCTGTCATTTACGTGTCGTCGTTTGACAGCTGTCAAACGACGACGCGTAAAAATACAGCCTCGGCAAAAGAAGTACAGGACACTTCTTTCAGACGTAATTTGAGCCATTCTTCATTGAACTCAATGAAGCACAGCTCTAAATTTAAGGCTGTCAGAGAAGCCTCGGAAAATGCGAGGAGGAGCATTTACGTCTGAAACGAGGCAGCTGTTTTCTCCTGAAAACAGTCTGTCTTTTCAGACGTAAATGCCTGCTATCGTGTGCACATACCCTTATAGGGGAAGGTCTGTACTAAACAGCCAGACTACTGTTAGGGTATGTGCACACGATAGCAGGCATTTACGTCTGAAAAGACAGACTGTTTTCAGGAGAAAACAGCTGCCTCGTTTCAGTCGTAAATGCTCCTCCTTGCATTTTGCGAGGCTTCTCTGACAGACGTAAATTTTGAGCTGCTCTTCATTGAGTTCAATGAAGAGCGGCTCAAATTACATCTGAAAGAAGTGTCCTGCACTTCTTTTGCCGAGGCTGTATTTTTACACGTCGTCGTTTGACAGCTGTCAAACGACGACGCGTAAATGACAGGTTGTCTGCACAGTACGTCGGCAAACCCATTCAAATGAATGGGCAGATGTTTGCCCACGTATTGTAGCCCTATTTTCAGACGTAAAATGAGGCATAATCTGCCTCGTTTACGTCTGAAAATAGGTCGTGTGAACCCAGCCTTATAGGGGAAGGTCTGTACTACACAGCCAGACTACTGTTATAGGGGAAGGTCTGTACTACACAGCCAGACTACTGTTATAGGGGAAGGTCTGTACTACACAGCCAGACTACTGTTATAGGGGAAGGTCTGTCCTACACAGCCAGACGACTGTTATAGGGGAAGGTCTGTACTACACAGCCAGACTACTGCTATAGGGGAAGGTCTGTACTAAACAGCCAGACTACTGTTATAGGGGAAGGTCTGTACTACACAGCCAGACTACTGCTAACCAAACTGTTGTTAAAATATATTTATACACATCCAAAAAGTCATGCAGGAAGCAACTGATTTTATATTAAAATCTGACCAGAAGAAGACACTGCATTAAGCTAAGTAAATCTCAAAGGCTAACAAAAGTAAGACAAAGATCACAAAAGGTTATAATATTATTAGTGAGGAAATTACTGACATGTTTTCACTTCTTATTCGCACTATATTTTGTTATTTATGATTTGCCATTCCCTTATGGATCCTAGCTAGTGTTATTTCTGACCATGTGACTACATTTTTAGAAGATAAAGTTAGGTCCAGAATTATTTGGACAGTGACACGATCTTCATGATTTGGCCACCACATAATTCTGACATTGTTTTTCGTCACATGTTGTACTTTATTTTAGTGGTAAAAGTAGACTGATACAATTTGTGGAAATTAATTAGAAAATAGAAAAATGGAAGAAATTTTGTAAAAATTAAAATTTTTCCCTATTTTTAACTGCTATATTTCACATATGTACACACATACTATACCATTTTCTTAATTAAATATGTATTTTCATCTCTTTACTCTATTTTGGCAGCACTTTTGAAAAAATAAAATAAATTTTCAGCAATTTAGAGGACTTACAAATTGAATAATAATTTTATAAATTTTGAAGTACATTTTGTTTTCCTGCACCAAGCCAGGTTTTCAGAGGCACATAGGTCTCCGAATCATGGAAACCCCCACAAATGACCCCATATAGAAAACTAGACCCCTTAAGGTATTTTATCTAGGGGTATAGTAAGTATTTTGACCCCACAGTTTTTTGCTAAATTGAATACATTGCAGGTGAAAAAAAAATGATTTCACTTTTTTCATAAAAGTATCAGTTTGAAGACCGATTTCTTTGTAAAGCGAAAATGAAAATGTAGAAACACACCTCAAAATCTATCACCCTGTTTCTCCTGTTTTAAAAATACCTACACTGTGGCCCTAATGCGTTGCCTGGACACTCGGTAGGGCCCAAAAGCAAGGGAGCACCCGGAGGCTTTCAGGACTCCTATTTTGCTTGAAAATGTTTTCGGCCCCACTGTACATTTGGAGGGGCTTTGAGCTGCCACAACGATAGAAACTCCCCATAAATGACCCCATTTAGAAAACTAGACCCCTTAAGGTATTTATTTAGGGGTATAGTAAGTATTTTGACCCCACAGGTTTTTGCTAAATTTAATGCATAGCAGGTGAAAAAAAAAATTCACTTTTTTCATAAAAGTATCAGTTTGAAGACCGATTACTTTGTAAAGCGAACATGAAAATGAAGAAACACACCACAAAATCTATCATCCTGTTTCTCCTGTTTTCAAAAATACCCACATTGTGGCCCTAATGCATTGTTTGGACACACGGCAGGGCCCCAAAGAAAGGGAGCACCCGGAGGCATTCAGGACTCCTATTTTGCTTGAAAATGGTTTAGGCCCCACTGTACATTTGGAGAGGCTTTGAGCTGCCAGAACGATAGAAACTCCCCATAAACGACCCCATGTAGAAAACTAGACCCCTTAAGGTATTTATCTAGGGGTATAGTTAGCATTTTTACCTGAGAGGTTTTTCACTAAATATATTGGAATTAGTCTGTAAAAATTAAAATCTACTTTTTTTCTGAAACAACATAGACATTTTTAATATTTACAAGGAATAACGAAGAAAATGCACCTCAAAATTTGTAAAGCAATGTCTCCCGATTACGAAAATACCCCATATGTGGTAATAAACTGCTGTTTGGACCCACAGCAGGGCTCAGAAGGGAAGGAGTGCCATTTGGATTTTGGATTTCTGATTTTGCTGGAATAGTTTTCGGTGCAATGTCGCATTTGCAATGCACTGGAGGGACCAAAACAGTGGAAACCCACCAAAAGGGACCCCATTTTGGAAAATCCTTCAAGAAATTTTTCATGCGTATAGTGAGCATTTCGACCCGACGGGTCTTTTGCAGAGTGTATTAGAATTAGGGCGCAAAAATTAATATCAAACTTTTTTTCCACTAAAATATTGAATTTTCTCATTTTCGCAAGTGATAAAGGAGGAAAAAAACAACAATTTTTTATAAAGCAATTTCTCCCGAGTACGGAAATACCCCACATGTGGTCATACGTTTTTTCATTAGAAATGAATTAACCCTTTCAGTACTGATCCATTTTTTGCTTTCTTATTTTAGATTTTCACTCCCCGCCTTCCAAGAGCCATAACTTTTTTATTTTTCCATCAATAGAGTGGTGTGAGGGCTTATTTCTTGTGGGAGGAGCTGTAGTTTTTATTGGTACCATTTTTTGGTACATAAAAAGCGATTAAAAAGTTGTATTACATTTATTTTTTTTTAGAGCTAAGGTGACAAAAAAAAATACAAAATTTGGGCGGTTTCAATGATTTAATTTTTTAAGGTGTTCACCGTGCGAATTAAATAATGGTATATTATAATAGTTCTGACTTTTACGGACGTATCGATACCAATTTTGTTCATTTTTTTACATTACTTTAGAAGAAAAATGGTAAAAGGTTTTTTTTTTAACTTTAAAAAAAAATTCTCACTACTAATAACTTTAATTCTTCTACACATTTTATTAATCCCTTTAGGGGACTTGATCCAGCGATCATTGGATCGCTGGTACAATACACTGCAATACTAATACTCTAACTGTCATTGTGACGTAACTGTCACTATGACAGGAAGCCGAGGAGGACCGGCTATTGTCTAGCCTCCGATTGCCACAACAAGCATCGGCAGCCCGTACAATCACGTCGTGGGGGCTGCCGATGTGCTTCAAACCACTTAAATGCGGCGAGGACAATCCGTCGCCGCACTTAAGGGGTTAATTGCCGAAAGCAGCGGCGATGGTCCGCTGACTGGCAAGACTGATGTGACAGCTGTCTAGGACAGCTGTCAGCGCGGGCTTGTCACTCTGTGTTTACACAGAGTGACAGTTTGAAATACTGACGAAAATGAACGTCACGGTGCGCGATCTAGCAGCCAACCATGACGTTCATTTTCGTCATATTTCGGTAAAGGCTTAAGGGGTTGAACAAAAATATCCTGTGAAACGTTTAGGAATTGCAACCATTTTTCTACACAGCCTCCTCATTTCAGGGGCTCAAAAGTAATTGGACAAATTAACATTACCATAAATAAAATGTTTTTTTCTTTTAAATACTTTGTAGAGAATTATTTGCAGGCAATGACTGCCTGAAGTCTGGAACCCATGGACTTCACCAAACGCTGCGTTTCTTCATTTGTGATGCTTTGCCAGGCCTTTACTGCAGCAGTCTTCAGTTGTTGCTTGTTTGGGGGTCTTTCTTAAGTTTTGTCTTAAGCAAGTGAAATACATGCTCGATCGGGTTGAGATCTGGTGATTGACTTGGCCATTGCAGATCATTTCACTTCTTTGCCTGAAAAAACTCCTGGCTTGCTTTCGCAGCATGTTTTGGGTCATTGTCCATCTGTACTGTGAAGCGACGTCCAATCAACCTTGCTGCATTTGGTTGAATCTGAGCAGAAAGTATTTCCCTGAACACTTCAGAATTCATCCGGCTGCTTCTGTCTTCAGTCACATCATCAATAAACACTAGTGTTCCAGTGCCTTTGGCAGCCATGCATTCCCATGCCATCACACTGCCCCCACCATGTTTTACAGAGGATGTGGTGTGCTTTGGATCATGAGCTGTTCCAAGCCTCCTCCATACTTTCTTCGTCCAATCGTTCTGGTACAGGTTGATCTTAGTTTCATTTGTCCAAAGAATGCTGTTCCAGAACTGGGCTGGCTTCTTTACATGTTGTTTGGCAAAGTCAAATCTGGCCTTTCTATTTTTGAGGTTGATTAATGGTTTGCACCTTGTGGCAAACCCTCTTGTATTTTCTCCCATGAAGTCTTCTCTTTATGGTACAATTAGATACTGATACACCTACTTCCAGGAGAGTGTTCTTCACTTTGGTAGATGTTGTGAAGGGGTTTTTTCTTCACCATGGAAAGAATTCTGCGATCATCCACCACTGTTGTCTTCCGTGGACGTCCAGGCCTTTTGAAGTTCACGAGATCACCAGTACACTTTTTTTTCCAAAGAACGTACCAAACTGTTGATTTGGCCACTCCTAACATTTGTGCTATTGATCTGATGGATTTCTTCATTTTTTTCAGCCTAACGATGGTCTGTTTCACTTGCATGGAGAGCTCCTTTGACCTCATGTTGTGGTTCACAGCAACAGCTTCCAAATGCAAATGCCACATCTAGAATCAACTTTGGACCTTTTACCTGCTTAATTGATGATGGATTAATGAGGGAATAGCCCATGCAGCCCATTAAATAGCTTTTGAGATAATTGTCCAATTACCTTTGGTCCCTTGAAAAAGAGGCAGGTACATATTAAAGAGCTGTAATTCCTAATCCCTTCCCCAAATTATAATGTTAATACCCTCAAATTAAAACTGAGAGTCCTCACTTTAAGCCCATATTGAGTATATAACTGTATATTCAATATGTTTTGGTAAACGGCTAAAATGTCCAAACTTGTATCGCTGTCAAAATAATTCTGGACCTAACTGTATATCACCTCTTGTTGTTTTTTTTTTTACTTGGCTGCTTTGAAGAATCCCTGTGCAACCTAGTGCTGCAGACTTGGGCAATAAACATATATTTGAGTTGTACAATGGAAAGACATACAAGCTGCACTATTAGCTTGCTAAATAGAGATAGAAACCTGAAGACATGGAAGAAAGTCTTAAGCAGCCCAAAGTTTTTTTTTCACCAATTGAGGCATCCATAAGTAAAGATACGGCATCAGGACCTTGTTTGAGCCGCGCTGGAACGCTGAGGGGACCCAAAGTGGAGAAGATAAACAAAGAGGAGTGGTGAGGCAAGTATATATTTTTTATTTTATGTCCAATTGGGGGTGGGAATGGATGGCGCACGGTCATGGTCTTTGCACCACAATTATGCAAAGACCATGACCGTGTTGTACAAGCCGATCAGTGGGAGTTCAAGTAGCTAGGAACCAAGTTGAAAAAGTTTGGATGTTTCCTTATCTGCCTTATGCTGGCCATACTTTTGATATAAAAGTCATCCGAATTTCAACAGGATCGGTCAAAGATCTTATGTGTTTGGGGGCATCCTGACTGACCTCTGACGGCAAATGTCAAAAGAAAAAAGGGGTTCATCATGTCATTTTTTTTATGCCGCTAGTTCGGTTAACAGCTATCTTAAGTCCATTGCAGAATTTAGACAATCACAATCCTTCTTGGTAGAGTTGCTGCAAAGAGCAAATCTCCTCCTGGAGGAGTCTGCTCATTCATGCATTACACGGACAGACAATTGATTTTAATTTTCCTCCAGTTATAAGGGAAAAACCTGTAACATGAATAAAACTGGGCAACCCTTGAAAAGAGTGTTTCCATACACACGCACTTCTCTCTTGAGAAAAGGGTTCAGGCACCCCTATTCACAGTCATAGCCCCTTTTAAAATTCTAAACACGATTCTGACCTTTTTCAATTATTTAGCTCAGTATTTTGTATTTTGTAGTTTGTATTTTTTTTTAAGGTTTGGGATAGATATTGTGATATAGTCACTATATTGTGATATCCCATTTCACCAGTTATGCCTGAAAAAATGTTGCACACATCTGTGGAAATAGTAGAATAGAAATAACTTTGTTTTTTTTCTTTCAGATAACATCATAACAAAAGACACTTTTGAAACATAAAACCTGTAAACCTTCAGGAAATATTAAAAGAGGACATTTGGAATAAAACCTGTGAAGTAATAAAAAAGAGGACATTTGGAATAAAACCTGTGAAGTAATAAAAAATGGCAAGTGCTGTTCTTACTCCATTGTATTGTAAGATGCAGAGAGTCTTATTATTATTCAGGATTCCTTTCTTAAATGAATTTAAGTATAAAATCTTCCTAACAAGATTGAATAGTCTGGGATGATTAAAAAAAAATCAATTAAGGCTTCAAAATCGTTCCGACACTAAATTATTTTACATGCACATTATATGTACATACTATGTATTTTAGTTTCCTTTAAATTGAATCAACAGGTTTGTATGGAGATTCTTTGTAAAGCAGACTATTAATTTTTCTCATTTTGTATTTTGGAAATCCTTGGAAATTGAATGGTTCTTTTATTTTGTTACTATTTTTGTGATAAATTAGGAAGGCTCAAAAATCTGTCTGGGAACCTTGTTTAATATTTTTTTGTAATAAATAATGTGTCCTTGAACAGCAAAAACTGTATTAATTATAGAATATACATCATAATAAAATCACTTTGTTTTCTTGCAGTATTCCATCTTTTCCAGACTTCCAATTTTTGTAAAAGTCCAAAATCCTGAAAATCCTTTGAGATTACTAAACTTCATATATTAAAAATTAGAACTAAAAATGGGAACTTACATGTTAGCCCCTTAAGGACATGGCCAATTTTGGCATTGAGGACACAACTTTTTTTTTTTCCCCCTTTGCATCACAGAGCTCATAACTTTTTATTTTTTGTTTGATGCAGCTGTATGAGACTTTCTTTTTTGCGGGACAAGTTGTACTTTATGTAGGTGCCATTTTTTGTTACATTTACATTATTGTTTACTTTATATAAATCCGCTGCAGTTTTCATTTTTTGTTTTACAGCACTATTAAACTAATCATCATAAATGACGCTATACATTTGTTGTGCAGATTGTTACGGTTGTGGTGATACCAAATATGTGTATGTTATATTATGTTTTGGGACTTATATTTTGTAAAGTTTGTTTTGTTTTATTAATTTAACCTTTTTTTTTCTTTAATCCCATAGGGATAACTTTAATGTACTAGCATATATCTATATACACAGGCAGTTGTTAGGATATACCTAAGTATTCCCTAACAACAGGAAATATGGTCAGACAGTCCTGGGGTCCTACAATTGACCCTGTGTTAAGAGGCAAAGGATAAAAAAAATTCCCCCTTATAGGCACTGTTCCTCTGTAGAGTGATTGAGATGATCCTTACACCTTCGTTCTGAACGGTTGGATGATCAAAGTAAGGAAATCTGTGGCCAAGTGGTGTAAACTTTGAAGGTTTATTCAGTGTTTTTATAAAATAGGTAAAATAGCTACGCATTTCGAGACCGGATCGGTCTCTTACTCAGGCTAAAAACACAATGATCATTGTTAGCAATTCAGTGGTAGCAAACGACTGCATATTGCATATTGCTAAGATGGGGTTTCAATCAATTCAAAACAATGTTTTTATTGAAATTGCACATTTCATCTAGGAAAATTCCCAAATATTTAGAGCCGAGGCCAGTATTGAATCTTATTTTGTGAGATCAGAAAAGCCTTTCTCAAAAGTCATACATCTATGGCTCACACGAAAAAGCCATATTACGACCATGTGCTAGAGCCCTTAGCCTGCCTTACTTTGTGGCAGTCAAATTTCCCTAACTTCCCTGAAGACACAGGCATAACTCAAGAGTCATACATGAATAGGCCACTCATAGGGACTGTTGCAATGCTAGTAGGGGCTTCACAATAGATTTTGGGACTGGTCCATTGATAGAAAGATAATTACTGTAAATGGCACCTGTATTCTGCTGCTTACAGCTAGAGATCAGCAAATCAAATTTGGTCCGAATTTCCCAAACGTTTTTAATTAGTCCAAAACTTTGGGGTTTGTAGTGCATAAACCGCGGCAAAACGGAGGCCATTGGCGAGCACTGACCACCAGTTTAAAGATTAGAAAAAGGATCACATGACCTTGGGCAGGCTTTCCCACAATGCAGAACAGGCAGCATTCAGGCAGGCATTATGGGGAATGCCTTGCAGGCAGCCTTCCTAAAATGCAGAGCCTCCCTCCACTCATATGCACTGAACTAACTTTATTAGAGACACTCATCTAGAAGTGCATTGGACCTCTTCTGGCCTTCAGAACTGCCGCAATCCAATATGTCATTGATTTCAGTTTGTGTTAAATTTAATTAGTTCTTCAGGATTATTAGCCCATGCGGACAGGATAGCTTCACGCAGTTCCCGCTAAAGTGTCCTTCTACCATGGGGTAATGAACTGCCATGAAGGATTAACTTGGTTGGCCATGATGCTTAGATAAGCCCTACTGTTCAAACGTCCATCCACAGGTATCAGAGGACCCTGGGTGTGCCAAGAAAACATTCCCGACACCATTACTCCACCAGCCTGAATTGTTGACACCTGCCAAGAAGAGTTCATCCATTCATTCTGCTTGTGCTAAATTATGACCCTCCCATCAGCATGGTGCCACAGAAGTCTGGATTCATTTGACCAGGTGATGTTTTTCCAATGCTCAGTGATCCAACTTATGCACTCTTTTACCCTCTTGAGTTTTGCCTTTCTATTTCCCTTAGACTGCAATGGCACTCAAATTGTTTGTCTGCTGTTAGAGCCCATACATGCTAAGAAACTACAAGTTGTGCATTCGGATACATTAGAGCACCCTCAGAACTGTGTACCACCTGTACCCCTTTTGTCAACGAGTCGATGGCGCCCACAGGATCCCCTTTCATGGAACATTTTTCATCGATCACACCATTCTTGGTACACTGCCGACTTCATTGCACAAGAAAACCCTGCAAGGTTAGCAGTTTTAAATACTGGCCCGGGCTAGTCTATCATCGATGACCTTGCCTCATCTGAGGTTGTTCAGATCGCTCGATTTTCAATTCTAATGTTGAATCACATTTAAAATTATCCACAGAAAACTTGTTTACTTGATTTTATGTTGCTCTACGGGGTCACGTGTCTAATTTCAAGACAGGGAAGCTCCAATCCTGAAAGGGCAGTTGTCTCTGAAGTGCCCATTCAGTGTATGTGGCTGTCACTTTCACATTACTAATGCTGGCTTGGTGTTAAGAGTTTGAAAGGGGTTGGATATAGTCCTAGAAGACATCAGAGTTTTCTGGGCAACTGGGGCACTTTTGTTTCGTGACAAATTTGACCAAATCGGACCTGAAACTAATTTTAGGAAATTCGCTCATCTCTACTTTCATCACCTACAGAAAAGTAAAATAAAAGGTAACTGTCTCCTTAGGAATAATGACTACTTGAGTCATATTTAGAAACAATAATTAAAATGTATATTTGTCTATACTTTGATATCAGTCTTTAACAATACGGTTGTGGGTGTACGCTTCTTTGCTTTGTCTACCTTCACATTGACTGTTCCTGGTCATGCTGAGAAAACAGCAATGCACATGGGGATACATTTTGCCCAATGTTATGTGTTACAGCAGTATAGCAGGAATTATAGAAAGTGTTTGAGGGTGTTCATGAAATTGTGCTCTTTATGTGTTTCCAGTGTTCCAGAAGTGACCGATCCTTGTTAGTAAGGGTTCCTCAGGATGAGTTGTGCAATCCACTCTACTCTAAAAGCATAGAGACTCAAAAATGGTACTGTATTGAGCCCTACTTGCAACACATTTGGAAAGATTTCTTACATAAATTGGTCCTGCCATTAAATATTTACCGGGTATAAGTCAGTTTTTGTTTTTTTTCACCTCCACCTATATTCCAACTTAGACTTACTTTTATGTACTGGATCATTGTCTTGATGCATACCATTGTTATGTTTCAGCTTCAGTGGTTAAAATTCTGCCACACTGTGGAAATCATTGTTGTTGGAGATTTAAAAAAAAAAAAAAAAAACTTTATCTGTTTTTCCAGAAAAGGCATCACTCCTATGTATGTGCTTTTGATATTGCAGCACAGACTCATTCACTTAATTTCCAAAATGAGTTTTCATACACTTTTAACTGGTTGTCGACACAGGATGAGAATAATCGTCCTGAGCGGCGGGTGCTTATGGCATTAGGACGAGCATTCTCATCCTGTGTGACACACAGTGTGCCGGCGCGATCAGCAGCGGGGCAACGTGTGTAACACGCAGCCCCGCTCTAACAGCAGAGAGAAGAGAAACCTCTTGAATGCCCTTGAATGCCGCAATCAAAGCTGACAGCGGAAATCAAAGTGAAAATGAGAAGGCCCATTCCATGTATGGCAAGAAAGTCCAGGGTCCATTGAAGGACCCCAGGGTTGTCTGACCATATTTCCTTTTGTTAGGGCATACTGAGTACACAGGCTAATGCACTGGCATATAGATATATGCCAGTACATTAAAGTTCAAAAATCGAAATAAAAATTAACCCTATGGGATTAAAAAAAAGTAACATTTATATATATAAAAAAGTAATGTTAAATTAAAAAAAATCTAAACAAATACACAGAAATGCAATTTTTTTACACCTAATAAACCTTACAAAATATAAGTCCCAAAACATGAAATAATATACGCATATTTGGTATCACCACCACTGTAACTAACGGTACAACAAATGTATAACATTAGTTATGATGATTGGTGTAAAAAATAAATAAATGAAAACTGCAGCAGAACTGCTTTTTCTCTGCATTTTTGCCAAAATAAAAATTTATATGAATTAAACTATAATGTAAATATACAAAAAAAAAATGGCACCTACATAAAGTACAGCTCGTTCTGCAAAAAAACTAAGTCTTATAAATCTATGTCGAACAAAAAAGAAAAAAGTTATGAGCGCCTGGATACAAAGAGGGAAATATGAATAAAAATGTTGTCCTCAAGGCCAAAATTGTCCATGTCCTTAAGGGGTCAAAGACATTTTGGTAAGCCATCCTCTACTGGGAAGACTTAAAGAGGCTCTGTCACCAGATTTTGCAACCCCTATCTGCTATTGCAGCAGATCGGCGCTGCAATGTAGATAACAGTAACGTTTTTATTTTTAAAAAACGAGCATTTTTGGCCAAGTTATGACCATTTTTGTAGTTATGCAAATGAGGCTTGCAAAAGTCCAAGTGGGTGTGTTTAACAGTAAAAGTCCAAGTGGGCGTGTATTATGTGCGTACATCGGGGCGTTTTTAATACTTTTACTAGCTGGGCGCTCTGACGAGAAGTATCATCCACTTCTCTTCACAACGCCCAGCTTCTGGCAGTGCAGATCTGTGACGTCACTCACAGGTCCTGCATCGTGTCGGACACATCGGCACCAGAGGCTTCAGTTGATTCTGCAGCAGCCTCGGCGTTAGCAGGTAAGTCAATGTAGCTACTTACCTGCAAACGCTGATGCTGCTGCAGAATCAACTGTAGCCTCAGGTGCCGATGTGTCCTCGCTCGTCTGACACGATGCAGGACCTGTGAGTGACGTCACAGCAGTGATCTGGCAGAAGCTGGGCGTTCTGAAGAGAAGTGGATGATACTTCTCATCAGAACGGCCAGCTAGTAAAAGTATTAAAAACGCCCCGATGTACGCACATAATACACGCCCAGTTGGACTTTTACTTTTAAACACACCCACTTGGACTTTTGCAAGCCTCATTTGCATAACTACAAAAATGGTCATAACTTGGCCAAAAATGCTTGTTTTTTAAAAATAAAAACGTTACTGTAATCTGCATTGCAGCGCCTATCTGCTGCAATAGCAGATAGGGGTTGCAAAATCTGGTGACAGAGCCTCTTTAACATCCCCTTCATTGCAAGAGCTATCCTATTGGTGATAATGGAGCTATCACTAAATGTAATAATCTGATTCCTACAATACCCAGATGAAGAATCACCTTATGGCACACCTCTATAGCAGAGAGGAATAAAGCCTAAATAGGGAGAAACCCAGGGTAGGGCTGCTGTTTGTGAATTTGTTTTATGCACATTTTATCATTCTTATTGTGAGTATAATAAATTGTGAACTGTAAAAACTGTACTATCGCAATTTTTATTGGCCTGAAACAGGGCTAATTTACCACACTGCCACACGTGGTTGGAGGTAGAACCACTGAGCTCAGAATGCCTTCTATAGAAGATTGCACACACTTAAGAGTTTTCCACCTGCTGCATCTTCTGTCGACTCTCCCTGTGTGCGCACAGACAAGTTGTGTCTCATGTCCAGAGAGAGTCTGAGCGGTGAAGTTTTACATGTATATGGATTGTCTAGGAACTATTCAATGGGAAAAATATAAAATAAGGCACATATGGAATCGGACATGTACTTTTTCACCTCAAGGTTTTTCAGATGCAGTTGGACTGTTTTTCAATTGGCACAACTCATGGTAATATCAATGTGTTGCTTGTGATTTTTATTTAATTTTTATATTTATTTATTTTTTTTGTTTTTTTGCAGGTACAGCTATTAATTTGGATTAAAGGGGTTGTCCAGGATTACAAAAAAGGGCCTGCTTTTTTTTCCTAGAAACAGCACCACTCTTGTCCGTGGGTTTTATCTGGCATTGCAGCTCACTCCATTCACTTGAATGGGAATGAGCTGCATTAAAGAGTCAGTCTATACACAATAGTGGTACTATCTTTTTATACCTACCCCTTTGATTTAAGAAGTTGTAATGATTTATAAACATTGCAGCCCTGGAGAGAGAGAGCTTAAAAATCATGATCTATTACATCTCTCTATGGCCTTATTAAAATAAATGTATTTCTTGTCGATTTGTTGTCTGTTTTAACAACGGAAAGCACACTGAGCTATACAAGTCAATTGGGCTATTCACACATCCGTTTTTTTTCTTCAAAAAAGTGTGTGTCCTTTGCGAGAAACTCACAGCATGCCCTATTCCGATCAGATTTTGATTCCCCATTGAAGTCTATTGATGTGTGAAAAAATTGCACAGCACACAGATGACATCTGTGTGCTGTGAATTTTTCACGTATACATTGCTAAATGATGCAGAAAATAAAAGCTCTCTATGACGTAAAAGCAATAGAAAATGGCATCAGTGACCTTCCTGTGGGTGTTTTCAGTGTGTTGGGACAAAATTGTGACAAAATTTGCAAAACTAGACCTACTCGCATGGACCTAAATAATAGACACATGGAATGAACACCGACACAACATGGACCTTCATAATGATGAGAAACACTCTGTTTTTTTTGCCAATGCAAATCGTAAACACTCGTGGGAATAAGGTCTATGTTTCATATCCCTCTATCTCTCTTTGTTTGCTTGTTTGTTTCTCTATTTTTAAAGACTATGTACACCTTTGAAATCATTTGTTTTTAACAAGAATGTCTATCGGTGTGTTTTGTGCAACTTTCTAATTACATTTTATTAGAAATTATTTTTACTTTTTGAGATAAAGCTGCTTTGCATTCTGTATACAGATCAGCTGTATCTATCAGGTCAGAGGGGCTGACAGGTTCAGTGTCAGCGGGTCCTGCATTTCACGTAGGATCCACATGTTATCGATCACATCTAAGTTATGAACTTAGATGTGATCGGTAACAGCTCGATCCTGTGTGTCAGAGACACGCAGGATCCGCTGACACAAAACCCGTCAGTCCCGCTGACTTGACGGATTCAAGTCTCAGCACTAGATAAAGCTGCTCTGTATGCAGGATACAAAGCAGCTGCATCTCAAAAAGTCTAAATAATTTTTAATAAAAAGTATTTAGAACGTTGCACAAAACACACTAATACATATTTTTTTTTAAAAACATTTCAAAGGTGTTATATAGCCTTTAAATATTTTCCCTAATGCGAAAACTTTATCTGTTTTAAATCAGTTAAAATTGCACTTGAAATGCATTGCCTTTTTCTTCTTTTAGTCAGTTTAGTAAACCAATAAACAGAAGGAAGCAAGGAATGTTTGCATTCCCTGCTGTGAAAATCACATTCAATCAGTAAATTGTAAATGAATATAAGTTTTGAGACATATTTGCAAACATTTTGCAGCGTATCTCCACTTCAATTTGGGAGTTACGCCTTACACCATTCAGGTCTCCATGGTAACACATCTACATCCTTTTCATCCAAACCGAGTTCTCATTAATTGATACACTAATGTATTGCTTAATACTAACTGTTAAGCAGTCTTTTGTTCCCAGGTCATATTTATGGTTCATGAATTTGCATAAAAGCATTTAATTACTTGAAACCAATCATTATTAGTAATTTTGCTTTTGTAGTTTAAAATAACTAATCTCTCATCCAGCGTTTCCAAAGCAAATATTTACACTATCAAAAAAATGGGCTTTCTTTGCTAAGGGCTGCTGCTTATTTTGCAAAAAAGAAAAAAAAATACCCTAATTATAAAAATCCAATAATATTCTCTATACTATGCAATTATGTTGACATACAACAAAATATGATGCTCACTTGTTGTGCTTGCTCATCTCGCTGCAGCCTGTTACCTTTTTATTGCCATGTTTAATGTGTTCCGAATGCAAGAAAAAAAGTGTTAAATAAAAGAAACACTTAGGTGATTATATTTTCTGCTTTCTGTACAGTACAATAGCATATTGCATGCTTAATGTAGAGGGAAGAAAAAATAAATTACACACTATTATAAACATATTTTTCTTGTTAGTGTTTGTTTTTTATTTTTATTTGACTTTCCAGGCAAAATATATTCCATCTTTTGACTAGCCACTGAGGAGGACATTACAGGCTAACATTTTGTTTCCTGTAGCTGACTTGTTGGCTTTGTTGTTTAGACTGGTACAGAGTTAGTAGAGTCATCTCATTATTATTAGATAGCAAATGTAAATGACAATGAAAGCAAAGTAATTTCATTGTCATTGAACGGACGAAGAGTCTTCTCGTTACCATTAAAAGGGCGGGGTCAACAGAGTCACCTCATCTTTATCATTAGAAGGGGGACGAGTTAACGATACAGTAGCTCTGTTATACTGTTTGAAGCCTATATAAGGCAAGATAGCAACACTATTGAACAGTGCTTCTCAAACTGTGAGATGGGTCTCACTGGTGAGGCATACTCAGTTGCAGGTGAGTTAGAGCTGCATAGTCAGTTTTGACAGTGATTATATGCTGCACAGCCCCTTTGGTTGCACCAATCTGTGATTTAGAAACGTAATGGAGTGCTTTTGTGCTTATTTTAATGTTATGGAGACAAATTTTAAGATACATTTAGGTCAATTTTGGAATGGTCAATAACCAATGCTGAGGACCAAACATCAGTGGATGCTATAGACTACACTCACAGAAAAATCTCTCTATAGCTCCCCTGCCATTCCCTGGTTTCTGCCTGGTCTCTGGTTGGCAGTACTCAATCACTTCCTGGAGACTTTATTAGTCTACTGACACTTTTGTGACTACCAACTGTTATTCATTGCAGCTTCCACAAAGCACACATACCCTGCTACACTGTCTGCACAGACAATAAAGGTTGTAAGAATGTGCCACCTATAAGGCAACCTTCAGGAAAGTTTTTGAAAATAAATGGCTACATTTTAATAAAAAAAAGTAATAGACAAATTGTTTTCTCCTCTACAAGTTAGTTATTAAAACGAAAATTAAATACTCCTTTTACTCATTATAAAAATGTATTGTTGAAAAAATTTTAAAATTATATTTTTTGTGTAACGTGTCAAAAAGAAGTGAGCAAATCCATACGCCTGATTTGCTGATCCTCCAGTTATTCATTTTATATTGAATAAAAGCACTCTTCAATTATTTTCATAATAAAACATATTTGAACACTATCAAAAAAATATATCTAGAAGGCAGATAGCAAAAGCTTGGTAATGTAGGACACTACTAACTATATGTAATTTGTTTTACATTACAGTAATGTATTCAATTTTAATCCAGTCAGAAACTTGGTTTCAATTAATGTTCACACTGTATTTGATATTATATGTACTGTTTCTTTAAAATGCCTGGGCTAAATTATCTGAGGCTGGAGCAGAAGAGTAGGGTTTCCCCTATTTTTGTGATTGAATCTCTAAAGATTAATCTAGAAGAGAGGGTGGAGTTTAGAAGCTCCAGTAGGCTTCCCCTCCCTAGTCAGTTGGTGAGAGAGTTCAGTTTAGGATGGGCTGAGAAGAAGACGAGTGCTGAACCTTGAGGAGTATTGAAGAACAGTCTGTGAGGAGAAGTTTTCCCTAGGGCACAGCTACGACAGGGTCATAGGCTTCCCGCCTGGCTCAGCAGTTTTTGGTAGCTTACAGGCTGCTTTTGTGTGGAAGATCTGAGTCCCACAATTAAAAATTACAGAAAGTTGAGATATAGAGGATTCTACAGCTCTAACGGCCATTCTGGATATAGGAGACGAGCAGAATTCTCTGTCTCCTACTGCAGAGTTATGAGCTGCCGGCAGCACCGATTTTACACAGTCCGCGCTGCTGGTAGAAGCAGAATTGTTAATCAAAGTTATTAAGAAAAATTATTATTGTGCAGACGCCCGCTCTATAATCGTTCCTTAGTAAAAAGAGAAATTCGCTTTAAGGTGTAAAGCTAAAAAATTTATGAAACCGTAAGAAATTATTTTGTGTGTTGCGTCTAAATTGATGCCAGTGGGTCAAATAAGCGAGACTATCAGTGTCAATGGCATAAGTAAAGTATTATAAAAACAGTCAAACATTGTATTGCAAATTAGTAATGGAATGATCTTACATTTTCAGTTACTGACATAGATAATGTAACAGTGGTTTTCATACAGGTCCTTATATGCACTACAATAGTGTATGAGGAACATATCCTCTGTCCATATTTCACCCTGCAGTGGGTATTCAGATATCCCTAAGGTCTAACACGGAGATACTGGCCCATAAGGAGTGACCCCATCTGGAACCTACCCCTGACAATAAAAAGCCCTTAATATGATCTCTCATCGCAAATCCTGTGCATTTCGACCATCGGTTAGGTGAAGACTCATGAGAGGACCTCTTAGCATTTGTGACCAATACCTACTAGCCAGTATAGTTTCACTGTGTTAGGCAAGGAAGGGATGCTGTTAGTTTCATTAATAGTGTGGTGCATGTGGCTTATGGAGTTTGAGTAGAAATCAAACTCCATAAACCACATGTACCACTCCAATGGCAGACACAGATAACTGAGGGCCCTTGTGCAAAAACGGTGTGTGGGCCCCCTTCCACTGTATACCTACAGTGCAACTTAATGCTCATATTTTAAATGATTGCAAAAAAAAAATATTTTTGCTGTTATTTGTCTGGAAAACTTTCAGATGGGCGGTGATGGGTAATTAACCCATGTTGTCAAAAGTAATGAAGGGGTTAAAGGAACATGCCTGGTTGCCTAGGGCCCTGAAGGGGTTAATAACGTCATCCCTGGTGGGCTAGGGCAGTTAGTCGCTAATGATAACATCTCTGGCGATCTATGGCAGTGAAAAGGTTAATGATTACATCCTTGGCGGTCTAGAACAATGAGAGGGTTAAATCCTCTCCCATCTCTTAGTTGAACTTGATGGACATATGTCTTTTTTTCAACTGTACTAACTATGTAACCTGTACTGTAGGCTGCAGGACTACTTCTTCATGCTGCTCCATCTGTGGCTGTAGACTGCTCATACACGCAGATAATGCATCATTAGCTACCGGCCAATCACAAAGCAACTCAGACAAGATAAGAGTCTTTGTCATTGGCTGATGCAGTTACTATATAATCTATAAGAGACCTGAAGAGAGTTTGTGCAGGGAGGAGAAAAACAGATTACTTGTTTTAAAGAACCCTGTGGCCAGAGTGGGCCCCCTCCCTGTCCAGACCCAGTCCTAAACATGCTGCACAGGGCCTATGTCTGGACCGCGGTTCAATCAGTGGGAGTTCAACCGATTTGACTCTCGATGATCACTAAAGTGAAGTGCCAGTGACATTAGGTCAGTACTTTCCTTGCACTTCATTCTAGTAATCAGCTCGGGTCACATCGGTTGGACCACTGTGGATTTGACAATGGTGACATTGTATAGCCACATGCCACCAATGTCTATGCTAAAACCAGAGGCGTAACAAAAATCTGCATGAGGGCCTTCCACCTACCATGTACCACTTAGAATATTGATGTCTTCTTATGTAGCAGAGATACCTTTAGGCACCGAATGCAAGTCTAAAATCAATGCACATATATGTGGCTATTCAGACGGCCATTTTTTTAACCGACTGTGTGAATGGCCCATGAAAAAATAGGACATGACCAATTTTTGCGAATTTTCCTGGATCCCATAATAGACTCAAGCCTATGATAGATCCGTGAAAATGGGTCACGCACGAGTGCAAATCAACAATTAAAAATTTCAATTCTTCACGGCTGATTTGACACCTGTTCTTGTGAACAGTGGCGTAGCTATAGGGGTCGCAGCGGTCGCAGTTGCGACCGGGCCCGTAAGCTAGGGGGGCCCGTAGGCTCCCCTCGCCACACTAACGCTGACAGCAGGGCCGGGCAGCCTATCTGGCAAATGCCAGATGCCGGTGTATGTAGTGGGCTGCTGCTGCCCGCCCACCTCTTTATCCCCAGCGGCGGGCCCTGCTCTGTAGTGTGACACATTTCCCCTCCCTGAGCAGCGCACAGCCCACTTGCTGGACGCTATACTACGCAGCCTGCTGCAGTCCAGCCAATTAGTGTGGGTCATACTGATTGGCTGGGCTGCACTAGGCTGTGTACCACAGCGGCCAGCATGTAGAATGTGCACTGCATAGGGGGGAATTGTCGTGGTCCTAGCAGCAGGAGGTGCCTCATGAGTCGTCGACTGACCTTTTCCACTTCCACTCCCCCTCCCCAGGCCCCATCATATTACATCTTGTACCTGCTCTGCATAAGTAGGTATGTCCAGCCACCCGCCCACATTCATCCTCGGGGGACAGAGTGCCGGCTACATCATGGCTCACAGAGCTGAGCAGAGACATAGTCAGACTCAAAGGTAAGAGCCAGGCAGCACTGCAGCAGCTTATAAGAAAAAAGTGTGTCCCCAGTACTTTGCAAAGAAACTACTGTCTGTTATGCCCTTTCCCTGCATGGGGAACTATAACTCTAATCCGATCATGTGTGATACTGTCTGCTGGGCCTTATATCTAATCCAATCATGTGTGATACTGTCTGCTGAGCTACTGTATCTAATCCTATCATGTGTGATACTGTCTGCTGGGCCTTATATCTAATCCTATCATGTGTGATACTGTCTGCTGAGCTACTGTATCTAATCCTATCATGTGTGATACTGTCTGCTCAGCCACTGTATCTAATCCTATGATGTGTGATACTGTCTGCTGGGCCTTATATCTAATCCAATCATGTGTGATACTGTCTGCTGAGCTACTGTATCTAATCCTATCATGTGTGATACTGTCTGCTGAGCTACTGTATCTAATCCTATCATGTGTGATACTGTCTGCTCAGCCACTGTATCTAATCCTATCATGTGTGATACTGTCTGCTGGGCCCTATATCTAATCCTATCATGTGTGATACTGTCTGCTCAGCCACTGTATCTAATCCTATCATGTGTGATACTGTCTGCTGAGTGACTGTATCTAATCCTATCGTGTGATACTGCCTGCTGAGCTGTGTATCTAATCCTATCATGTGTGATACTGTCTGCTGAGTCATTGTATCTAATCCTATCATGTGTGATACTGTCTGCTGAGCCACTGTATCTAATCCTATCATGTGTGATACTGTCTGCTCAGCCACTGTATCTAATCCTATCATGTGTGATACTGTCTGCTGAGCCAATGTATCTAATCCTATCCATAGTTTATAGGGTCGTAGTGCTATAGATATATAAAGTCCTTTTCATCGAAGGCCTCATGCACACGACCGTGCAGTATTTACCATCAGTAAATACTGCACGGAAAGGCCGCGTAGTGTCCTTCGCATTTGCAGACTGTGCTCGCAGTAATAAGTATAGGAGCATGGTCAGTAAATGCAAAAAATAGGATATGTCCTATTTTTTTGCGGCTTATTTCTACGGCCCCGACACACACAAGTAAATATACTGGAAGGTGTTCGTGGCTGATAGACGGTCGTGTGCATGAGACCTTAGATTGTCCGATG
The DNA here is from genome assembly GCF_050947455.1 of Rhinoderma darwinii. Classification (NCBI taxonomy): domain Eukaryota; kingdom Metazoa; phylum Chordata; class Amphibia; order Anura; family Rhinodermatidae; genus Rhinoderma; species Rhinoderma darwinii. Next base: position 584,695,515 of record NC_134687.1, on the reverse strand, counting down.
ATCCAGAATTTTGATCTAGAATGGTTTCTGCATACACTATTTAGCTAAATAATAGTCAATATTTTATTTGTGAGCATGTGTTTGATTGTTCTGCACACAATTCACTTTATTTGTCTTTTGTTTGCATACATGCTGAGTACAAGATTTTATGCAACAGTAAATTCAGGAATTGTCTATGTACTATTACCAAAATACAAAAAATACTTTATTTCAGCACAGATAGTTATACAAACTATTTTCAAAAAACCCATAAAAACACATAATGCACATAAATGTACAAAAAAAGGACAATGTATTTACATAAGGCAGGGTATACATGGTGGCAAAATTAATCAGATTCACTACATATCAAAAGGCGGAGTGAGGCAGGCAGGGTCAAACCGGGAGAGAGCAGAAAAAACAAAAGTCAGAAGGTAAAGAAAGTCAGGAATCCAGCGAGGTAAGGTCACAAGAAGTCAAAAAGCAAGTCGCTCAGGGGAGTCTGAAACAAGGGAAAGCACCAGGCAAGGAAACTCTAATTACAGACAAAGGCCAACTATACCAGGCTGAACTAAATAAGGAGAGGGCGGGAGCTCAGGAACATCAGCCAGGCTTTCATTGGCCTGACACTCCTGAGCTCCTGTTGGCTGCAGACTGCCTCAGTCTGCCAGGCCCGGTGACGCCCGAGCAAGTAACTCTCGATGTCCTGGAGACCAAGGGAGCCGCAGGCAGTGAGTACGTGACACCAAGTTAACCAATTGCCAATATCTTTACCATTGGGCACATTTTTGGGGAAATATGATTCTGGCTCTTTTTCTACAGCTGAAGTCATTCATGTCTACAATAGGTCTATCTGTACAGATAATTTTGTATTATTGTGACAGCTTTTATGTAGCCATAGAGGTTGTTGCTATCAGAAGGACAATTTTGAGCATTGTTGCTTCATACGATTAGATATTTTGTCTAATTTTTTGCCACTTATATTGTTAGAGCCGTAAGACAGCATATAACTGGTAGCAAATCAGCAGGTTTATTAGTAATTGGAAGATCAGTAACCCCCCTGAAGCTCTAGAAAATAATATACTTTTATCCCCATTTGAGAAAGTGTTATCTTCAATATGCTGTGAAGTCTTCATTAGCTTACACACTGAACAAATTCTTGCCAATGGGAATCTTTTAATTTACTAAGAATAAGGAAATAGAGCCGAATAAGTTTTTTTTCTTGTAAAAAAGGAGTAAAAGTAAATATGCTTTAACTAGGACTTTTATTATGAAACTGCTCTTTGTATGATTAATTATTTTTGGGACGTGTCACCCATATTAAAGGCTCCTTGGTAATACTTTCCATCCCCCTGATTTGTATTGGTTGAATAGCTTGCAACCTATAGTATTATTAGACGAATAGAGCAGAAGAAGAGGGGTCTGCTTATAATGTGGGAGGTAATCCGGTTCATAAAAAGGGCAGCATAGGCATCTGCCTAGGGTGCATTTTTGGAAATGGGTGCAATCAGGGCCGGCCTTACATTAGTTGCTGCGATACCTTCTGTAGGTGCTCCCTTACATGGTCTGCTATCATACAGTGTACAAATAACCATACCACATAATATGTGCATAAGTAACAGTGTCATACTTTGTAGATACCACCGTACAATGCTAAAATAGCACTGGCATACAGTGACAAAATAACAGCTCCATACATTAAAACTGTATTCCCATCGTTACATTTATTTCTCATGTTTTAGGGCTGTAAAAAATAATCATAAGGTGTGGAGAGGCAGGGGTTAATGGTGATAAATCTGCTCAGGTCACGGCTTGGGAGTTGATGCTGCTCGTTCATAGGAGGAGGGGCAAGGCTAGAAGGTCCTTGCAGACTTACTGTGCTGCATTTACAAATGTCTGTGGTATTTGCTCACTGAACAGTCAGATTTTGAAGAATTCTGTGTGTAAGATGTTACTGTTCAATAAGCAGATAACACAGAGATCTTTACACACAGCACAGGACATGCTGCTTCCATATCATTGCACTGCAAGGACCTTTGAATGATGGAGCTCAGTCTCCTGCTTCTTCATACACTGGTAGATGCCTGCATTCGGACTATTAGGGTATGTTCACACGAGGTCATTACGTCCGTAATTGACGGACGTATTTCAGCCACAAGTCCTGGACCGAACACAGTGCAGAGAGCCGGGCTCCTAGCATCATACTTAAAGAGGCTCTGTCACCAGATTTTGCAATCCCTATCTGCTATTGCAGCAGATCGGCGCTGCAATGTAGATTACAGTAACGTTTTTATTTTTAAAAAACGAGCATTTTTGGCCAAGTTATGACAATTTTTGTATTTATGCAAATGAGGCTTGCAAAAGTACAACTGGGCGTGTTGAAAAGTAATGGTACAACTGGGCGTGTATTATGTGCGTACATCGGGGCGTTTTTACTACTTTTACTAGCTGGGCGTTCTGATGAGAAGTATCATCCACTTCTCTTCAGAACGCCCAGCTTCTGGCAGTGCAGACACAGCCGTGTTCTGGAGAGATCACGCTGTGACGTCACTTCCCCAGGTCCTGCATCGTGTCAGACGAGCGAGGCCACATCGGCACCAGAGGCTACAGATGATTCTGCAGCAGCATCGGCGTTTGCAGGTAAATCGATGTAGCTACTCACCTGCAAACGTTGATGCTGCTGCAGAATCAACTGTAGCCTCTGGTGCCAATGTGGCCGACACGATGCAGGACCTGTGAGTGACGTCACAGATCTGCACTGCCAGAAGCTGGGCGTTCTGAAGAGAAGTGGATGATACTTCTCATCAGAACGCCCAGCTAGTAAAAGTAGTAAACACGCCCCGATGTACGCACATAATACACGCCCAGTTGTACTTTTACTTTTCAACACGCCCAGTTGTACTTTTGCAAGCCTCATTTGCATAAATACAAAAATGGTCATAACTTGGCCAAAAATGCTCGTTTTTTAAAAATAAAAACGTTACTGTAATCTACATTGCAGCGCCTATCTGCTGCAATAGCAGATAGGGGTTGCAAAGTCTGGTGACAGAGCCTCTTTAAGTACGACGCTAGGAGTTCCTGCCTCGCTGCCGGACAACTGTCCCGTACTGTAATCATGATTACAGTACGGGACAGTTGTCCGGCAGCGAGGCAGGGACTCCTAGCCTCGTACATAACTATGATGCTAGGAGCCCGGCTCCCTGCACTGTGTTCGGTCCGGTACTTGCGGCCGAAATACGTCCGTCAATTACGGACGTAATGACCTCGTGTGAACATACCCTTAGACACACCAGAGGATCCCGCTGATTATATTACACTGAATATAATTCCTCTTCTTCCCCCTGTTTGCATTTTTGAGGGGGAAAGTTACCATTAGCCGGAGCTGCAAAAATTGCACTGATCAAAATGTTTTTTTTTTACCTAAAATAGTAAAAAAAAAATTCCAACTGTCCGATTTGGTTGCTGGGGAAAATTTTTAAAACTCTTGAAGCTATCTCTAATGACCTAATTTGGGTACGGGGGAAAAAAATCACATTAAATACTCTGTTCTTACTCTCCCTGTAACCAAAGGGGGCTTTGCCCTTCCTGATTTTTAGTATTTTTTAGCTTCTCAGTTCCAACAGTTCCAGGACTGGGAGGGCCTTGGGGCTAATAGCTTTTTGTTGAAAACACTAGGGGACAAATGGTCTAATATATTTGAAGCTCTAGAAGCCGAGTTCTGAATTCCCCTGATTTGAGACTTGGGACTATTTATGATAAGCAGCAGTGAGTCTGGGATGCTGTCAAATTCATTGAAAAAAATGAATAGCTTTATTGAAGTCACTTCTCTATGGGACAATAGGAATATTGGTGAAATTGACAGCCTCCTGGATTCTTGGTTTCACATCACAAGGATATCACATTTATTTAATAATGCACAACTAAAAACTTTAGCGGAACTGCAGAGACTTTACAAGGTCCCTGATTACGGTCTGTTTAGATATTGTCAACTTACACACGCCTTTTTGGTCATTAAATATAAATCACTGTTTGTTTTTACACTTTCACTAGAATGTTTAAAAAATAAGAAAGGACTTTTGTCCTCACTATATGAAAAAATTATTTTATTGCATGATAGAGATAATATTAAATCACAAGGAAAATGGAATAGAGATCTTGGCATTAGGATCGATTGGGGGTTGGTTTATAAGCATATTGGAGAAGCATCTTTAAATCACGATCACCAATTTATTTGTTTTATGATCAATCATAGACTTTATTATACACCAAAGCTTTTAAAGGTTATGGGGTTAAGGAATAACGATAACTGTGAGAAATGCGGAATACACCAAGCGGATCTCATTCACTTGTTGTGGTGTTGTCCCAAGTTACAGAGATACTGGAGTGGGGTGGCAGCATCTATTTCTGTATTAATTCGAAAAGAGGTTCCAATGGAAGCAATGCTATTTCTTTTTGGCACCTCCACTCTTTTGAAAGATTGTGATTGTAGTAATATAATTAGAAATATTTTGTTTCTGGCTAGATTGGTTATCATTTATAAATGGGTTTCAAAAGATTTCCCATGGGAAGTAGAATGGCACCATAAGGTAAATAGAGTGATGCTTTATAATAAAATTATATTATAAAAAAAATAAAAAAGACACACCGGAGAATTACAGCTCAGTATTTAGGACAAAAAGTGTGTCTAATAGTCTGAAAAATATGGTAATTACCAAACATTTACTGCTCCTCTTAAACACCCCTAAAACATACCACTTATCCTTTGTTTGTTAGTGACTTGTTGCTAATAGTTATGTCCTCTTGCATTACTTTGTTCTCCAGGACTAGCATGTGCGGTATCTCGTCACTATCGCTGTTTCTGTACATTCTGCCTGCTATAGCCCATGCCCGGAGGCACCTTTATCACTGCAGAGGGTCTGCAGAGTCTGCAGAGCGGAGAGAAAAACGGTCAGTCACGTGGGAGGCTGTACTGGACTGCTTACTTTCCTACCTGATCACCGCAAGGAGAAAAGAGCCACTGCGGACCAAAATGCCATGAATAAACATTACAGTAAGTGTCTGATGGCACTATAGTCTTTGTTGATGTAACTGATACGAGTTGGTGGAGTTTGAGAAAAGTGTCCCATGGTTGGAAAACCCCTTTCTAACAGTGCTTTACAATGACTAGAACTCTACTGGCATTTACCAACACAGATTCCTCCATCAGAATGCCAGATAATAAAACATGAGTCATCACTCCAGAAAACACGCTGCTCCCGAGGCCAATGGCGGGGTGCTTTACACCACTAGACCTAACGCTTAGCTTGTGTGATGCTGCTTCACCATGGAACCCCGTTTTATAAAGCTACTGACACAGTTCTTCTGCTGATTGAGCTCTGTAGTGAGTGATGGCAATTTTTATGTGCCACGCACTTTAGCACACTGTGGCCCCACTCTGTGAATTTGCATGCTCTACGCTTTGTGGCTCAGCTATTGTTACTCCTAGAGGCTTCCACTTCATAATAATAGCACTTACAGTCGATCGAAGCTGATCTTGATCTTACTTTGGCAAAAATTATATCCTATGAGGGTGCTATGTTTAAAGCAATTGAGCTCTTCAGTATGACCTATACTACTGCCAATGTTTGTCAAATGTGTGGTTGATTTTATCTACTTTTTTGCAACCAAGGTGTGGCGGCGCCACTGAAACCAGCTGCCGCCACCCCCTCCTGCACTATAATTGTATCTGTGTCTATAGGACGCAGATTCAATTACATGCATAAGCGCTGAATGGAGGTGTTCCGTGCCTCGCTATTTAGCGCCTTTCAATTACGTAAGCGACGCGATGTTGTCATCGCGCTGCTTGTGTCATTGATTGACAGGGCAAGGCAGCCTGCCAATGACGCAATGTTGAAAGGCGCTGATTGGCCAGGCAGAATGACTTGCCCTGCTACTCAGTGCCGTTTAACGATGCAAGCATTGTGCCGCTTGCATCGTTGAATGACAGGGCAAGGCAGACTGCCAATCAGCGCCTTTCAACGATGCAATGTCAGAATATCTTGCCCTGCCACTCAATGCCTTTGTTCAGCGTCAGCTGACCTGCTCAGAAGAGAGCAGGTCTGCATTGCAAGAGGACGGAGTGGGAACGGATTTAGGTGACTATGTAAAGTTTTTTTAAAAGTGTGAGGGGCTATATGTGGAGCATTACCTATGGGGGGGCTGTATGTGTTGCATTATCTACAGGGGGATGTATGTGGGGCTATATGTAGTGGCTATATGTGGAGCACTACCTAGAGGGGGGCTGTATTTGAGGGCTTTATGTGGGGCTCTATGTGGAGCATTATCTACAGGGGGCTGTATGTGGGTGTTATATGTGGAGCATTATCTACAGGGGGAGGCTGTATGTGGGGGCTACATAAGGAGCACTATCTACAGGGGGCTATATGTGGGAGCACAATCTACAGGGGGTGGGGGCTATATGGGGCTATATGTGGAGCACTATCTACAGTGAGGCTACATGTGGGGGCTATATGTAGAGCACTTTCTACAGGGGTGGCCATATGTGGGGCACTATCTACATGGGGGCTATATGTAGGCCACTATCTACAGGGGGGGCATATGTGGGGCACTATCTACAGTGGGCTATATGTGGGGCTCTATCTCCAGGGGCTGTTTGTGGGGCTCTATCTACAGGGGCTAATAACTACAGGTGGTCTATGTAGGGAACTATCTACGGGGGGCACTATCTACAGGTGCTCTATGGGGCAGTATCTATCGGTGACACTATGTTTGTGGGGCACTGTTTACACGGGGCTCTATGTGGGGCACTGTCTACAGGGGGCTTCATGTGGGGCACTGTCTACAGGGGGCTATATGTGGGGCACTGTCTACAGGGGCCTCTATGCGGGGCACTGTTTATAGGGGGCTCTATAGGGGGCACTGTCTACAGGGGGCACTATATACTAGGGGCACTATCTACAGAGGGCAATATTCACAGTGGCACTGTGTGTGTGTGTGTGCGTGTGTGCGTGCGTGCGCGCGCGTGCGTGTGTGTGGGGTGATGCAATTTATGGTGCTAATATAATCAGGGACACAGTGTATGGTGCTATTATAATCAGGGACACAGTGTATGGTTCTATTAAAATTGGAGGTGCATTGTATGGCGCTATTATATTTAGGGGCGTTGTGTGTGCCACCATGGGAATTTTATCTTCGTTTATAGGTGCAGAAATGTTTAAAAAGTGAGAAGCTGAGGACATCTGAGCGGAAAACTGGAGAAATGGATCTTGGCCAGGAGAAGTCATCATAGAGGTCTGGACCAGATGGAGACGGCACCTGTGAGTCACTTAATGTAAATGTTTATTCTGCCTCTAATCATTACTGTAGTCATTGTATGATCTGCATCGAAATAATGGGTGGTATGATTTTTTTTTTTCAGGCTGCTAGTGATGTAGAACAGCCATGTGGATGTCAACCAATATCTGGGGGTGCCAATTCTCGCCTCAGGCAGCTGAAAAGCTAGAATCGCTTGCAACGGATGTGGCTGAAGCACCTAAACTCAATAATTAGGAGAGGTGTCCACATACTTCTAACTACTGTATATAGGGTATCAATAAGATAAGGTACAGTATACTAAAAGCTAAAACAAATAAAAATTATGACAAAGTAAAAGAAAGTGAACTACATTTCTAAAAATTACTGAACAAACAATTAAATCCGTAACTATTCCCCTCTTAAAGCCTTTAAAGAGGGACATTTTACTGGGATTACAGCCTTGAGTCTGTGTAGATAATTCTATTTACTAGCTTTGTACATGGCATTTTGTACATTGCATTTTATTTCTCTTCAAAACTGTTCAAACTTGAGACCAAGAATCAACAATTATTTGGAATTCCAGGCAGAAACTGGGTTGAGGTCACTTTGACTTTAAACAGTCTTTTCCTGTTGACCAATGTCACAAAACCCTAAATAAATCGACTGTGATTCAATGTAGTTAAACAACAAAAACATAAAAAGGTCGGTATAGACAAATACATAATATGTTAATTAATTTGTCTTCAGAACAGTATGTCACTGTGCACAAGCAGCACCTAAAAACACCTACAAGCCTCACAATACACATATAAAGCCACTAATTAGTGAAAGATAACATATTTATTGAAATATAAAAACACATAGTCTATGCTGTAATTCCAAGTAAAATCACCTAACCCAATAAGCAGATATATGGGTGCAAATTTATAAACCAGAAAAGTAAAGCTATATGTAATAAATCACTGTAGCTAAAGCTATCTAAAATGAACTAAAGTGGATACGATAGTTAAACAGGCATCAATAAAAAAAAAAATACCAACCAAATAACGACTGTCTGCCACTAATGCATGCAGGGCCGCCATCAGGGGGGTATTACTGGTACTCCCGTCAGGGGCCCGGCCACATGGATGAAGAAAAGGGGCCCGCCGGGCTGCTGTTGCCCCCCCCCTCGGACTGTTGTCCCCCCCCCTCGCAACGCCTGCGGCACCCCCCTAGCGACCCCCCCTAGCGACACCCCCCCTAGCGACACTCCCCTAGCAACACTCGCGGCAGCCCCTGCATACCTGTTGTAGCTTCAGTGGAAGGGGAAGATGCAGCATGTGCTGAAGCTGTGTGTGGAGATCCCGCCCCCCAGCTCCTCTACACTGCCGAACGGACCTGCAGGCTGGTGAGTATGTTCCCCTATCCTTCCTGCTTCCCATCCCCCTGACCCCATTTGTAGATTGTATAAAGTTGGTTAAAAAGTTTGTTGGTATTATTTCGTTTTCCTAGCGTTTTTTTGCCGCGATTTTCGTAATCGCGGCAAAAATGGCGCAGTTTTGCCGCGATTATATAAAAATCGCGGCAAAACCGCGTGATTTGTGCCGCAATTACGAAAATTGCATTAAAAAAAGATACAAAACATGAAAAGTGCTGTTAGGCTATATTCTCACAGTGCGGTCAAGTCACGTTTTTTGCCGCGATTTTGCAAAAATGGTGGCAAAAAAATGGGATTTCACCGCACTGTGTAACTAGACTAAGGCCTTATTCAGACGGCCATAGTCGGTCCGTGACATACGGAGCGTGTATCGGCTATATCTCACAGGCTGAGCACAATTCATGGAGCCGGACTCCTAGCATCATAGTTATCAGTGTTGCTGGGAGTCCCCTGCCGCTCCGCGGGAATACTGTCCCATACGGTAATGATGCTTTCAGTACGGGATCGGGGGACAGTATTCCCACGGGAGGGGAGGGACTATGATCATAGATAACTGTGATGCTAGAAACCCGGCTCCCTGAACTGTGGTCGGTCCGGGAAATATGGCGGTTACACGCTCCGTATTTCACAAACTGAACATGGACGTCTGAATAAGGCCACTTACTTGCCTCCTGTTTTTGGTGCGGATTGCGCACTGAAAATTCACTACAAATTACAATATAAGGCCTTATTCACACGAAAGTGTTATACGTCCGTGATACTTATTACGTCGCACGGACTTATGTTAGTGAATGGGGCCGTTCAGACTGTCAGTGAATTTCACGCAGCGTATGTGTGCTGCGTAAAACTCACGACATGTCCTATACTTGCCCGTGTTTCGCGTAGCACGCACCCATTGAAGTCATTGGGTGCGTGCAAATCGCGCACGGCACACAGAAGCACTTCCGGGTAACACGCGTGATTCGCGCTACAGTAGGTAAAGAAGTGAAGGGAAACATAAAAGCCCCCCCTTCTTTACTGCTTCGTAACATAAAAACAGAGTGTCATAATGATGCCGGCTGCGCGAAAAGCACGCAGCCACGCACCATATGCTGAAGACACACGGACCTTTTGCTCGGCAAAATGCAGCGTTTTTTGCGCGTGCAAAACGGACACGTTCGTGTGAATAAAGCCTAAGGCGATATTCAGACCAACGTGTGTGAAATCAGACGTGAAGAACGCCCGTTTTTTGTGGCCGATTTGCAGCCGTGCGGGACCCGTTTTCACACATCCCTCATAGACTTGAGTCTATTGAGGGATCTGTGAAAACGCACAAAAATAGGACATGTCCTATTTTTTTACAGGCCCTTCACACGGTCTGTTAGAACAACGACCGTGTGAATAACCCCAAAGAAATACCTGCAGCCGTGTGACGGCCATTAAAAAAAACGTCCTTCACACGGACGATTAACACGTTAGTCTGAATAAGCCCTAACTCGTGTGAATGCGGTTTGTCAGAACGTCACGCACGTGCAGCATTTCACCCCACAAATAATTTTTTTTCAGCTTCCCAGTACATTATGCGGTACAATAAATGGTGCCATGAAAAACGACAACTTGTACCGCAAAAAACAAGCCCTCAAGTAAAAAAAATTATAGCTTTTGGAAGGTGGAGAGGAAAAAACAAAAGTTAGAATCCAAAAAATGGCTGAGGAGGGAAGGGGTTAAATAAGCTGCATGCCTATTAGCCCTTATTCACACAACAGGGTTTCCCGGCCGGGTGACGGCCGTTCATAAATCGTCTGCAGTAGGAACAATAGACCCCTAAAGGGCTATTCACACGACCAATTTTTTTGACGGCCCGGGAAAACCGGCCGTCAAAAAATGGGACATGCCCTATTTTCGGCCGTTTGCCCGGCACCCATAGAAGTCTATGGGGCCGGGTAATACACGACCATCACCGGAATGTGTCCCGAGTGATGGCCGTGTCTACCGTCGCTCGCTCTCTCCTCCTCACAGCGCAGAGTGCATGTTAGGAGGAGGAGTGTATCTCATTCAGAAGAAGCGCTGTATGCTGGAGGTAACACTGTGGGGGTACTGCTGTAGCGACGTCCCTGCTCTGCTATGTGCAGGGGTACTGTGTGGCAGGGCTGGGGTGTACAGCAGGTGGAAGGAGGCGCTGCGCTGGCTCCCTTCCCAAATCGCCCTGGCCCGGCGAATCAGCCTCCTTTCTGCCCTGGCACTTCTTCAGGCATCGCTACAGCTATAGCAGCCATAGCGGCTGCTAGCGGCGACACCTACCATGGCCGATGGTGCCGCTAGCAGCTGCTGCGGCTGCTACTGCTGTAGCTTCGTCCCTGCTCTGCTATGTGCTAGCCCCACTTTAGCTCCCTGAAGGAGCGGAATCCCTGTGTGTTAGGGGATTCCGCTCCTGGACAGAGCGCTTGATGTCTCTGTCCATATCTGGGCAGTGACATCAGGGGAAACTCCTGAAGCGGAATCCCCGAATACTCTGTGACCGGGGATTCCACACCAGGAGAAGCCAGTAACGTTCAGTGTCCATAAATGGGCACAGACGACAGGGGCTTTTCCTGAAGTGGAATCACCGTCCACATGGGGATTCCCCTTCAGGAGTTGCTCCTGATGTCACTGTCCAGATATGCCCGGCCCGCAACGGATGCAAAACTAATGCAAACCGGCCAGGAAAAACGGCCGATTTCATCGGCCGACAATCGGGCTCGGGCGGGACCCTGTCGTGTGAATAAGGCCTTAGGGTATGTTCACACAATTAGAAAAAACAGTCTGAAAATACAGAGATATTCAAGGGAAAACAGCTCCTGATTTTCAGAAGTTTTTTTAAGCAAACTCGTGTTTTTCGCTGTGTTTTTTACGGCCGTTTTTGGAGCTGTTTTTCTATAGAGTCAATGAAAAACGGCTCCAGAAATGTCTGAAGAAGTGACCTGCAATTCTTTTTCGCGGCCGTTTTTTTACGCGGCCGTTGTAAAAAGAACGGCCCATCGGAACACAACGCCATTTTTTTCTCATTAAAATCAATGGGCAGATGTTTGGAGGCGTTCTGCTTCTGATATTTCAGACGTTTACGGCCAGAAAAATGGCCGAAAATAATCTGTGTGAACATACCCTAATGTTGCAGAATTGTAACGTATTTCATCCTTTACAGTGTAAAGGGTTAATTTGCTGTAAATCCCCAGCAAATTCTGTAACGCACACATTGAGGAATTTGGTGCACAAAATCCGCAACAAAACTGCAGGTATATCCGCAGGTAAAATCTGCACGTAATAGTGAGTTTTTTTATACGTTTTTAGGTGCGGTTTTTACATTTTGATGCGGAAATAGGTGCAGGTTTTATGCTGCAAATTTTTTTATTATTTTTTAAACTAGTCAGAAACAATTCGCAAGCGGAAAACGCAAGATAAAGTGACATGTAGGATATTTTCAAATACGCACCGCAGGTACATTTTTGTGCAGAAAATGCGACATGTAGATGAGATTTCTTGATCTCATTTACTTTGCTGGTCCTGTATTACACTGCGGATTTGCCGCAAGAAAATACCCGCGACAAATTTGCACGTAATAAGTATAGAGTGCATTTGGCCTAACAGAGTTTTTTTTTTAACTCCCCCTAAGGCCCCGTTCACACATGTTGGATTTGATACGGATTCCGATGACATGTCGATGATTCTGCATCCCATGCATGTGAGGTTTCCGCAACCCAGTTCACATGCAGTGAAAAATTTTCCACGTGTATTTTTGTCCGCACCATGAAAATAAATCCACCACAGCAATAAGTAGCGTGCGACTTATATTACATGGAAAACCCGAGGATGAGCAACTTTGAATGACAATGGGACTTAGGCCTTGTTCACACAGCTTTTTGCAGGCAGAACAATCTGCCTTGAAATTCCTTCAGGTTTTCTCTGCCTCCCATTGATGTCAATGGGAGGTCAGGGACGGAAATACCTGAAGAAAGGGCATGTCGCTTCTATCTCGCGGGAAAAAAACGCCTTCGCCTCCCGTTGAAATCAATAGGAGGAGATTTCGGACGTTTTTTGCCGCGGTTTCCGCTGAAAAAGATGTGGCAAAAAAACTCAGTGTGAACAGGGCCTTATTCTCATGCGGATCTGCTACACGCTTGTAGCATCTGCGCCAGGAATCAAAGGGAAAGCCTCCGATTTTTGCAAAACACATTGAAATTTAATGGCAACGTAAGAGCGGAGCAATAGTGCTCCTTACATCCTCACAAGCGCTGCCCCCTCCCTTAAGGCCCCTTCACATCGTGTTGTTGCCCTAAGTTTATCGTGTAGTCAGGAAATCTCCTACCTTACAGTATAAACAACGTAGACGATAATTCACAGGGCTCCATTATGTCCTTTTAGCCTCCGTCGGGCTGGTGGACGTCGGTTTACCTTCTTTTTGAAGGATGAAATGTAAACTTTGTTATTCCAGAGTCCCCAGGCAGCATCACAAGTGATCTACCCGTGGACTTTGTCCCTGGGAAAGCTCCTGACATCACTGTCCATATATGTAAAGTGACATCAGGGGATTCTCCAGGGCCGGAATCCCTGGCCAGAGTGTTGCTGACGCTCTGGCCGTGTATTCAGGCTTTGTGCAGCTTCGAACGTCACTTTATGTATATGGACATCAGGAGCAGCGCCATAGTCCCTGGCCAGAGCGCTAGTAGAAGGCTCCAGCCCTGTTCATGGACAGTGACTTCAGTCGTTTCCCCTGGGCCATTCCCCAGGCGACGTATCCCACTATATGCCATACAGTCGGATACGTTTTAGCTAAATAGATCAAAATCCGGAGCAAGAACCGGTCACTGCCGGCTCCATGGTTTCCTTCACTGTAATTGACATCAGCACCAAAATCATTTAATGCGTATAACGTACAAACGTGAGCGCCACACTTTCCGTTGCCCACCCCCGGTAATGGAGGGGGGGGGGGCCAGACATCATGGCTGTATGGGGCCCAGAAATTCCTGATGGCGGCCCTGAATGCATGTCTTGCCCTCAAGCTTCTTCTAGAGGTATGTAGGCATCAATAGAGTATATACATATCAGGCATATGACAGTGGTAGGGCCATGCAGACTTTTAATTCAGGGATGGCGTGGAGCATGCATGGATACAATGTAATCCTCTCATACTAGCACTAAGCAACACACTCTGAAGCGAATTTGCTGTCCCTAAGGGCAAGCGCACACATGTTGGAAACACCATACAAACAGGACAAATGCCTATACACATGTCCAGTTGACAAGTAGATTCCAACTGTATTCAATTGTATGTATATATATATATATATATATATATATATATATATATATCTTTTTTTTATTATTATTATTTTATGGAACTATTTAAAATGAATTAGTCAAAAAACTCTGAAGTTGGTATGTTGTCGGATTCCTTTTTTTTGTAGCAGTTTTTTTGTTTTCATTTAAGTATACCTCAACTGCCACAGTCATTTGTGGAAGGGGGCTTAAAAATACTGTACATATCGTATAGGAGTTTTTAACTTGGACTTGGAAATCTCAACTTACATGTCTGTTTGTTGGTACGTACAAGTTTGGTTGAAAATTCATCTTGAAGTGGGAGGTGTAGAAAGACAATTAAGGAACCTTCAATAGAGGGAGATCTCCAGTTGAGACCATTTGCTCTAAAAGGGCATATGAGATGGGGTTGTCTAAAGCAAATAACCCATTAGCCGGTGAATGTGATGGCTAGATACAGTAAGTTTAGAAGAGGGTTAAAAGGAAACATCCAAGCTTTGAAAGTTTGAAGTCAGTATATTTGTTTTAAAACTTTCTGTGACTGGAGGGGATTTGTGCAACTGAATAGGGTGCAAAGACAATATCTCCATCCATTTTACTGCACGGTGGCTCAGTGGAAAGTATTGTCGCTTTGCAGCACTGGGATTCTGATTTCAAATACAGGGGCAAATTTGCATGAAGTTTATATGTTTGTGTGGAGATTCTTCCCACACTACAAAAACATATTGATGGGTGAAGTCACAAGAAGCCATTTAGCGTTAGTGTGTTAGAGATAAGGAAATTAGATTGTGAGCCTCATTGGCAAGACAGGGACAGTAAAGGGTTTTTTACACAGGATGATTATCGGGCAGACGAGTGTCATATAATGCTCGTTCCCGATAATTGCCCTGTGTAAACAGGGAAACGATCAGCAGATGAAGAAGCAAACGCTCGATCATCTGCCGATCGTATCGTTTTAAAAAAGTAAAAGATTATCGTTGTCAGCAGCACATCTCCCTGTGTAAACAGGGAGACGCGCTGCCGACATGATAATAATGTATGGGGACGAGCGATCGTAGTAACAACCGCTCGTCCCCATCCATAGCTCCGTGTGACAGGAGCAAGTGAGTGCCAATCAACGATGTCTCGTTGATCGGCGCTCGCTACACCCGCCGACACAAAGGGCCTTAAGTGAAGAGAACCTCATTACAGTAGAGCGGAATATGTTGGCACTAAATAAGCAACAGGGGAATTGTTATCAACTAAAAATTTCTCAAACGATATACAGGGTGGGCGATTTATATGGATACACCTAAATAAAATGGGAATGGTTGGTGATATTAACTTCCTGTTTGTGGCACATTAGTATATGGGAGGGGGGAAACTTTTCAAGCTGGGTGTTGACCATGGCGGCCATTTTGAAGTCGGCCATTTTGTAACCAACTTTAGTTTTTTCAATGGGAAGAGGGTCATGTGACACATCAAACTTATCGAGAATTTCTCAAGAAAAACAATGGTGTGCTTGGTTTTAATGTTACTTTATTCTTTCATGAGTTACTTATGTCATTATGGGTGTCGGGTCCGAGCATTCCTAGATGAACAGTTTCCTGGAAAGTGGATTGGTCGTCGTGGGCCAGTTGAATGGCCAGCTAGGTGTCCCGATCTGACCCCCTTAGACTTTTATCTTTGGGGTCATCTGAAGGCAATTGTCTATGCTGTGAAGATACGAGATGTGCAGCAACTGAACTACGGATACTGGAAGCCTGTGCTAACATTTCTTCTGCGGTGTTGCATTTTATAAGTGGTTAGAAACTTGTAAATAACTCATGAAAGAATAAAGTAACGTTAAAACCAAGCACACCATTGTTATTCTTGTGAAATTCTCGATAAGTTTGATATGTCACATGACCCTCTTCCCATTGAAAAAACTAAAGTTGGATACAAAATGGCCGACTTCAAAATGGCCGCCATGGTCAACACCCAGCTTGAAAAGTTTCCCCCCTCCCATATACTAATGTGCCACAAACAGGAAGTTAATATCACCAACCATTCCCATTTTATTTAGGTGTATCCATATAAATGGCCCACCCTGTATATATATATATATATATATATATATATATGTATATGTATATATGTATATGTATATATATATATATATATCTTTATAAAAAACACACACACACATATATATATGTATGTATATAATGTACGTTCCATACATTATCATTTAAATTGATAGATTTGCAAATTATGGTTACACAGGTCAAAGTGTTCCATATTCCTCCAGTACAGGGCTGTTGTAGGCAGAAATTTTAATTTACATCATTTTCTAGGTTTCTATTTTACTATTATAATATTAACCATATTATGAATTACCGCAGAAGGTCTTGTTATGTTAGTGTATTCCTAAAGATGCTAACGGAACTGGTCACTTATTGTAAAGTAAATACAATTTCATAGAAATGACTATTGGAGGGTTCACAATTAGAGGTTTTTTATGGCTCTGTTATTAGCATTCTTTTTGCAGTTCTTTTATCTGTGAGGACAAATCCTCCAGACTTAATGACATTTTTAACATGTTAATTCACAGGTTTCAGAGCTATTTGCTTTTATACATGCTTTCTAACCACTTATATCTGGTTCAAAAAAAGAAATGTTTTCTGGTAGTGTTATGTGGTGCCAATCAATACATTTGACATGTATGCTTAAATGGGGGTGATAGACTATGCTCTGGATGGGATATAATAAAACAGTGCAATTAGCTCATACAGATTAAAATTTATTGTCAAATGTATGAAGGCAAAGAACTTCGAAGTTAAAAGGGTCAAACTATCCAAGGACAAATGATGGTGGCACGGCCATGGTGTCATTATATTGTTCTGTATGAGAATAATTGATATTAAAGAGAAGGATAATTCACTTAAGGTGCAGCACTATGTACAGTGACATTTCTAAAAGCAGACATTTTATTTTATTGTATTGATTTGAGCAAACACATTATAGGGTTTACAAGGTTCAATAAAACAAGGGTATTGTGTACAATATATATATATATATATATATATATATATATATATGTATATATATATATATATATATATATATATTACAATTGTGATAATTAGACTAGTTTTTATGAAGCAGCTTCCAAAAGACTATAATATTAGCATGTTGTAGTCTAGTTTGTTCAGAACGTTAGAGCGATTCCAGTGATGTTGTTTGGTTAATGGAAACTCACAGTGCTTCTCCCAAATGTCCTTTTTAGAAGTTGATAGACCCAGTATACAGCCAGTGGCGGATTATAATATGGGCAGTTCGGGTGGCCGCCCGGGGCCCACGGCTCCCAGGGGGCCCATGGCCGCCCGAACCGCACATAAATTTAAAAACTACATTGCAGCACCGCTAATGGGAAGGAGGAGCGGACTGAGAGGGAATAGGGCCGCAACGTACGCCCTGCTGCCTTTCTGAGGGGGCGGCGGCGCAACTGAAACCAGCCACCGCCACCCCCTCCTACACTAATTCTACCTGCGTCTATAGAATGCAGGTACAATTACATGCATAAGCGCTGAATGGCTGGGTACGTTCCATGCCCGAACATTCAGCGCCTTACAATGACGCTGATTGGCAGGGCAGAATGAGTTATCCCGCCAATCAGCGCCTTTCAACTTGTTGAATGGCGCTGTTTGGCGGGGGAAGTCATTTTGTCCTGCCAATCAACGATGGTAGTGGCGCAATGACCTCATCGTACCGCTTCCATTGTTGAAGGGCACTGATTGACGGGGAATGTCATTCTGCCCTGCCGATTTGCGCCTTTCAATGATGCAAGCGGCGCGATGGCGCCGCTCAGCCCCAGCAGACCTGCTCAGAAGAGAGCAGGCCTGCATTGACACAGGACAGCGTGGGAACGGGATCACTGTGAGTATGTACATTTTGTTGTTTTCAACTAAAAAGTGTGGGCGGCATTATATGCAGGAGGGGGCTACACGTGGGGCACAATCTACAGGGCAGACTTTATGTGGGACACAATCTACAGGCGAGGCTTTATGTGGGACACAATCTACAGGGGGACTATATGTAGGGTGCTATATGTAGAGCGCCATCTACAGGGGGCTATATGTGCAGCACAATCTACAGGGGAGGCTTTATGTGGGACACAATCTACAGGGGGACTATATGTAGGGCACTATATACAGGGTGCGCTATATGTAGAGAGTGCAATCTACAGGGGGCTATATGTGGGGCAAAATCTACAGGGAAGGCTTTATGTGGGACACAATCTACAGGGGGACTATATGTAGGGCACTACATACAGGGGGCACTATATTTAGAGCGCAATCTACAGGGGGCTATATGTGGGGCAAAATCTACAGGGGAGGCTTTATGTGGGACACGATCTACAGGGGGACTATATGTACGGCACTCTTTACAGGGGGAGCTATATGTAGAGCGCTATCTTCAGGGGGCTATACATAGAGCGCTATCAACAGGGGGGCTATATTATGGGGCACTATCTACAGGGGGCTCTATGGGGGCACTATCTACAGGGAGCACATCTGAGAGGAAAACTACAGAAATGGGTCGTGGCCAGGAGAAGTCATAGAGGTCTGGACCGGATGGAGAAGAAAAGAGAAAAATAACTAGAATCTGAAATGAAGTCACCAGTAAGTCACTTAATGCTAATTTTTAATTTGCCTCTAATCAGTACTGTAGTCACTGTATGATCTGCAGCGAGATGATGGGTGGTATGATATATTTTTTTGAGAAACAGCGACTCCCAGCATATTCTTACCATTGTTCGGGCCATGCTGGGTGCTGTATTTTTATCCATACAAACCAATATGGCACGGATTGCACTAAATTGAGCTGTATTTGTGCTGGTGCTATATTTATGTACTGAGCTTGGTTCTGGGGCTGTATTTATGTACTGAGCTTGGTTCTGGGGCTGTATTTATGTACTGAGCTTGGTTCTGGGGCTGTATTTATGTACTGAGCTTGGTTCTGGTGTTGTATTTACGCCAGTATTTATGGGAGGAAAAACATACGTTCGTGTGCATTACTGCGCTGGCGAGACATGGAACTATTCGTTCCCTTCCTCCCATTCGGCACTTTACTAATGACATAGTCGGTGCGATGATATCATCACGCCGACTGCGCCATTACACTGGATGACACCCTCTGGTCTCTGACCAGACCTGCGGCGCTGGAGGAAGAAGCGGGAACGGGGACAGGTGAGGAAGTTTTTTTTTTGTTCTGGGCAGCGTTGGGGGGTAAAAGATGCAGGGGGCATTATCTATTGAGGACATTGTAAGTGGCGCTATCTACAGGGGTCATTATCTACAGAGGACATTGTAAGTGGCGCTATCTACAGGGGTCATTATCAACTTAGGTCATTGTAACTGGCACAATCTACATGGGACTTTATCTACAGAGGGCATTGTAACTGGCACAATCTACAGGGGTCTTTATCTACATAGGGCATTGTAACTGGCACAATCTACAGGGTACATTATCTACATAGGGCATTGTAACTGGCACAATCTACAAGGGACGTTATCTACAGAGGGTATTCTAACTGGCACAATCTACAGGGGACATTATCTACATAGGGCATTGTAACTGGCACAATCTACGAGGGACGTTATCTAGAGAGGGCATTGTAACTGGCACTATCTACAGGGGACATTATCTACATAGGGCATTGTAACTGGCACTATCTACAGGGGACTTTATCTACAGAGGGCATTGTAACTGGCACAATCAACAGGGGACATTATCTACATAGGGCATTGTAACTGGCACTATCTACAGGGGACATTATCTACAGAGGGCATTGTAACTGGCACAATCTACAGGGGACGTTATGTACAGAGGGCATTGTAACTGGCACTATCTACAGGGGTCATTATCTACTTAGGGCATTGTAACTGGCACTATCTACAGGGGTCATTATCTATATAGGGCATTGTAACTGGCACAATCTACAGGGGACGTTATCTACATAGGGCATTGTAACTGGTACTATCTACAGGGGTCATTATCTACTTAGGGCATTGTAACTGGCACAATCTACAGGGGTCATTATCTACTTAGGGCATTGTAACTGGCACTATCTACAGGGGTCATTATCTACTTAGGGCATTGTAAATGGCGCTATCTACAGGGGACGTTATCTACAGAGGGCATTGTAACTGGCACTATCTACAGGGGGCATTGTAACTAGCATTATCTACAGGGGGCATTTTCTACAGAGGGCATTGTAACTGGCTGTATCTACAGGAGGCATTTTCTACAGAGGGCATTGTAACTGGCGCTATCTACAGGAGGCATTTTCTACAGAGGGCATTGTAACTGTCGCTATCTACAGGGGGCATTGTTAGTGTGTGTTGTGTTTTACTTAACAGTGTTTGACACAATTTAATTCAGGGGTGCAGTGTGTGGTACTATTATATTCAGGAGCGCAGTGTATAGTACTATTATATTCAGGAGTGCTGTGTATAGTACTATTCTATTCAGGAGCACAGTTTATAGTACTATTATATTCAGGAGCACAGTGTATAGTACTATTATATTCAGGGGCACAGTTTGATACTATTATATTTAGAAGCATAGAGTATGGCATCATGAGAAATGTAATCTTCATTTATAGGTGGATGTTGGAAAAGTGAGGAGCTGAAGAAATGGGCCGTGCCCTGAAAAAGTCTGGACCAGATGGAGAAAAAAAGAGAAAAAGAACTAAAAATAATCTGAGACATCACCTGTGAGTCACTCAATGTAAATGTTTATTCTCCCTGTGACTGATCAGTACTGTAGTCACTGTATGATCTGCAGCGAGATGACGGATGGTAGCATTCTTTTATGTTAAATAGCAACTCCCAGCATATCCTAACTATTGTTCAGGCTATACTGGAAGCTGTTGTTTTATGTCATACAAATTTATACAACCGGGGTTAAACTGAATTTGCAAATGATCTCTGTACTGAACTGTATTTGTTCTGTTGCCGCATATATGTACTGAGCTTGGTTCTGGGTCTGTATATTTGTATTGATCTTGGTTCTGGGGCTGTATATATGTACTGAGTCTTGGTTTTGGGGCTGTATTTATGTACTAGGCTTGGTTCTGGGGCTGTATTTATGTACTGAGCTTGGTTCTGGTGTGGTATATATGTACTGAGCTCGGTTCTGTTGCTGTATATATGTACTGAGCTTGGTTCTGGGGCTGTATATTTGTATTGATCTGGGTTCTGGGGCTGTATATATGTACTGAGCTTGGTTTTGGGGCTGTATTTATGTACTAGGCTTGGTTCTGGGGCTGTATTTATGTACTGAGCTTGGTTCTGGTGTGGTATATATGTACTGAGCTTGGTTCTGTTGCTGTATATATGTACTGAGCTTTGTTCTGGTGCTGTATATATGTACTGAGCTTGGTTTCGGGGCTGTATATTTGTACTAAGCTTGGTTCTTTGGCTGTATATATTTACACAGTAGATGTTAAAATCTACTTTTACCTTAACAGAAGGTAAATATATACAGTAAGAACTAAACCCAAAAAACCATGGAGGAATCTCAGTTGTTTCCAATTCACCCATTATATAGTACTTTACATGGTGCCAATAAAAACTATAACTCCTCCTGCAAAAAAATAATCCTTCACACACCACTCCATTGACACAAAAAGAAAAAAGATATAAAGCTCCTGACCACTTTAGTGTCTCAAAATATTCTGCTTTTTCTCTTCTGTATGGCTCATTCTGCTTTTACAGCTAATTCAAAACCGTTCCAGATCTGTGGCTGCCTAAACAGAAATCTGCAAATATATACGGTACAGCGTCTTCAAAGTTCTGTCTTCAGAGTTCAGGGGGGGGCCCAGTCTTGAAAAAGTGCCCGGGGCCCATGGTACCCTTAATCCGCCCCTGGTACTGAGCTTGGTTATGGTGTTGTATTTATGTGCTGAGCTTGGTTCTGGTACACTGTTTGCGTAAGTCCCATAGAACTGAATGGTAGATACGGAAACAGTGAAGCTCGCATTCTACGCTGCTTCCGTAACTGCCATTCACTACTATGAGTTACGGAAAGTCCATGGTCAGGAAGTGGCCGAGATGCAGCGATAGCAGAAAGAGGCAGAACAGGGTTTAGGGGGCCCGGTTCTAGAGATAGATGCGAGTCCCACCTCTGGGAACTGCACCTATCTGACAGGATCCACAGGATATGTCATAACTTTCCCTCACGGGAAAACCCATTTAAAGTGTAAATAAACTTCTAAAACACTTCTGACATGTCATAGTGAAATGTCCAAAGTTTTTATCGGTGGGGGTCCGAACACTGAGACTCCCATGGATCACTAAAACAAAGTGGCAGAAGCGCTCAGGTGACCGCTGTGCGGCTTCGTTTCTGATCTGCTTTTCTCGGAAAGCCGAGCAAGCGCTGTACAGACGTACACCACTCCGAGGAATGCCGATCAGTAGCGAATCGGCGCAGTATTCAATTATGCGCTTCTGCTGCTTCACTTTAGCGATCGGTGGTGCTCGAACCCCCCACCGATTAAAAGTTCTGACATAACAGTATGACATGTTTGTGGTGCAGGCGGTGCGATGACGTCAACGTGCCACCTGCTGTCGTTCCGCTTGAGCAGGCCTGATCAGAAAAGAACGGGCCTGCATCAACGAATGTTCCAGCCCATTGTTACAGTGTGATCGTGCAGTGAAAGAAGCTGGGCTGGAACAATGAGTAGTGTATGACGCTGATTGGTCAGCGTCATACACTCCTCTGTACAACACCCAGTTGGTAAAAAGTAAAAACACGCCCAGTTGTCTATTAACAAACTAATTAGCATAAATCTAAAATTGCTCATAACTTGCTCAAAAATCGTTTTTCAAAATAAAAACCACTGCTGTTATCTACATTACAGCGCCGATCAGATTATGTAGGAGATAGGCCACTTATAATGTGGTGACAGAGCCTCTTTAAGTCTTTATAGAGTATATGGAAAATTGTTTTCTGATTGAGATTAATATGCATGTTTAACGTCTCTATTAAAAGCTGTAAAAATTTGGAATCATATAGGTTAAAAATTATTTTTTGGTATCAAACTGTAGTATTTCATTTTATGCAATTCTTGAAGGAACATATAATTGATTGCATTTTATTTAAAAACAATTTTAGCAAATTATTTAATTCTATTTAATAAGCAAATACACTACCGTTCAAAAGTTTAGGGTCACTTAGAAATTTCCTTATTTTTGCAAGAAAAGCACAGTTTTTTTCAATAAAGATAACATTAAATTAATCAGAAATACACTCTATACATTGTTAATGTGCTAAATCACTATTCTAGCTGCAAACGTCTGTTTTTTAATGCAATATCTACATAGGTGTATAGAGGCCCATTTCCAGCAACCATCACTCCAGTGTTCTAATGGTACATTGTGTTTGCTAACTGTGTTAGAAGGCTAATGGATGATTAGAAAACACTTGAAAACCCTTGTGCAATTATGTTAGCACCACTGTAAACAGTTTTGCTATTTAGAGGAGCTATAAAACTGACCTTCCTTTGAGCTAGTTGAGAATCTGGAGCATTACATTTGTGGGTTCGATTAAACTCTCAAAATGGCTAGAAAAACAGAGCTTTCATGTGAAACTCGACAGTCTATACTTGTTCTTAGAAATGAAGGCTATTCCATGTGAGAAATTGCCAAGAAACTGAAGATTTCCTGCAACGGTGTGTACTACTCCCTTCAGAGGACAGCACAAACAGGCTGTAACCAGAGTAGAAAGAGAAGTGGGAGGCCCCGCTGCACAACTGAGCAACAAGACAAGTACATTAGAGTCTCTAGTTTGAGAAATAGACGCCTCACAGGTCCTCAACTGGCAGCTTCATTAAATAGTACCCGCAAAATGCCAGTGTCAACGTCTACAGTGAAGAGGCGACTCCGGGATGCTGGCCTTCAGGGCAGAGTGGCAAAGAAAAAGCCATATCTGAGACTGACTAATAAAAGGAAAAGATTAATATGGGCAAAAGCACACAGACATTGGACAGAGGAAGATTGGAAAAAAGTGTTATGGACAGACGAATCTAAGTTTGAGATGTTTGGATCACACAGAAGAACATTTGTGAGATGCATAACAGCTGAAAAGATGCTGGAAGAGTGCCTGACGCCATCTGTCAAGCATGGTGGAGGTAATGTGATGGTCTGGGGTTGCTGTGGTGCTGGTAAAGTGGGAGATTTGTACAAGGTAAAAGGGATTTTGAATAAGGAAGACTATCACTCCATTTTGCAACGCCATGCCATACTCTGTGGACAGCGCTTGATTGGAGCCAATTTCATCCTACAACAGGACAATGACCTAAAGCACACCTCCAAATTATGCAAGAACTATTTAGGGAAGAAGCAGGCAGCTGGTATTCTATCTGTAATGGAGTGGCCAGCGCAGTCACCAGATCTCAACCCCATAGAGCTGTTGTGGGAGCAGCTTGACCGTATGGTACGCAAGAAGTGCCCATCAAGCCTATCCAACTTGTGGGAGGGGCTTCTGGAAGCATGGGGTGAAATTTCTCCCGATTACCTCAGCAAATTAACAGCTAGAATGCCAAAGGTCTGCAATGCTGTAATTGCTGAAAATGGAGCATTCTTTGACGAAAGCAAAGTTTGAAGGAAAAAAATTATTATTTTAAATAAAAATCATTATTTCTAACCTTGTCAATGTCTTGACTATATTTTCTAGTAATTTTTGCAACTCATTTGATAAATATAAGTGTGAGTTTTCATGGAAAACACAAAATTGTCTGGGTGACCCCAAACTTTTGAACGGTAGTGTATAAATAAAAGTAAAGGTTTGGAAATGTGGGCTATTTGCAGATAATGAGTAACAGAAGATCTCATGGTTGTACATTAAGTGAACTAACAAAAGATATAACTTGAAGTAAGATATGATTGGAAAAGCAAAGTATACTTGTAGATGACTATATACTCTATGTTGTTAGCAGATATAACATAATATGCTAAAATATAATAGCAAATTAGAAAAAAGTAAACTGGAAGACAATAAGGGTCAATATAAAGGTCAATAGGACTGAGCTGCAAAACCAAACACAGCCTATAAACAAGAGTGGTGCTGTTTCTGGAAGACATCAGCTATGTTTTTCTTCTCCCCTACAATCCTTTTAGAATTAGAGTAATGTATTGAAAGTTAGGAAGAAAATTATTGGAATAATTTACCCAAAAAATATAAGGTCTAACAAACAAACATCTTGGGAGTTAGGATCATTGATTTTTTTTTGGGTAAATTAAATTCAGTTTTGAACAAACTAATAAAAAGGATAAGTTGCAACAATGATAGCAAGCAATAATATAATGGAGAATGTTAGTCAGATACTACTTCTACTGCTTGATACTAGTTTACGGTATAGAGGAGTAGATCACAACATATGGAGGGGAGCAAATACTTTTTGATAACTTTGAAATTGCCACATAATTTTACAATACATCTTCAAACATTTAGATTGATAGAGTCTGTCTTCTGAATGAGAACATTCTCCTGTTTCTGTATCTCACAGTTGTATGGAGTATCAGCGAGCATGCTCGACCACTGCCTCATACAACTTCTCCCTGTGGATAAGCTGATGGGAGGCAATGAGGGACTCACTACTACCATACTAATGATAGCAATGATAGCTGTGTGTCCAAGTGGTAGTAACATTTAGGTTCCAGGTTAGGTGATGAATGTTGTTTGTGGGGAAAAACCTTTAAACCCTTGGTGCATTTGGACATACAAATATGTCCAAAAGCACTGCTGAGCCACTTGAGGGTTTACTATAAGAATTGTGGCTGGGATTGACAGAGAAATCTCCAATGCCAGCTGTCAATATCAAATGCAGCACCTAAGGAGCTTGACAGAGGCAGAGGGCTCCCTCTGTCTGCCCATATGCACCTCTGCAACACTGTTATGGAGTGCCAATGGGTTACCATGGCAGTTAGGAGCCTAAAAAATGCCCCAAGTCTATTATATGTGAAAGCCTATTAGGCCATGCTAGAGGCATGTCTTAAAGGGGTTGTCCAGTTTGGGGCTGTTTTTTATACTGATGACTTATCTACCGGTAGGCCATTAGTATATGATCGGTAGGGGTCCGACATGTGGACCCTTGCAGCAGTAAGCTGTTTCGGCTGCTTTCGGGCGGCAAACAGCACTAATTCAGGATAGGTCACAGCTAGAGCCTCTAAGTCTTGTTTTAAAGATAACATTTTGTACTTTAAAACAAGATCTGGATAGTAGCACTAGCTAGCCAGAGCTAGAGCAGGTTGAAGTTAGAGCATATACTTGCAGCTCTCACTTAAAGGGAACCTGTCACCAGCATTTCACCTATTGATCTTTACTTATCCCTCACTGGCCGCTGCTATCAAAAGTTCATTGCCGTTATCCCCTCTTCTAAACTCCTCCTCCGACTGTAAATATCGGTCTGCAAACATTTAGTGCTTTTTATCGTAATAATCCGGTGTCCCTTTGTGCGCACACACCAAAAGAGGACATCAATGCACAAGCGCGGAATTTAGTGTGCTGGGGGAAGGCGAGGAGCTGTCAATCAAAAGTAAGAAGGCGGGGTAAACTCGGAAAGACTTGAGGAATGAAGATATGACTCTTTTCAAACGAAGATTTGACTCTTTTCAAACGAAGATATGACTCTTTTATGCTCATTAGCATACGGTGTGGGAACACTAAAATACTGAATACTAAAGATACAGAGCCGACTAAGAAGACAATTATAGGTTATATAGAAATTATTTTTCACCCACTACCACCAGGTATTGCTGGTTTATTAGGTGAAATGCTGGTGACAGGTTCCCTTTAAACGCTCTAAATGCTCTAGGCTCTAGTTAAGGCTAGGTTGCAAATTGAGTTGTGAGCCAGGTCTTGTTTTGAGTGTAATGTCCACATTTCTGAAGGATGTTAAAGATTTCCGTTAATCAGAAAATACATTTTCATCCACTGATGGTCATTTCCAACTAGTTCCACAAAAAAAACAAAAAAAAACATTGTTAGTTTACACATAAGATTAAGTTTAGGAATTAATGATTATTAATAAGGGTTAGGATATGTTCCCACATTGCAGTCAATTTGTGTTTTGACTGCGATGTGAGTTGGCACTACTGCAGGGAAGAGATCAAGTTTTTGCCCACAGAATTTTACATAACCATTTTTTTTATTTTTTTTTATTTCCTCTTTTAATGATTCCATTTGTCTATATTGTTTTAGTAATGATGCAGGGCGGTCTGTTTAAAGCACGCCTGCTGCACCATTATCTGTAGGTCAGAAGAAGCGCTACATAGCGCAAAACAGGCTGTAACCTGGTTGGCTCTCTGCTATGTCCTCCCTTGCTCTGCCACATTAAAGAAGAATTTTGTACCATTTGGGTGAGTGACACTTTTTTCATCTTCTCCCTCTACTACAGCCTTTATTTAAGGGGTTGTAATTTCCAATTTAAAGAGGCTCTGTCACTAGTATACTAATGCCCAATCCTCTAGCTAATCTAATAGGCGCTGTCACAATGATAATGATAGTGAAAATTGTGTCCCAAAAAGTTTATTTTAAAAGTTTTGAGCTTTTCTCTTAATATGCAAATAAGGCTATACTAGACAAGTGGGTGTAATTTCCGTGGCTGCAGGCTGTCAGCTCCAACCTCCCCCTGACAGCCGCAGTCACGAGTCAGCAAGCGCTGGCCCCAGCCTCCTCCTCAGGAGACGCCAGTGCTCGCGCCCACTCACCTCTGCCGGATCCCGTAGGGTGGACGAACTTTGACCCGTGAGTACCCTGGACTATAAGAGGGGTCCAGCCCCCTAGGTCTATGCCTGAGCGTTGTTGTGTTCCCTATAGTTTGTCTATGTGATGGCCTCCTAGTGTGATTCCTGTTCCAGTCCCTGTCCCTGTACCTATATTTGTTTCCAGTTCCTGTTCCTAGTAATCCATACCTTCCTAGTCTAGCACAGAGCTGTGCCAAAGTCGTGCTGCACTACATCCACCTCTGACCTGCTTCACCTCGCCTGACGTCCGCCTGCTACCTAAGTCCCAGCCGAGCCTGCCCTGCTGCTGTCTGAGATGCCACAGGTACCTATAAAACTATAGACAATCACCTGCTCCCTGTTGGCCAGCTGCCTTACCGCCAAGGCGGTATGGCCTAGTGGGTCCACAGATCCTTCGTGACAGTGGGTGTCAATACCAACGATTCTCCTAAGGTGGAGCTACCTCACTGCCTCTGACGCTGTCCTCTCAGCATGAAGCTGCTTCTCACAGTGTGAGGGACTGAGGCTGGAGGGAAGGGGGATCACTTGGTTCTGATGAAAAATGAGATTCTAATTTTTCATATGCCACCAGGAGTTCTAGTGGTGAAACAACCGGAGGTATCATCAGTAAAAACACAGTCAGGAATGGAAGCTGTATAATATAAGATCACCTTGTGTTGCTGGGCTGGGAAGAGGAGAACTGTATGACGCTGATTGGACATTACACCGCCCAGAGTGAAAAGAAAGACTTACCACCCATTTGGCAAGCATAGCCAATTTAGCATATTTAGAAAAATGCTAATAACTTTGCAAATAATAAAAGCTTTTGAAATTTTTTTAAACTGAAGTTATCAGCATCATAGCGCCTATAAGATTAATTAGGAGATAGGGAATTAATAAACTAGTGACAGATCCTCTTTAATTAGCATGCAAAAATTACTTAGCGCATTCCTGCAGTTTTGGCGTTTCTTTAGCACCTGTGAACATGAACATGTGTGGTATATATGAAATCCACACGTTACAGTTCTGTGCAGAATACATTTTGTTTGCATGAGCAGTTTGTTTGAGTAGTGTTTTTATGAAGATACGTGCATGTATATTTAGGCATAAGTGGTATGTTTGGACTCTGCACATATTGAACTTTTATTTTATGGATGTGTGGTGCATCTACTTTTCTGCTTGGGTCACCCTTTTAGCCACAAATATCAATTTTTATGTATTTTTTTTTGAGAATTGCACTTTGACACAAAATTGCATGACGCTGCCTGCTTGTAAAAAGTGCAGAATGGCATTTTGACAATGTGCCAGATGTCTACTTTCAGAAGATATTTAGGTATGGGAGCTTAGTAGGATTTTTTATTTTGTCGATTTTTTATTTTTTTTTGTAAATTTTAAGAATGTGAAAATTGATGCTGTGTTCAAAAACCCCTAGCAGCGAAAGGATTAAAGGGGATACCAAAAATGCATCTCTTGGCTTGTTTAACCCCTTCCCGAGCACTCCACGTAGATTAACAGGCTGCAGCACTGGTCCTTGTGCCTGCAGCCCGTTAATCTCTGTGTGCTCCTAACAGATCACACAGGCGGTCCCCGCAGCCCGACATCTCCCAGTATAGGCTGCTACTAGCAGCCTTAGTACTGGGGGAAAACATCGGGTTGGATCACAGCGGTGATCCGAACCGATTAACCCCTTAAATGCGGCAGTCAATAGCAACCGCTGTATTTAAGTTGTTATAGCAACATCGGCACCCCGCTACGCGATTGCGGGGGCCGATTGTTGCGGGGGGCGATTGCTATGGCAACCGGAAGCCTAACAAAGGCTTCCAGTATGCCATCTATTGAATATGCCTCCTGTCAGTGTGAAGCTGACTGGTATAATACCCTGCAATACATAAGTATTGCAGGATATTATAACAATGATCCAATAATTGGATCTTCAAGTCCCTAGTGGGACTAAAAAAAAAAGTTTAAAAATGTTACAAAAAATTTTAAAAAAGTAAAATGTCAAAATAATAAAATTTAAAAATCGCCCTTTTTCCCTTATAAAGTCCTTTATTATTAGAAAAAAATAAACTATGCATAATTGGTATCGCCGCGTCCGTAACGACCTGAACTATAACAATATAATGTCAGTTATCTCGCACGGTGACCACCATAAAAAAATAATAAAAAAACGATACCGGAATTTCTATTTTTAGTCACTTCAGCTCCCACATAATTGCATAAATAGGAATCAAAAAGTCGCATGTACCCAAAAATTGTACCGAAAAAAACTACAGTTTGTTCCACAAAAAACAACAGCTCACACAGCTTTCCTGAAAGAAAAAGAAAAAAGTTCTGGCTCTTAGAGTATGGCAATACGAAAATGCAAATATAATGGTGGTTTCTCTTGGCTCAAATACCCACAATATCTCTCTCAGTCTGGAGCAGGCAAAACTAAATTACATGATATATTTATATTTTGAAATGTCCAAATATGCTCTCATCTATACTATCTTTGTCATTTTGTAAATGTATAAAATGTATATTTTTTCTGACGGTCAATAGCGCTCCTGTATACATACCGCTTTCTATTTTTGGACATGTGCAACTGCGATTGCCTTGCCCTTTTCCAAGATGGATGCGGTGGTCTGTGGTTGTTGTGCGCATGCGCGGGGGGCCGTTCATCACGTAGTTCACGGCGCAACATGGACTTGGGCTCTGTGCAGTTGCGCACTGCTCACTTCCGGACGTCGTGTACTGCGTGATTGAGGTGCCGCCTCTCCTCGTGTAGGCGCCAGCTGAACATCCTATGGACAAGTAAGTGCGGTACACTGATCAGCTGTGTACCCCCTATTTAAATCCTCTGGTCACACTCTTCCACCTGACGAAGCCAGGTGCGAAACGCGCGTTGGGGTGTTCTGACAGTGTTGTGGCAGTGGAATGGCTCATGGTGGGTTTTTGGTATGCGTATCTTGAGGTCCTAGTGATTTTTATTTTTCATGACTGTTACCTTACATTCTTTGTGGTCATACTATAGGCATTTGCTGTGGTGATTGATATCAGTATATTTATACTCATGATACATATTTTATAGTCTATGATATAGTATGCAATATACTACCATTGTTTGCCCTGCCTTATATTCAACACTGTCTATTCTCTTTGTACTGTTGTACATTGTTTTTATGGGTGGTAATTTTTAAAGTGTCTTGATCAACTGTGTTGTTTGTCTTTAATAAAGTCATTTTGTATTTTTCTAAGATACGTTTGATTTGGTCTCATTATAGCATGTAGGGATAACTTTTTGGTAAAACTAAATTAGGTATGATCCAACAAATACCCTAAATGACATATATAAAGTACAGTTAAAGTTAAGTTTACCGCTCAGACGGCACTGATAACAGTCCAATATCATTCAGTATGGACACTCTCTCCCAGAAAAATGCAGTGGACAATCCGCAATCCAATGAGGGTGTGGATGGTAATTCTTATCCTTGTAGTTCCACTGAGCTCCTTATCGTCTCTCTCCACATTAAAAGAACTCCTGGTAGATAAAGGATCTTATGTCTCTAATAGATGGAAAAAGGAAGACACATAGTGCAACAGCCTCTGAAAAAAGATTGCTCCACGCCAAGTTTAATCCATACTCACAGAAGTAACAAGAAATAAAAGCATCAAGGTAGGTAAAAATCTATAAAATTTCTAGGCGGAGGGGGCGGAGCTAGCGCTGAGACTGCATGGACGTGTCTCGCTGAGCTCCGTAAATCCAGTGACCCACAGAAGCTAACACAAGCGGCATAAAACTTCACAATGGTGAAATATGGAGGCAGTAAGGTGAGGGAAGCATCGGAGACCATTGTTCCGACCCCCTCACAAGCAAAAGTGGAGAAATACTTTGAGAAACGGGCCGTCTCCCTCCCGCCGAGAGGTCCCAAGATGGCGCCGTCCTCTCACAGACAGCAAGGAGACACGAGTGCAGACGCCTCTGATGTGGAAGGAGAAAATGCTGACACCTCGACCGCTGAGGAACTACCATTGACGAGACACTTTATCACTCAGGTACTTACCAGAACCTTAGAACCGGCTATAAAAGATATAGCAGAGATAAAACAAGATATTAAGCAAATTGGCCACAGGGTTGAGACCCTGGAAAATAATCAAGCGGCCATTTTAGAATTTAATGCAGCAACTGTGCAAAGCTTCTCCTCTTGCCAACTTACATTCAATACTATCTTTAGATCTCTTGAGGATCAAGAAAATCGTAGCCGCCGAAATAACCTACGTTTTCGTGGTATCCCTGAATCGGTACCGCCGACAGAAATTTCGGATGCCATTATGTCCATATCCCGCTCTATCCTGGGAGACACTTATTCTGATGAAGAAATAATTATTGAAAGAGCTCACAGAGCACTACGCCCGAAGCCTACGGGGAACGAGCCGCCTAGAGATATAATTTGCAAATATCTTAACTTCAAAGTGAAAGATAAAATTCTCTTTAAGTCTCGGGAAGCTGCACCATTCTTATTTAAAGGCACAGTGATCTCCATTTACCAAGATTTAGCAGCGGTCACCCTTCAGAAGAGGCGAAAGCTTAAACCACTTACAGATCTCCTACAAGCAAGAAAAATTTGATATCGTTGGACCTTTCCTTTTGGTCTATCCTTCTCGGTGGAGGGCCACAGGTTTAACATCTCGTCTGTGGGTGATCTCGCTGAAGTATACGATCACCTAGGAATTGCTCCTTTGCAAATCGAAGATTGGGACCTTGTTACGGATCTCGCTTCTCTCCCTCCGGTCACTCAGACCACTCCGTGGAAGCAGAATCCAGCGTTCAAAGCGCCGAGACATAGGAAAAGATCAGGTCGTATGACTCCGAGGAGATTGGTGGAAGATAATGACTATGCGTTTATGCGTCTATTCGTTCGATTTTCTCTGAGCTAGCTATATATGGAGAGTTTATTTTCTTCACTTACCTTGCTGTGATGCATATCTGTTATGACCTTGTCTGCTCATTATTTCTCTACTTATAGTAGTTATCTTATGCAATTGTACCTATATTGCCATTGTGGAGTCCGTAAATTGTGGGTTT
Organism: Rhinoderma darwinii; assembly: GCF_050947455.1. Taxonomy (NCBI): domain Eukaryota; kingdom Metazoa; phylum Chordata; class Amphibia; order Anura; family Rhinodermatidae; genus Rhinoderma; species Rhinoderma darwinii. The sequence goes on along the minus strand of NC_134687.1, from coordinate 584,662,736 downwards.
GGAATCTATTATGGCTATTACCCCACACTATATTTTAATGTTCCACACTCCATTGTTATTTACAGACGCTGCTGATATACATTGTGCCACGTTCATAGACATGGATGCACGTTCTGTACAACCATTTGTTGAATTAGGATATACTCTAATGCTACTGGTTATGCTGTTAACTGTCAGGTTGCCTCGACAGGTTTATTTTTTACTGTTGGTACATGTATATTTCTACTTTTTTGGAATCTCTAGTAATGCTGTATCATGGCGTCCTTAAAGATAGTTTCATATAATGTCAGAGGTTTTAACTCCCCCTCTAAGAAATGTCAGATTTTTTCTTCTCTTAAAAAGGCATCCTGCGTTGTCATAATGCTACAGGAAACACATTATAAAAATAACCATTTCCCTAATTTCTCCTTCTCACATTTTCCTGTCTGGCATCATTGCGGAATTCCACACTCAGCCTCTAGAGGAGTGAGTATATGCTTCCGTCGTAATTATCCCTTTAATTATTCATCTCACCTCCAAGATGTAGAGGGAAGATATTTATTTTTGAAGGATACTGTGGGAGATCAAACGTTCACATTTGCAAATCTTTATGCCCCAAATACTGGTCAAATTGCCTGGCTGTTGTCTACGTTTGCTCTCTTAGATTCATTTTCAGAAGGTTTGGTTCTTATTGGTGGAGATTTCAATTTAACTATTGATCCATTGGTTGATTCCTCCTCCAAGAAGTCTGCTTTATTGGTTAATGCACTATGTAGATTTAAATCTTTACTAATATCGTATGGTTTAATAGATGTTTGGAGATGCCTAAATCCGACTCAGTTGGATTACACCTATTATTCATTTGTACATTCTTCCTACCACAGGTTAGACTATTTTTTTCTCTCCAAATCCTCACTTAAATATTGCTCCCTAGTGGAGATAGGTTTGCAGTTGCACTCCGATCATGCTTCTATTTTTCTAACTTTAAATTTCCCTAACAGGCACAAACGTTCATCTACCTGGAGGCTAAATGATTCTATACTAGGCTCATCGACTGTTAAGGAACATTTTAAATCTAAATTAACTGATTACTTCCAAACTAATGAAACCCCGGAGGTTTCCCCTGAAATAATCTGGGACGCCCATAAGGCGTTTATCCGTGGCCATTTTATTAGCTACCGTTCCTACCTACAAAAAGAACGAACTAAGTGTGTTGACAAACTTTTAATTAAAATCCAGAAGGTAGAGAGATTGAATAAAGCATCTGTCGCTCTGCAGCATACGCAGGAGTTGACTTCCTTGAGAACTCAACTGTTAAATAAATTGAACTTGTACTCAGCCAAGTCCTTTATGCATTCTAGACATAAATTTTATGCACATGGAAATAAAGCTTCTAAGTTTATGTCTAAAAGGTTTAAACAAAGACATACTCTTAACTACGTACATATGCTGAAAGACGCGACAGGTGCTTATATCTACTCTTCAACCTCTATAGCTGAACAATTTCGTTCTTACTATAACAATCTTTACAATCTAACAGCAGCTGATACCTCCTCCCTTAAGACTGACAGACTCTCGCTCATTTCTAAATTTTTAGAATCCTTATCCCTACCACAGATTTCTCCCTCCCAAAGTGAGCGGTTGATTCAGCCATTCACTATGACGGAATTAGAAATTGCCTTGAGGCAAACTCCTTCCGGTAAATGTCCTGGTCCAGATGGCCTACCTGTTATATATTACTCCTCATTTAGGGATATATTGCTACCCAGATTGTTGTCACTAGCGAACCTCTCACTACTGGGACACACACTTTCCTCTGATATCACTCATGCACATATTACTCTTATTCCTAAAGATGGTAAAGACTCTCCTTAATGCAGACCTAAAACGTATTGCTAAATTATTGTCAAACAGACTTAAACATATTCTTCCTGATATTATTTCACCCGATCAGGTGGGGTTCGTTAAAAATAGAGAGGGTAAAGATAATTCACTTAGAGTCCTACACGTTTTACATTACTCACGTAGACACAAACTTCCTATGGTTCTTCTCAGCACAGACGCTGAGAAGGCATTTGATAGAATTGACTGGATATATATGAGAAAAGTTTTGCTGTCCTTTAACTTCCCTATCCCCTTCATAGACGCTATATTTTCAATGTATGCCTCTCCCTCCGCATCTGTCATGGTGAATGGGGTCTTATCTTCTCCCTTCAAGATACGTAATGGTACAAGACAAGGGTGCCCTTTATCCCCTTTATTGTTTTTGACAGTTATGGAGACCCTCATGCAGGCAATAAGATTAGATACTGAAATTCAGGGGATACGCTTAGGGAACAGAACGCATAACGTAGCGGCCTACGCTGACGATATGTTACTGATGATCACCAATCCCGAAATTGCTCACCCCAGACTTCAATACGTTTTTGACTTATTTAGTATTATGTTCAATTTTAAAATTAATAAAGGGAAATCTCAGGCCTTAGGATTTTCCTTACCAGAGGCCCGGAAAAAACAATTGGCAAGTGGCTCTGACTATGATTGGACTTCCCCCTACCTGAAGTTCTTGGGTATTAAGATTGGACATAATTTAGATAACTTATTTTCCCTAAACTACGCCTCTTTCCTCGCCGCTTTACCGGCCCAACTAAAGCAGTTTGAAGTCCCCTTTATCTCGTGGTTTGGTAGGAAGAATGTTTTAATGTCATTTATTCTCCCTAAGCTTACGTACCTTATGCAAGTTCTGCCGATACCACTTAATAAGACATTCTTTACAGAGGTCAATAGATTATTTGTTACATTTATATGGCAGAACAAGAAAGCTAGAATTGCTAGAGACATCCTGACCAGACCCAAATCTAGTGGGGGTATTGGTCTACCTGACCCTGAAAAATATTATCAGGCCATACATCTATCGAGAATCATAGACTGGATCCACGCCCCCGTATATAAGTTATGGGTGTCAATAGAAAACGATCTTTCCTCAATCCCTCTCCGCACATTAGTACTATATATCGGGGACTCTACAAAGGAGGCCAAGATATATAATCCACTCACACTGGCGACGTTCAGGGTCTGGCGCTCTTTTCTATTATGGCCAGATAATTGTTCAGTCCCTTCCCCTCTACTGCAAGTTAAAGATATATTGAGTCTTGCTCAAGGTGCCTTAAAGGAAAGTATTCCTAGTGTTATTGCCTCCTCGAGATGTCCGTTGACACGGCTTTTCGATGACTTTGGTGATATAAAAGATGATTTGTCTCTGTCCTCTATACTAAGAATCCCCATTCATCACTCTCCCTTGCTTTCCTTCATTAGACTTAAGATCAGGGCTCTAGATCATGTAATTAAAGGTACACGCCCTCTATTATGGTTTGAAAAGCTTTTGTCACAGACATCACCAGTCCTCAAACCAATTTCTTTATTGTATAAAAGACTCATCTCATCCGCCCCATCTGCAACTCCGTATTTTGTTAAAATATGGGAAAGAGATCTTAACAGGTCCTTCTCCGAAGCTGAACTTCATAAATTGTTGATGGCTCCACATAAAATGTCCAGATGTGTCCGTATACAAGAAAATGGATACAAGATTTTATCCCGTTGGTATAAAACGCCCGACATAACCTCCATATATACACCGACACACTCAGACACTTGCTGGAGATGCAAAGCAGATAGAGGTACTTTTTTACATATCTGGTGGTCCTGTACCGTCATTCAAAAATGGTGGAGAGATATCTTTGCCTATTGTAACAATGTATGTGGCACTAAGGTATTAGCTTCCCCAGATCTTGCTTTGTTACTGATCAACCCCTCTGATACTAAGATCATATCCTCGAAATTATTTCAGATTCTGCTAATTGCTGCAAGATTGCTGATCCCCTCTTACTGGCTGTCCGTTGAAACCCCGTCGGTAGCGCATTGGATAGCGAAAGTAGACCAAATTTATAGATTAGAAGAAATCTCTCATTGGGAAAGCTATTCCAGGGATACCTTCTTGAAAATATGGGAACCCTGGAGAAAATACAGAAAATTCTCATAACCATTGATAATGTCCCTGAATACCCCAATATCTGTATCTCCTCTGGGTTAATCCTCATGCAGAAGATTTCTCTTTGTGTGACTTTTATCTCATCTAATTTGTTGAAAATGCATAATTATACTTGACTATCTGCTCATATAGATACATGTCTTTTCTTTGAATACTGCAATATTACCTGTACATGCATGTACTATGTATTTTGTTTTATGTTTGATGTTTTCTTTTTTGTTTATCTGTTTCTTTTGATATTTTTACGTTTTACTTTGTAATGCGGTTTTTCTTTTAATAAAAATCTTTATTAAAAAAAAAATAAAAATTTCTAGGCGGCACGCCAAACACTCTCGCCCGACCCTGGGTTTCGCCCTTCCGGCTTCCTCTGGGGCAAACAAAATATTTTTTTAAAACCGTGATTTTGTCGTGCAAACACTGTAAAACATAAAAAAACCTATGCACATATGGTATCGCCGTAATCGCATTGACCCACAGAATAAATTAAATATGTCATTTATAGCGCATTGTGAACGCCGTAAAAAAAAGAATAAAAAACGATACAAGTTTTGACAGCCTAAATTCAGCAAAAAAACTATGGGATCAAAATGCTCACTATACGCCTAGACTAATTATTTTTAGGGCTGTAGTTTCCCAAATGGGGTCACTTCTGGGGGGTGTCCACTCTTTTGGTCCCTCAGGGGCTTTGCAAATGCGACATGACATGACACCCTAAAACCAATTGAGTAAACTTGAGCTCCAAAAGACAAATAGCACTCCTTCCCTTCTGAGCCCCGCTGTGTGTCCAAACAGCCGTTTATTACCACATATGGGGTATTGCCATAATCAGGAGAAATTACAAATCTTGGGGAGCTTTTTCTTCTTTATTCCTTGTAAAAATTGATAATTTCTAAGTGTTATTGGAAAAAATTTAGATTTCTACTTTTACGGACTAATTCCTCTAAATTCAGCAAAAAACCTGTGGGGTTAAAATGCTCACTATACCCCTTGATGAATTCCTTGAGGGGTGTAGTTTGCTAAATGGTATCCTTTTTGGGTGTGCTTCCACTATTTTGGCACTACAAGACCTCTTCAAACCTGACAGGGTGCCTAAAATATGTTCTAATAAAAAGGAGGCCCCAAAATCCTCTTGGTTCGCCTTTGCTTATGAGGTCTGTGCTTCAGTCCATTACCACACTAGGGTCACATGTGGGATATTTCTAAAAACTGCACAATCTGGGCAATAAATATTGAGTTGCGTTTCTCTGGTAAAACCTTTTGTGTTACATAAAAAAAATGGATTAAAATGAATTTTCCGACAAAAAAAGAGAAATTTGTAAATTTCCCCTCTACTTTACTTTAATTCCTGTGAAACACCTAAAGGGTTAAGAAACTTTCTAAATGCTGTATTGAATACTTTGAGGGGTGCTGTTTTTAAAATTGGGTGACTAATGGGTGTTTCTAATATATAAGAACCTCAAAGCCACTTCAGAAGTGAACTGTTACCTATAAAAATAGGTTTTGGAAATTTTCTTGAAAATGTGAGAAATTGCTGCTAAAGTTCTAAGCCTTGTATCGTCTTAGAAAAATAAAAGGACGTTCAAAAAACGATGCCAACATAAAGTAGACATATGGGAAATGTTAATTAGTATCTATTTTGTGTGGTGTTACTATATGTCTTACAAGCAGATACATTTAAATTTAGAAAAATGCTAATTTTTGCTAATTTTCTCTAAAGTTTGGTGATTTTCACAAACAAATACTGAATTTATTGATCACATTTTTCCGCTAAGCTACAGTACAATATGTCACGAGAAAACAATCTCAGAATCGCTTGGATAGGTAAAAGCATTCCCAATTTACCACATAAAGTGACACATGTCAGGTTTGAAGAAATTGGCTGCGTCCACAAGGCCAAAACATGCTCAGTCCTAAAGGGGTTAATTAAATCCAATCAGCGGCATTCAGAGATTTCCATCACAGAAAGTCTCTGAAACAACTTTCTAACCCCAAAAACATTCAAAGGATATGTCAGAGATTCCTGGTAAATTACATTTCTGAACTGTTTCAAATGGTTAAAATCATTCTGTATAGCCCGGCCCGGTCTGATGTTGGGAGGTGCCCTGTGCGGTGCAGTACCTTCTGTTGGCATCCAGCTCCATGTGGTGTGCAGTTAGTAAGTGTATATATCACCATGCCATGTAGTATCCTATTATAAGTGCCATAATATGGTGCCCAAATAACAGTCATATATTGTTTAAATATCACTTCCATACAGTTTACCAAATAAAAATCTTATACAGTGCCGCCACCAACATACTTTGTAAAAATAATGAACTTCATAGTGCCTAAGTAACAGTGTCACACAATGCCAAAGTGAAGGCATTCTGGTTTTACAATAAGCAGATAACAGTTCCATATATAAAGTAATCTAGTAGCAATGCTATAAACAAATAAATAATAGTTATATACAATTAAAATTAGGAATTGTAGCAGTCACAATCCATAGGTGCTAGGCATTCTGTGACATCTCCTTCATCAATGGAGGCTAATGCACCCTGTGTCCGCATAGGTTGCACACTCCAAAGGTCGGCCCTGTATAGAACAGCCAGTTTGTTCTGGAAACAGACTTTTCCAACCAAATATATGTTAGCACGAAATAGGGGGAAATGAAAGGGAGCATGGGTATAGGATTTGACTATACAGGGTTTATTTGTAATTTATAACCATGGAGACACATTGGTCTGCGTGAGACTTGTAAACACAAAACTTTAGGATATTTTTAATGAATATTATTTGCAAAATTGATTTATTTTTTAATATAGATACTTAAGATAAATAAAAATGTTGCAATGGTGTACATACCTGTTAAGAATTCTCCACTAAGTAGTAGAGGAGAGCCTAAAAATCAGCAAATTAGAGGAAGCGAGAATGTTCCAAGGAACACAGCACCTTCATGATTGCTTCCTTCTACTTTACAGTTATAGTAAATGGGAAGATATAGTTGTATAGATTTCTTAGATGGTATAAACCTCATAACAATACGCTTCTGAGTTAGCTCCAGAGCAAAAGAAGAAAAAAAAAGCAACATATTGACTATGTAAAAATTGGACAAATGAGCCTAATGCAGAGAGGAACAATGTACAATTACCAAACCTGTGTAAACATCAGCATCCCTTCTGTGCTTATTTTGAATTACTTTATTACCCATAATGTTTATTGAATTTTCTTAAAGGAAGCAATAGTTGCTGAATGAATGACTACAGTATTGTTAGAGGTTATTATCACCTCTGTGTGACTTTTCTCCTTGGAACTGAGTGTTATTGACTATTCTCAGAGAGTCTGATAATGAATATAATAACAGGATATTTTATCTGTGTCCACAGTAAACTGGATGAATAGTACAGTTTACTCTTCACATGCTTTCACATACCAAAAGGACTGGGTTATAATAAGCATCAAGAACAAAGAGATGAAAAGCTGAAAATTAGAAGACTATGGATAGACCATAGAATAAAATCAGGCTACCTCCCCCTATCTATCAAAATTGAGAAAGGAGATCCAATAAATGTAGCGCCTTATGGTTAAAATGAAGCTCTAAAACGGAAACAATACCAAGCTACAGACGTAGGCATTTTTCTTTATAGATCTCTACTATCCCTTTCAACAATCAAATTTGAGCACAAGTAAAATGTTTATATTGTCCAAACTGTCTAGCAGTAGTTTAGTCACTCCAATATCTATCTATCTATCTATCTATCTATCTATCTATCTATCTATCTATCTATCTATCTATCTCTCTATTAACTATCTATCTATCTATCTATCTATCTATCTATCTATCTATCTATCTATCTATCTATCTATCTATCTATCTATCTATCTATCTATCTATCTATCTATCTATCATCTATCTATCATCTATCTATCTCTCTATTATCTATCTATCATCTATCTATCTATCTATCTATCTATCTATCTATCTATCTATCTATCTATCTATCTATCTATCTATCTATCTATCTATCTATCTATCTGTCTGTCTGTCTGTCTGTCTGTCTGTCTGTCTGTCTGTCTGTCTGTCTGTCTGTCTGTCTATCTATCTAACCCCAAAAGTTTCGGATTTGATGGAGTTTTTGAATGGGTTCTTGCTTTGACATTCCCAGTAGTGAATTCTAAAGGGAGAAGAACTATAAATGAAAGGCTTTTTTTTGTCTCAGTCTTTGCAAAAGAACACTTCCAACAGCAGCAATGTGTGAATGAGGCCGTACCTTGAACCCCTGTATCCCCTCATGCCCTGCACTAGATATTAACAGTGTTGCCTGGATGTTTTTTTAATCCGTTCCCGTATTATATGTATGTGGGACGAAGCAATGTATTATCGCATCCCGACGTACATGTAATAGTGGGTTTGCGGGCACAGGAGATGTGCCCACTTGTCAAGCTGCGGGAGAGTGGTTGTGAATAACAGCCATTCTACTGCAGCAATGGCCAGGTTCAGAGATAAGGCTGCCTGTTTATTATATATGGAAAATGGAGTAGAGAAATGTCATAGAACAGAGTGACATGACGTTAGAGATAAAAAATAAATATATACTTGTTAAAGTCCATTAATGGGACCATACAAAAAAGGTAACCGATTGTTAAATAAAGTTTTTTTTAAAAGTCACAAAAAACAATAGACCCAATTCTATTTTTAAATAAATGATTTTTACAAAATAAAAGTACCTAAGAATAATAAAGATATACAACATTTTTATCGCCATACACTTAAAAACACACGTAATAAAGTTATTGTATTATTTCATGTAAGTGGTGTATGCTGGTCGGCTTTCTGAGACTGTATTATTAATGGTCTATCTTTAGCTGGAGCCCCTTCATCAGGGAAGTTTCCTGGGATTTAGATCCCCACTGATCTGATATTGATGACATCTCTTGAGGATAGGCCATCAATATTATTCACAAAAAACTCCTTAAGGGGTTAAAGGATGTGTCCAACTTCGAGCACCATGTTTTAGTTTTTTCAAACATATAAGCTACATAAGTAACTTTGTAATACATTACATTATTTATCATGTACTGATCCTTAGTTACAGCCTCTATTATACTCCAGAACTGCAATGGCAATTCAGTCAGGATCAAAAAATGCAGCATGGGCTATGCCCTCAGTGGTGTTTATGTATAAGGGTTTTTGATACATTTTTGGGGAAAAATAGATTTTCCACCAGTTTCCATTCTGCCAAGACACTTACTCATTACCTTCTCTGAGCTCCTTGCCGATAGCTTATGTTGAAGTGAGTAAGTAAGACAGACTGGTTGCTTGGGATGTACTTGATAACGAAGTATAAATGGGTATGGTTGTTATGATAAGGCTCAAATAGCTTTGCTGTTCAGATCACAACAAGATTGGCACTGTGTGGTTACTAGAGAAGAGGAAAGCAGCTTGGCAGCAGTCGTGCCATGCCATTCCCTATCTGGACCTGCATTTTTTAAAATCACTTTGTGATGACTTGATGCTTATCCATCCTTAAATGAACCAAACTAAGTTGACTATGGGGAACATTGTACTTCAGGTGACCTGATTTCTGATAAGAACTGTTCTATCCCAAAACACATCAACATGGTAAAATGCATTACTAGAGACCAAGAATATGAATGATAATTGATAACTGGCAATACTGTAGACAAACCTGCTCACCGTCAAGCACCTTCTGGACTTAAAATTCTCAAGTCATATGGATATCTATATTGTAATGTATCAAGTATATGGATGTGCAAAATGCGTTTCCTCCAGATACAATAGTAGTAGTAACAGTAAAAGTGTCTACCTGCTTGGGAGTAGAGAATGGTATTCTGTAGGAATCCTTATCTGCAGGCTTTGTATATAGGGCAGAAGTCAAAGCAAATCAAATATAGCAAAACAGAAAAGACCTTCTGACAGGTGCCATTTAAAAAAAAAAGCAAACTCTTTCAATTAGCTAAAATAATGTGTTCTCTCTGTACCTGAAATATCAATTTGTTAGAAATGCTGAATAATTACAGTATTGAGAACAATTAAAACAATCATTTCCAGTAATATCGGCTTTGCATGGTTTAATATTTAGCACTCCTCTCAAATAAAATGATATAAAAGTGTGACTGCTTTTATTTCAACAGCTTTAAAATTCTCACTAAGTTATTTGAATCAATATACTTCTTTTAAGTAAAAGCCATTTAATCTTATGACTTTTACATTAACCTTCCATTAAGTATTAGTGAAGAAGTTTAATGTACCTTAGTCAATAATGCTAATGCAGAAACTGTGGCATTACCTATGGAGAAATGCGTATTCATATTATGTTAAAGTGCCTATCCTTAACGATTAGCCATTATACGTCAGGAAACTGATAATAAATTTGAAATATTGCTCTAAAAAATGAATTATAATGTTGAAACTGAGTTCTTGGTACTATAATAATTTTGAAATTAGGTCATCTGCTTATTCTGGTCAGTGCCTTTTAAGGCAATGATATTGAAGTGATGAAGATACCCTTGGTGACATTTTAACCTCTCTCTACAGTTCCACATCTTACTGTCTGATAAATGAGTCTGGTAATTGAACCATATTGCACTGAGATAGATTAATCTTTTCAATGTAGAGACGGAAGGAGAATATTTTACTGCATACCATATATTTATAATTGTGGTATGTTCTCTATGTCTTCTACTTTTTCTTTTGACAATCTTGGAACTTTTCTTTGTTATATACACATTTAAAATATTTTGAAAACTAAATATGTAGAAGAAATCAAACAATGTCATGTAAGTTGTATTAGTGTCTCCCTAGCTCCAAGTGAGGAAAATTAACTATTGCACTTTGGTGGGGTGACAGAAGAAGACCAAAACAGTGGATTTGTAAATGGAAATACTATGGATGTCCAGAGAACCAAGAATTAGAATGATGACCTATTCGTGATCTTAACTCACCATCAAGGAACTCCGGAGAAAATGGTTTGAATTTTCATCTCAAACTATATGAATATCTATAATATCATGGATATGTGGAATGTAATAAACCATTATATTAATGGGTGGGGCAAGCTCTGTAAGCGCCAAAGGATGGGGTTTCAGAATGCATCCCACCACTCTCGGTCCATGAAGATTAGCATGATAACTGTCGGAAGGACAATCATTTATTTAATTGCCCCTTTTGTACCTTTACCCTCCGGTCCCTAATGTTCCTATTTATTTTTAGGCAAAATATTGCTTTTTAACAAAAACAAAATTCCAAAAATTGCTCCTCCTTTTAATGGCTCCTTAGGTAACCGCTTATTCTACCAACCCCTTCTCTCTCCCCTGATTAGATTCATAAATAATTTTATGCCATCTTACAATCACCGACACTGTGCAATGTCTGTACAGTGAAACCTCTATGAGATGACCACGCAAAATTGTGTCAATAGTATATATGGGAATTGAAAGCTGTGTCAGGAAAATGTGGTCTAGGTTAGGGGTGATATCCTAGGGGGTCTTAAAGAGGCTCTGTCACCAGATTTTGCAGCCCCTATCTGCTATTGCAGCAGATCGGCGCTGCAATGTAGATTACAGTAACGTTTTTATTTTTAAAAAACGAGCATTTTTGGCCAAGTTATGACCATTTTCGTATTTATGCAAATGAGGCTTGCAAAAGTACAACTGGGCGTGTTGAAAAGTAAAAGTACAACTGGGCGTGTATTATGTGCGTACATCGGGGCGTGTTTACTACTTTTACTAGCTGGGCGTTGTGTATAGAAGTATCATCCACTTCTCTTCACAACGCCCAGCTTCTGGCAGTGCAGATCTGTGACGTCACTCACAGGTCCTGCATCGTGTCGGCACCAGAGGCTACAGTTGATTCTGCAGCAGCATCAGCATTTGCAGGTAAGTAGCTACATCGACTTACCTGCAAACGCCGATGCTGCTGCAGAATCATCTGGTGCCGATGTGTCCTCGCTAGTCCGACACGATGCAGGACCTGTGAGTGACGACACAGCGTGATCTCTCGAGAACACACTGTGTCTGCACTGCCAGAAGCTGGGCGTTGTGAAGAGAAGTGGATGATACTTCTATGCACAACGCCCAGCTAGTAAAAGTAGTAAACACGCCCAGATGTAACACATAATACACGCCCAGTTGTACTTTTACTTTTCAACACGCCCAGTTGTACTTTTGCAAGCCTCATTTGCATAAATACGAAAATGGTCATAACTTGGCCAAAAATGCTCGTTTTTAAAAAAAACAAACGTTACTGTAATCTACATTGCAGCGCCTATCTGCTGCAATAGCAGATAGGGGTTGCAAAATCTGGTGACAGAGCCTCTTTAAGGAGAGATTTAACTGTATATGTACTGTACTGTATGTGTGTGCGAGTGAGTGTCTGGCACAGTGAAAGGATTGTGCGTCCAATGAACCATTCATGTGTATTTTCTATACAGAAATGGAAAAAACGTTGGCTCCTTTTAAATAACTAGTAACATTTTTAAAAACAAATTCAACAAATCACAATTCCATGTTATTAATACATTTTTTCCATCAATGGGGTAAATATACTAATCTGTCTGTAGCTCAAATGTGTTGTAAATTTCACAAAAATCTGGTTCAGTTTGGCACGTTCTTGTCAAACCAGATGTTTGTGCCTCACTAGACGCTTTTTAAAAGTGTCCCAAAAATGGGTTACTTAACTGAATAGGGGGCATGGCTTAATATGCACCATCGTGTCCCAAAAAAATGTCACCAAATTCTGTGGCTAACTAAGTCAAATCAAATGTGGTAGAAGAAGGAGAAAAGTGTCTTGCAGGTCAAGCAAGATGCACCAAATTGACAGCACTCCACACTGTGATTAATTTGGTGCATCTTCTGACTGCCTGTCTAAGTCCGCACTGTCTAAATCTTAGACTGTATTAGTACATCTGCCCCATTGTTTAGAAACCATTCATTTACGGAGAAATATTTACAATTAAACTTTTCCAAAAGGTCACCTCATTGAGAAGGCTATATTGACAAATTTACACATGTTTTAGTCCTATATATGTTGGCCCTCGACTTTGAGAAGACCACCCCTATAGAAAACAAATTGAGCAATCTCAAAGATTCGTCACTGTCATTAAAATTACCTCTTAATTTATCAGCGCTTTAGTGGAGTTTTAAAGTAGATGAAATGGATAAATCTTTTGCACCATAATAAAGAGAAAAATATAACGAATATTGAAATGTATAATTTTCATACCATACACTTAGGTTATAGTACAAACCTAAATCAGCAACAATATTTTTTTCTGTTCACAAAGCATCATGAAATGTGAAGGTTTAAAGGAGTAAATTATACCTGGTGATGCCCATGAAATCCTGACTTGACAGCCAAGCAGAGCTTTTTGTGGCACATAAAATATCAGTTAGATAATAGTAACACACTTTGCCTGCTTTGACATATTTTTAACAAGTAAAATAATTTTTGTACTATGATAAAGAGTTCTATTTTGGTTTATATTTGTAACTTTGTCTTTTAATTTCAAAATTTTTTATTAAAGGATTTTCAAAGTTTACAAATAAATGAAAAGAGGCAAAGATTGAGAGATTTGGGCTGATTGCCCCTGGATATGAACAATCATAACATGAAAACTCAAATACATAATAATGCAGAATTGCAAGTCATTAACAATTTTATAATACTGTTAGAAATTAGTAGCATAGTATAAGCATTGTATAAAAGACATAACATGAACTATTATGTTCACAAAAAGGAAAGCATTTCAAGGGGGACAACCCAGTAATAAACAGTAACCAACTCAAAGGAAATCAGACAAGGGTAAGAAGGGAAGGGGTAGCCGATTTTAACTTTTGTTGTGTTACCACTTCATATGCTGCAGCACGTTATCAGAGTCAAGGTACATATGGCTACATCCGTAGCACCCATTTGCAGGCTGGGCCTTCAAGATATAAAATCCAAGGTGTCCACACCTCATCATACAGCGATTGAGAATCTTTCAAGACTATCATTAGCCATTATTCATATTAATTTGATTTTAAGTAATTCTAAAGGAGTCAATTGGGTTTTCCCAACTTTTACAAATTTTCTCATACTCTTTGGAATATTGGGAATCGGGGCATTCAGGAGAGCCTGTTTGGGGTTTTTCTTAACATTAATACCAGTGACTAAAAGTATGAGGTGTTATATATATATGAATACATAACCTGCATATGTTTGGGCATTCCCGCCAGACATGATAAATTGAAACTCTATTTTGGAATTGTCTGACTGTATAGCACATTGAAAAAACTGAGATTATCTAACTTTTCCTTTTATTATTCAAGGTTACCTCTTTAAAACGACCACCCAAAATGGCAATGACAAATGGACCTCTAGAATGGTGGTCCTCTTAAAGAAGAGGGCTAACATACATAGGATATTAAAAAAAATTAACATTTGTCAGATTTGGTCTAGATATGGGGTGATCTTTTCACAAAGGTGGTCTTTTGGAGAAGTTTCACTATGTGCTACATTGTCTCCAAAATACTTAAACAATTTCTTCTTACATTGCAGGTAGCCCCAAAACTAGCTAATTTAAAGAGGCTCTGTCACCAGATTTTGCAACCCCTATCTGCTATTGCAGCAGATCGGCGCTGCAATGTAGATTACAGTAACGTTTTTATTTTTAAAAAACGAGCATTTTTGGCCAAGTTATGACCATTTTCGTATTTATGCAAATGAGGCTTGCAAAAGTACAACTGGGCGTGTTGAAAAGTAAAAGTACAACTGGGCGTGTATTATGTGCGTACATCGGGGCGTGTTTACTACTTTTACTAGCTGGGCGTTGTGTATAGAAGTGTCATCCACTTCTCTTCACAACGCCCAGCTTCTGGCAGTACAGCACTGTGACGTCACTCACAGGTCCTGCATCGTGTCGGCACCAGAGGCTACAGATGATTCTGCAGCAGCATCGGCGTTTGCAGGTAAGTCGATGTAGCTACTTACCTGCAAATGCTGATGCTGCTGCAGAATCAACTGTAGCCTCTGGTGCCGACACGATGCAGGACCTGTGAGTGACGTCACAGTGCTGCACTGCCAGAAGCTGGGCGTTGTGAAGAGAAGTGGATGACACTTCTATACACAACGCCCAGCTAGTAAAAGTAGTAAACACGCCCCGATGTACGCACATAATACACGCCCAGTTGTACTTTTACTTTTCAACACGCCCAGTTGTACTTTTGCAAGCCTCATTTGCATAAATACGAAAATGGTCATAACTTGGCCAAAAATGCTCGTTTTTTAAAAATAAAAACGTTACTGTAATCTACATTGCAGCGCCTATCTGCTGCAATAGCAGATAGGGGTTGCAAAATCTGGTGACAGAGCCTCTTTAAAGAGGTATTGCTGATGGTAGACTTTACAATCATCTGTTATCAGGGGAACCAAAGTGTAAACAATTATATTTTTGAGAACTTTCTGTGGAAAAAACAAGGAATTGCAGCATCACTATTAGGCCATGTTCAGACGTGGCAGAATTTTTCCCCTGAAAATGTTGGTGCAGATTTGGGGCAATTACGCAACGAATCTGCAGCAACATTTGCATATTTGACAGGTAATTCAGATGTTGCAGATATCACAGCGGACTTGCCACAGGTTTCAGTTTTTGCATTGTAAAGACTGAAATCCGCAGTGAAATTCCGCTTCTTCTTCGCAACATAATGTGCATGCTGCGGAGGGAAAATTCTGCACCGCAGCCTAATTTCCGCAGTTATTTTCAGCAACGTCTGAATTAAGTTTCCTAAAAATGTATAGAAACAAATGTAAAAAACGGCTGCTGCAGAATTCCACAGCGGACTGTCCGCAGCGGAATTCAACAGCAATTCCGCCACGTCTGAATGTGCCCTTAAAATCAATGGGTATGTATTGAAATCTGTGGGGGACCTTTGTTCTCCAGAGCAATGAGAACCATTCAACTCTTGTCTCTAGATAATAAAGGGGAGATCCAATTGGCTAAATTCACTGAACACTCTACATATTGAACGATGTCACCGAATGTATTGCGCACGGTGTAAAATATCTGACATTGACTTCCATTGTAAAAAAATAAAGTATAAGGTGTAGTATACGGTTGCATTAAAAGCATATATGACCTATAGTCAAAACAGTTGAGCTAAATATATACCGACGTATACTGCCCACACATATGCCAAAGGGATACTCTGTTGGCATAAGTCTGGTTAATTGATGTCTTGGGCACATTTCCAACGTATGCGCCAAACATAGAGGCAAAATGTACTGTGATTTCAGCCTAAATTATACAATCCCATTAAAAATACTGAACACCTACCAGGAAATTATTGAAACATAAAGTGTTATATGTGGAAGGAGAAAATGTCATTTTAACATAATTTAACTCCTAAAGTGCTTATGAGACCAGAGCTACATTAATGAATTAGCAGTTATCATACATTATTTTGTGTGACAAATGAAAGGCTACCTCAATAAATAAATGCAGCTTTCTAGAGATAGCATTTGGAAAGTGAAGAGCCGTATAAATGTAATAACACATAGTGCTCCTAATGCAACTATCAATAACAGCTGTAGAGCACCTATTGATTTTTGCTCTCTGTACAAATGGCAGCAGCCTGCACTTATTTCTCGGTCTCATAAAACTATATCTCTGCAAAGAGAATAGGGAAAAAAGTTCACTTGCTAAAGTGCATCGCTGCAATATTGATGCACTTGAAAAAATATGCCACATACCTACTCAAGTCAATTCATTATGCTGACTTAATAAAAACATAGTTGAATCTGAGTACATACTACTACTACGCTTTTAGCATTCCAGGAACAAATCTACTTAGTGTAGACCTTTTAATTCTGTAACAAAAAGTGGCCATTTCATTATATATATCTACCCAACAGGAAGGTCCTTCCATAGTAACCATATCATGAATGACCAGAAATGATGAGGTGGTCTGCAAGGGTGGATTCACAAGCGGCAGAATTTGTTGCAGAAATTTTGTAAACGAAAAATCAGTTCTATTCATCTGAATGCGATTTTGTTCAGGTGCATGGATTTCTGCAAGCTTTATTCAAAAAGAATGGAACTAATTTTCAGTCAAAGAAATTTTGGCCCAAAATATCGGCTGCCTGTGACTGCACCCTGAATGGTGCTCAATCGTTTGCACAAGGATCTCGTTCATTACATTTGAGAAATTGTATAAGGTTGCGGATCTATCTTTTACATAATTTGTACTTGAAATGGCCATAGACAAAAGGATTTTCATACAAACGGATAAATGATAATTGTTGTATCTATTTCACTATTAAGACTGAATATAATAAAATTAAAAATGATGCAGTTAGTTGATATATCTCCCCACAACCCCGGACAACGTTATAATGGGATTTGTATTTGTTCAAAGAAGTCCAGTCCGAATTGAGACATATGGGTAAAACTAAAAAGGAGTAATAATATAAATATCCTAAATGAATAAGTAGGTCTGAAATGGACACGTGGCTTGCATGGCTTTTCACTATATTTTCAGTTTAGTTACTTATTTACAATTAATAAAAATAACTGGTTGTCTTGTTTTTAAAACACATTTTCGATTACCTTTTTCATAGAGGGCGATCACTTATGTGAGACATCCATGTCTCTCCCTCTAGAGGACCTGGCACATTTCTGTAATACGCAAACACCCAATTGATTTAAATGGGCACCATGTAAAGCTTGATTTAACCCTGTGATGGCACTGCAGGAGAATTGAACACTTATTGCCACGTTATCCTGCTGATTTCAGCTGACTGCTGGGGGTTCAAACAGCAGAACAACCGGTAATCAGTTTATTTTCTGGAGACCCTTCTAATAATAGGGGGTTGCCAAAAGGGGGGAACCACATTAAATATGAATAGTCATGCACGGTCTATTCCATTTGTGCACCTGCCAAAACATGACGACCACATATACATGGGTCCCTACATTAAAAAGACTCACCTCTCCTGGGTGTAGGCCTACAAAATATTAATAAATAACACTGTATACTAAAATATACTGCACTCCCTGCTTCACACAGGCCTTACAGTTGGGGACATCTCTGGCCGGTGGGCTGTGTCATTTCTGTATATCATGCTATACTAATCAGCACATCTGGAGGGTCATTTAATGGGTGCAATAGAACCTTCCAGCTAAGCTTTTTGGGGGAATTTGATAGATACTAAAACTAAAAGTGGTTTGTGTGTTGACAGATTGTAATAAAAGAGATGCAAGGTAGAAAATATTAATAGAAGAGAAAACTCACTAATTGCCATATAAATCACATATATTCATAATGGACATATTTTATATTATTTATTATATCTTGTCTGTATTTAAATGATCAAGCTGTATTATTTGAAGGCCTACATTGTTTGTCACTGCTAACAATATCTGCTGACTTCACAAAAATGCTAAACACGTACATCTCTGTGGAGAAATCATACATAATATAGTAATAATTTTAATGGATTCATTCAGTCAATACATACAGAGTGTTCGTCTACAGTATGACTCATAGCTTAGCATGTGAATATCATTACATTGAATAGTTCTTATACTGAAAGAATGTATGTATTGATAAATCAGAAAACAATATTAACAGGTAACAGGGGTCGGTTTTACTTGGGGAATTTTTTTACATTTTGTTTGAGAATTCTGGCCATTATTTTTGTGGGGGTTTTTTTTTTAAGAAAAAAATCATTTTTAGGGAGAGGTAAATCTGTTTAGTGTAGGGACCCACCTTTTTGTGGTCGCCATGTTGTAGCAGGTGGGCTCACACAATTTAATTAAATTGTGCGCTAAGAACCTCACATTTATTAGTATATTAAATATAGCAGTAATGCATTTTAAAATAATCAATATTGAAAAATTCAGTCACAAAGCAACCTATTGAGAGAGTGTTGTGGGCATACTCTGTGACAAGTGCAGAAGTCACTATGCAGGGAGGTGGCAAGGAGCTGATCTTTCCCCATCACTTGTTGTCAATGGTGTGATTATGATTGTGTTATCAGCATCTATCTTTATCATTGAGGTGTTTGTTACCTTTTCAGGCTGGGTTCACACGACCATGTTACGTCCGTAATGTACGGAACGTATTTCGGCCGGAAGACCCAGACGGAACAGAGTGCAGGGAGCCGGGCTCCTAGCATCATAGTGATGTACGACACTAGGAGTCCCTGCCTCTGCGTGGAACTACTGTCCCGTACTGTAATCATGATTACAGTACGGGACAGTTGTCCTGCAGTGAAGCAGGGACTCCTAGCATCGTACATCACTATGATGCTAGGAGCCCGGCTCCCTGCACTCTGTTCGGTCCGGGTCTTCCGGCCGAAATACGTTCCGTACTTTACGGACGTAACATGGTCGTGTGAACCCAGCCTCATGCTGAAAAGTGATCTCTACAGAATCTATAGTAAAGGTTTAGTGACCAGTGTGAATACTGCAATATTTCAGGATTTTTTTTTAATATAAACGGTGACTTGGAAATAAAACAAAAACCACCAAAACATTTAAAAAACAATGTGTTTAAAATAAAAATGATGTCATTTTTATTACACCTATGTTATGCCATCTTTACTTAGTAGTTGAATACAATCCAGCGTTCCCTGTAGGCAGCAATTTTAAGTTGGGATGACTAACAGGGATTCGAGTAAATTCCCTCCAGATCTGAGAACCTCCAGAAACATTTGCATACATGATATGAGTAGCTCATTTAATAAACTTTACCTATATGAACCACATCGTTTTACGTATTCTGCTCAGTTACTTAAAATATGTTTTTTACTTGTTGTGCCTTTTGCTTCCTTGACTGCTTAAGATAATATACAAAACCACCGTGGAGCCACAAGGCTGATATCATAAACAATTCTCCAGTAAAGGGCATTGCAAAGGAGAGCTTTTAATCTGATTGACAAAATAAATGGGACGTAATCTATCCTTCTGTTCAACAGTTTGCTGATGATATGAAAGAATTCCTGTTTGAGCCAGCACGGGACCAAAGAAAAAAAATACAAAAAGAGAAAGAAAGGGTCCTTTTATCTTCTCCTTGTCAGCCTCTTATTTTTTTTTGCAAAAGTTAAGTTTTTCATCATGGTTCAGGGGAGATCTTGTAAAACGTTCATTGAAAATTTCAGAGCAATTACAGTGTCAGACAGCAAGAAAAATTGCTTTTACTGAGTGAGAGTTGTCTGACAGATGCATTGTGGGAGAATTGATTCGCAAAAGGATATGTGAACTGTCATTGTAGTCTTATCTTGTGACATCCACATAGATGTCATCTGATTTGTTAGGGGAGATTTGAATCAGACAACTGTGTTCAATGCTAGACTGTATCTGGGTGAGTCCTGGGAGAAATTGCTCTTTTACTCTCTGTATGGGACATTCTCAATTGTTAAGCTAAAAAAAAAAAAAATGAACAATTGCTGCAAAAAAGTTAAAAAAAGAAAAAAGACACAGGAAAAAAAATCTTTATAGGCACTTGAGAAGAGCCTGGATTCTTTAAGCAGCAAGAAAGTATGTCAAATGCTGAAGAAAACCACATAGTGAAAAGATCAATCTAATCTACAGGCTCCATTAGTCTGATTTATAAGGGGAAGAGGTAACGCTGTTCTTCTGTAGGGAAAAAGCTACATTATTCTTGGGATTATGCAGCAAAGAAGATGGAGAAAAAAAAACTTATACGAAGAAGATTTGTATGGGGACAGAGCTGGAGAGAAGGGATTTGTCAGGTAAATGTACCATTGAGAAAGCATTGCATTGTATTTAGTAAGTGCTGTAATTAATTAGGTTTTCATTAGCTTGAGCAGAATGAATCTATGGTAGGACAAAAAAATAAAAAAAATAGAGAAATCACACCTCACCATTTAAGGACTTTTTTAATATATATATATATATATATTTTTTTTATTTTTTTTTGTTTTTATTATTATTATTATTACCTGCTTCTGATCTTAATTGTATTGTTTGTATGGAGATAGCATTGCTATTGTTATCCCTGATATTCAGGAAGTTGTGTTGATTGCTTCCAGTATCAGTAACCTGCATTTATGCTTATTACACAATTTATAGTTAATTATTTACTATTATGTTGTGCATTTATTTATTTTTAGATTTATGGTATGCAAAATATTTATTTAAAAAACATTTGGATAAGTGGGTGCCAAAATAACAATGTGTACATTTAAGAAAATGCGTTATTACTTGATAGTTTGTTATGGTTTAAAATATTATCATTCCATTTTCTATACTATTATCTGATAATTTTCAAAGTTAGAAAGCACATTTATTATAGTGCCAAGGACGAATCTCATATGCACTAGGAAATATATTCTCTTTTGTCTTGATCATATTGACTTGATTCAAGGGAAATAAATGAATACAGTTTAATTTAAAAAAAATGATTAAATATGAAAGTCTGAATAAAATATGTGATTATATTAGTTGATTTTAGAAAATAGGAAACCAAAAAGAATATTCAGGATAAATTTATTTTCAAAATGAATAAATGAAAAAAGTAAAAATAAATAAATAAAATAAAAAAGTTATATTCATGTAATTTGCTTGTGTATTTTCATTATTTCCATGAAACGAATGCTTTAATTGTAGGTGTTTGTAAATGACAGCCAGCTAGGATTGTGTGTTATGAATTGAAGGAAAGTGCCTTTTCTTTACAGCTGAGGAGGTTATGTTGCAATAAGTGTATCCTGTGCATCTCATCAAATGCTCATTTACTTCATTAAAGTACAAAGCTGAATATATTTTCAACTGAACAAATCCCATAGGATTTGGGGATTAAAATGTGACAAAGATTTAGTGCTCAATAACTCAAGTGACTACACTTACTATACTTACTTACTATAATTACAGCAAAGCTTTCCAAAGCTGATTGCTGACTGAAAACTACACATGCTACTTAACATACTTTTCATTTATAACTATGGAAATTCCAACGCTGTTGTGTGAATATGAAGATCCAGCAGTGTCAGCAGAAAATCACTATTAGCCTTATTAATAGCATTTTCATAGCACTCTTACTATCCTATGTATAATAACATAGATCGCATTAATGAAAACTGTGACATCACATAAGCTTAGACCCATTCATGGTTTATTTATATAGGATGTTCGCCACGTGAAAAATAACTTTTCCATCAAATCTGTTTAATGGTGTCGTAAATAAATATATTTATAGAAAGAATAAGAAGAGATCAGCTATCAGAAGTCAGTGTATTCTGTAAACAGTCTATGTGAGGTCTTTCCATTGTTCTTAGTGTCTCTCAAGACTTTCTCTTTTGTATGTGTAATAATATGTTCCATATCAGCCGCTCCCTCAACCAACTTTTGTACATGTTACTCGGTACTAGTTTATGATCAAATATTTTTTGGAGGAGAAAAATATTTAAAGGTTTTGGAGTGGTATAAGGGCACGTTCAGACGTGGCGGATATTTTCAGCTGCAAATGTTGGTGCAGATTTGGGAAAATTACACAACGAATCTGCACCAACATTTGCATATTTGACAGGTAATTCAGACGCTGCAGATATCACAGCGGACTTGCCACAGATATCAGTTTTTGCAGGGCAAAGGCTGAAATCCGCAGTGAAATTCCGCTTCTCCGCAATGGAAAGAGCATGCTGCAGAGGGAAAATTCTGCATCGCAGCCTAATTTCCGTAAAGTAATTTTCTGCAACGTCTGAACTAACTTTCCTAAAAATGTATAGAAAGAAATGAAAAAAAAGTCAGCTGGAGAATTCACGGAAGTCACGTTAGAGGACTGTTAACAGTTTTTTTCTTATTTTGTAAGAGACACCAATTTGTCTAACAGTGAAATAACTTTACAAAAGGGGTAACTAATACAATTATAAATTATCCATATAAAAAAAAAATACCCAACATTTTGAGGTTGATTTATTTAAAAGTATGCACAAATTATAAAGAATAAATGCATGAATTAATAAAAGTATTATTATTATCAATAATAATAATAATAATAATAATAATAATAATAATAATAATAATAATAATAATAATATAATCTGTATAATAATTTATTCAACAAGATTATACAGAACAAACACATGGCCTTATAATTTCCTTAGCTAGAATACAGCAAATAATAGACCATATTCCAAAAAAACTAGTACAAATTAAGGCCCAAAAAGTATATAGAGGTAAGGTAGGGCCTTGTAGACTTCTAACAGTGCCGTATTACGGCTTCCTCTAACAGAGGTTGTATAGAACTATGATACGGTCATGTGTAATAGGGGGAGATGTCATATCAACTAATCATTCATTAATATATTCATAGAAAATAAAATTATGTATTATAAGAGACAGTTATGTTTATCCAAGATATTAAATAGTTTACTTTATTTTATTTTATTTATACAAAATTAGGAAAGCAAAATACGGTCTGTTTACAAGGACAACAAGAAACAAAAAATCTGCAACATATCTAGCACTCAGTTATAACATTAAAAAAAAAACACCTACTTAATATTGTGTAAGTTCCCCTCATGCCACCAAAATAGCTCTGACACTTTGAGGCATGGACTCCACAAGACCATCCACTAAAAACTTAGCAAAAGATCCTTTAAGTCCTGCAAGTTGCAAAGTTGGGTCTCCATGGAACGGACTTGTTATTCCTCTCACCCCACAGATACCCGGATTATGACTTGGAAAATTTAGAGGCCAAGTAAATACATTGAACTATTTTTTTATGTTCAACCAAACCAAAACTATTTGCCATGTTCCTCAACCGTTTCTCTACATTTTTGCAGAGAGGCAGGGCACATTATCAAGTTGAAAGAAGTCACTGACATTTGGGAATACTATTGTCATAAAAAGATGTGCTTGGTCTGCAACAATGTTTAGACAGGTGGTCAAAGTAATATCCACATGAATGCCAGGAATCAAGGTTTTCAAGCAGAAAATTGCCCAGAGCATCACACTGCCTCCCCCGGTTTGCCTTCTTTCCATAGAGCATCCTGGTGCCATCTCTTCCCTAGATAATCGATTCACATACACACCCAGCCGTCCAATTGACGTAAGAGGAAACCTTATTCATTAGACCAGGTCACCTTCTTCTAATGCTCCCTGGTCCAGTTCTGACATTGTAGGCGCTTTTGGCGGTAGACAGGGTTTAGCATGGGTACTCTGAGCAGTCTGCAGTAACGCAGCCCAAACGCAGCAAGCTGCAATTCTCTGTGTGTTCTGACACCTTTCTATCATAGCAGCATTATTTTTTTAGAGCAATTTATGCTACAGTAGCTCTTCTGTGGGTTTAGACCAGAAGCACTAGCCTCCGTTTCCCACTCGCATTAATGAGCCTTAGACAACAAAGCCCATAGTTGTCCTTCCTTGAATCACTTTTGGTAGGCACTAACCACTTATCCCAAGAACACCACACAATACCTGCTATTTAGTAAGTTGCTCTGACCCAGTCGTCTAGGTGTAAAACTTTTGCCCTTGTCAAAGT
This sequence comes from Rhinoderma darwinii, assembly GCF_050947455.1. Lineage (NCBI taxonomy): Eukaryota > Metazoa > Chordata > Amphibia > Anura > Rhinodermatidae > Rhinoderma > Rhinoderma darwinii. The sequence continues at coordinate 584,638,228 of NC_134687.1, read as the reverse complement.
CGCCCAGATCCTTACACTTTGTCCATTTTTCCCGCTTAAACACTTTAACTTCTAAAACCCAAATGTTTGCTTTGCTTTCTGTCCCATTATCCTTCTCCTCTTTTCATTTTCTCTCCCCTCCTCAATGCGCATTCTGTTCTACCTTAAAGGGTTTATCCCATAAAGAACATTTATTAATTTTCTACAGATCTCTGAGACTTTAACCAATAAATAGTCCAGGGTCCTGAGTCCCAAGTTCCTCCTCACTAGAATGTACACAGTGAGAAGGAGTTTATGTGGAGTAGCAGTCAAGCAGGCATGCTTTATAAAGTTCTATGGGAATTACGGAAACAGTCGAGTGAGTACCCTCCACTATTTCTGTAAATCCTATAGAGTTGTAGGGAGTTGCTACGCGGATATGGTGGTGCGGAAGAATGGGGACTTAGGACCCCCTGTTAGCTATTAGTAGTGATCCCAGCAGTGGGGTCTCCAGTAAACTAACATAACAATGTTCTTTGTGGGAAAAAAACTTTAATTTAAATTCTGCACCTGTGCAACTGCTATTACTCCCCAGCTATTCACTGTTACACTAAGTAGTTATATTTATTGTCGTATAGTTATTTGCAGTACAACTTTCTGTATTTTCCTACACTACATTAATATACCTTGTGACACTGTAAAACCGGGGCCACACTCAGCAGAAGTCTGCAACTGATTTTGTGCTGATTTCGCGTGTGTTTCATGCACATTTTGTTGCAGATTGTGCTGCGAATTAACTGCAAATTTCACCTCATACATTGAATGGGTGAAATCCGCTGTCGAAATCTGCAACAAAATGGCAACAGAATTGACAGACTGTGGACTTGAAACTTCACTCCACGCTTGTTTTTCAGCATCATGTAGATGGGTTTTCAAAACCCCATTCACATCTTTTATACTGTAATTTGCTGCTGATTTGTGGTATGAAATCCACAGTAAACCCAGAGTGTGTGAAATAATTATAAGTTCTCTCAATTTATTTTTACATTACCCCTAGAATACACCGGCTGTTAGGCATATATACAAAAGAACTCATGAGCAAAAGGATTTAGGAGGTTTTTTTTAAAATATGGCAGAAGGTTCAAATAGCGATGACCTAGACAACGGAGAAACTACAGTTGTAACGATTCATCTGGATTTTACATGGGATCAATTATGTAGACATATGGTTTCAGAAGTAGCAATTGTAAATATGTCCTTGTTACTGGGACCTCTTAGGCTGGGTTCACACACCCTATTTACGGACGTAATTCGGGCGTTTTAACCTCGAATTACGTCCGGAAATACGGCTCCAATGCGCCGGCAAACATCTGCCCATTCATTTGAATGGGCTTTACGATGTACTGTGCCGACGTAAAAAAAAACGCCCACGTCAAAGAAGTGCCTGTCACTTCTTGGGACGTAATTGGAGCCATTTTCCATTGGCACCATAGAAAAACAGCTCCAATTACGTCCGTAATGGATGCAGCGAAAAACGCCTGCAACATGCCATTACGTCTGAAATTCAGGAGCTGTTTTCTCCTGAAAACAGCTCCGTTATTTCAGCCGTAATGGACGCTGCCATGTGAACATACCCTTAGGCTGGATTCACACGACCATGTTACGTCCGTAATGGACGGATCGTATTTCGGCCACTAATCCCGGACCGAACACACTGCAGGGAGCTGGGGTGTAACTAGGGGTCTGGGGCAGCATGTGCCCTAGATTTTGCCTACGTGCTATAAATTTGTCTATGCTGGTTGCTGTTTATCTGTGCTCTGTTTTGCAGAGCTGTGATCAGAAATTTAGCTTAGCTGCTTGATCTAATGGGAGTATGGGTAATCGGAAATCCACATCCTGTTTCCCCCCATACTTTACTATAAATTTTATTATACTAAAGAAAAATTATTATGTACTTCAAATAACTGAAATACCAGTGAGAAAAAAAATAAAACAACATCTACCCTATATACATATATAAGCCCCATTAAAAAAAAATCCGATCTTCTTTAACTTTGGAATCTTCATTACTTGGACTTTTTGATAATTCTACTAGTAAAAATGTTGTTTCACGCTCTTGAACCTTAGTTCAAAAGGTTCAGCGGGGCCCATCTTACATATGTTAACATTGTGTTCTGCTATATGTGATGACATCACATTGTACAAAATCCATAGGGTGAGATGGCTCTATATAGTATGATACATTATTGTTTCTCTACAAATAGTGATGCTGTTCTTTAGGTATTATTGCAGTCTAAGGCTGGGTTCACACGACCATGTTACGTCCGTAATGGACAGAACGTATTTCGGCCGGAAGTCCCGGACCGAACACAGTGCAGGGAGCCGGGCTCCTAGCATCATAGTTATGTACGATGCTAGGAGTCCCTGCCTCGCTGCAGGACAACTGTCCCGTACTGTAATCATGTTTTCAGTACGGGACAGTTGTTCGGCAGCGAGGCAGGGACTCCTAGCATCGTACATAACTATGATGCTAGGAGCCCGGCTCCCTGCACTGTGTTCGGTCCGGGACTTCCGGCCGAAATACGTTCTGTCCATTACGGACGTAACATGGTCGTGTGAACCCAGCCTTAGACTGCAATAATACCTAAAGAACAGCATCACTATTTGTAGAGAAACAATAATGTATCATACTATATAGAGCCATCTCACCCTATGGATTTTGTACAATGTGATGTCATCACATATAGCAGAACACAATGTTAACATATGTAAGATGGGCCCCGCTGAACCTTTTGAACTAAGGTTCAAGAGCGTGAAACAACATTTTTACTAGTAGAATTATCAAAAAGTCCAAGTAATGAAGATTCCAAAGTTAAAGAAGATCGGATTTTTTTTTAATGGGGCTTATATATGTATATAGGGTAGATGTTGTTTTATTTTTTTTCTCACTGGTATTTCAGTTATTTGAAGTACATAATAATTTTTCTTTAGTATAATAAAATTTATAGTAAAGTATGGGGGGAAACAGGATGTGGATTTCCGATTACCCATACTCCCATTAGATCAAGCAGCTAAGCTAAATTTCTGATCACAGCTCTGCAAAACAGAGCACAGATAAACAGCAACCAGCATAGACAAATTTATAGCACGTAGGCAAAATCTAGGGCACATGCTGCCCCAGACCCCTAGTTACACCCCTGCAAGTAGGCAATGCCCATTATTATTCTGCATATATAGAGTTATATGTTACTGATAAATCCAATTCTGCTATGTTAGCATTCTCATTAGTAAGCCCTTCAATCCCGCTGTACACATCTGTATCATGGTTTCTGTTTCTATCGGAAACAATGACGCAGTGCTGGATCCAAAGTACAACAGATACAACCGGTGTCTAATTGACCCCATTGTCTTTTAATGGGGTTTGTCGGGTTCCATCGCGTTGTCTGTCATTTAGACTGCAAAAATAGTGATGCATACAACACTATTCATCCCGTCAAATCTGACAAAATGTAAACGGAGCCTCAGACACATATGTGAACAGAGCCTACGATGGCAGATACATGGTCGTCGATGACCAGTCCCCATAGTATTTTTGGCACCATGGCTCCTTCATCTCCCCTTTGACAGGTCTTCTAGTCTTTTCCGTACACATTCACATTTATGTCGACACACATACATAATACTAATGTACTCTGCATTTGTAGATTTTTGTATATGTATATCTTGTGTATAATAACCGTAGTTTCATAATTACTAACAGTATTATTGCCATTTCAATTATTTTTCTTTAGATTTTGTTGAAAACGAACATTTAACTAATGCTTTTGCCCACGCAATATTTTCAAAAGGTCTGGAACCCATTTACTATTAGATTTCTATAAGCCTTCCCAAATGAATCAATAATTAAATGCGTTCCCAAACACATGGAGAAATATTTAATTTACTTTCACTGTGAAAAAGATAAACAATATCTTTTGTATATCCCTGTTGAAACTCTTATCTTCTTGATAATTAATGGAGCCTTTTTAAGAACACTTTGGCAATATCCATCTTTTGTGGTAGTGAAAAAAATGACACGGTGATTATGTCTGTAAAAGATAAGTACATAGGTGTACTGTTAGATCATCAGAATTTAGGAATCTCAGCAACTCCTGCCTGCCCGCAATTTGCAACCAAAATATGAATATAAAAGTAGAGGAAATATCAGTTGTTTCCTAGTGTCACAAGGGAAATGGTAAGAGCTTTGCCAATAAAATTAAATTTTGCAAACCCAACCGAAAAAGCACAACTCTGCTTTTCCTTTATACAATAACGTTATACAAATAAATGAAAAAAAAAAAAATGGTGCTTAGAGTAAAGCTACAAATCATTTATTCAATAAATTGTGAAGTTGGCATTATTTTTGCTGCAAGTAATCTAGTACAGATACACTAGTAAAGAAGCTAGTAAAGTAGAAATTGAAATAAGAACAAAGATATAGGAAAAAGTTTGAAACAAGATAATATATTAAACTAATATTGATCACAGATTAAATTATATTAATATAAATACCTGGAAATCACTTTAATTAGATGTAGCGAAGCCTGAATTTTTGTTCTTAAGGCTTCATTCACATCTGCACCAGGATCCCGTTCCTTCGGAGCTTTCCGTCGGAACGGGACCCTGACTGACACAAACTGAAACCATAGGTTTCCGTTTCCTTCACCATTGATTTCTGTACCTCTTTACTCCTCTGCTGCCAAGGCACTGTTCATAATATCATCATGGCTTCCATTTAATACAGCTATGACGGGTCAATTTTCAAATGGATCACAATTAATCCTGACGGACACCATTGACTTATGATGATGAGGCCTGGAAGGCTTCCATTGGGTTTCCGTTTCTTTTTATTTTACAACAACAATAGCAATGGAGACTACTGAAACCTGATGAAATAGAAAGATCACCATTAGTGTGAACAAAGCCTAAGACTCCTCCTGCTGTTACAGAAACATTTTTCTACTGTTTACTGTTCTACTGCAGAGTATTATAGAGATAAAACGTAGATAAAAAAGACACTTTACATTAGCCATAGTCATATTTTGATAGAGTTATCCATTCGTTTATTTTCCAGTAAAAGACCTAAAATTTCAAGGATAATTAACACAAGTTTGGTTGAAGATATTGATCAATTACAGATTGGATAGGTTAGAAATTATAAGATGGTTAGGATAGTTGTTACAATAATACGTTTTCATCTTCAGCCCAAGACATCTAATTCGTTTTAAGACAAATCAATTTCAAATAGCTTTTATTGACTTGTGTGACAAAATGCAGATGGGATTATTCTATACAGCCATTATTATTTATTAAAGTGGTATCCCCTTTTAAACCTCTTGGCATAACCACAGGATATGCCATAAATGTCTGATAGAAGAGAGCTCCACCTCTGGGACCTTCACCTATCTGGAGAATGGGGGTAACATGGCCCCTGTTCAATAAATCAAAGCAATCGGCATACAAGAGAAGACCAAATAGAGGTGGCCACTCAAATGCCAAGCTCTCTTCATGGAGTTATAGAAACAATAGAGTGTGCTGCCTTGAATCGCCAACTGTGAAAATATAATTGTAGAGTGTTGTACTGTGTTAGCCATCCATGGAGATAAATATTGCATGATACATTTTTTATTGTCTGAGTAGAAAAGCTTGCATCTGTAAAATGTGGAACTGTGGATATGCTGTAAATATCTGAAGTAGGAAAACCCCTTTAAAATATAATTTTGCTGAGTAATCTGAGACAGACTAGTTTCTAGGGACAAGTTGCCTGACATAAGTTGCCTGGCAGTATATCTATTGACACCTTTGGGTCTTTTTTTTAAATTTAATTGAAATGCATTAATTTAGTGATATTGACTTTTATTAAAACCTCACTGTTTTACTTCAGATGCTTCTATGTATCACAGAAATAGAAATTACATAAAGCCATTCTGAGCCAAATCCGTCAGTGAGCAGCACTGACGGCTTGGCTGATAGCAGCTCCTGGGTCCTCTTGAGTGATTTTCTAAGCTCCGTCCTGATCAAGTCAAAGTGGATCCAAAAAACGTAATTTTGAACAAAGACTTAAGGCAATTTCACATGAGCACATATTCATATGATATTGCTAATTTGGGTCATCAAATCCACGATTTGGCCAGGATTTGCAGCCATAATACATATATAGAAATATACACGTAAAATGCTTGTTTGAAACTTGACAGAAAGTCATGAAAAAAGTTGGTGGTTCTCAAAGATAGATGTCATAAGAAGATAGAAAACACATTTCCATACAATATTTTTTTTTACCATGTAGTAGTCTTTGGGATATAAAATACACGGAAAAAAAAAATAGCTAACCAAATCTTTATTAGATACCTGCTTTTAAGCTTTTTGTTTTTATTCCTTTCCAAAAATGCAGTCATAAATAATATATAATATACTTTTTTTAAATTATTATTATTTATGATCATTTGCATGAATTATTATGAATTATTATGTTAATATAATATAATATATATATAACTAAATTTTTTATACACATAAGAAAATCTGTGTGTTTGTATTAGCATGCTTATACATTGCATTTTTATCTCAAAGATATATTTGCTTTGTCTTCAAGTTCAGTTACTTTCCTTGACCAAAACCAGAACACCCTTCTATCTGTGCCAGGTCATCCACACCTCATATATTCCCACAACTCATAGATATAGAATACAAGATCCCAAGGGAAAAAATATATAGTTTTATAAATGAAAATTGATATCTCAGGATTCCATTAAGTCTTGAATAATCTCTTATTTTGTATATTTTTTTTTTACCTTCATTACAAGAATATTATCCAAAGAAAAAAATTGTAGAGGTCCAGCACACGATATAATGTGAAAAAATACAAAACTTATTTAAGTCAAAATTAAAACAAGAAATGAAAAAATCCAGGGAGAGAACGCCTACGCGGTCCAAACTTTTCAGTTCTTAATCATAGCTATGATTAAGAACTGAAAAGTTCAAAACGCATAGGCGTTCTCTCCCTGGATTTTTTAATTTCTTGTTTTAATTTTGACTTAAATAGTTTTGTATTTTTTCACATCATATCGTGTGCTAGACCTCAAAAAAAAATTTCCTTGGATTTCTACCTACTCCCGAAGTAGCTCTCTTATACAGTGTACGCCTAACTATTTTTAAAAATATCTAGCTGTTTCAAAAATGTATACCTGTCAGATAAATTAAATCCTTATCACTTGTCTCTATTTTTGTTCCCTAGTGTTTTCTTCTTGCTTTTAACCAAAAACAATTCTGTCATAATTGTGCTTAAAACAAAAGAAAAAATACAAAAATCTAATCTTCTTAGACCTAAGGCTACAGGGTCTCTGGTACAGGGAAGCATAGGGGATTATTGTGCCCCTCATCACTTATGGCCTATTGCCAAGGTGACCTCTTCTTTCTCTGATTCACAAATTAACAGACCCTTTACAACTTTGATGGTCTGTCACAGTCTTTTCCCACTACTTACCCTGTGTTGATGGGTAGGGGGAGTACAGGTGTGTCCATGGTTGAAAGGGCAGAATATAGAGTCCCTTTTTCTGTGGTAGCTGTGGCTGTTCAGGACTGTCCTTTAGCTCTGTTCTTCCAGGAGGAGCTTAGATGTTAGCTCCTCCCCCACTTATCTACAGATTTTTGCATCGGTTCTACAAGTTCAAGTGTGAGCAGCATGGCCTTTGTAATGGAGCATACCTGTGGCTAGAGTCTTGTTTTTGGGCAGTACATGCCACCAAAAGCTGTGTCTCCAGACACCTGGTGACTTGAGCAACACATGGGCACTTTTGGACAACGTGGACTTACTAGAGATGACTTGAACAGTTTCCAATATCCAGGCAGGAATAACTCAGTTTTTGGCAGTAGACATTGTCGGGTGAATTTTAAATACTTGGTCCTGGACTTGGTTGATTATTTTATTATCACCAGACTTCATCAAGTAAACAATTTTCAATTTTAAGGTAACCTTTGAGGTATTCTGCTATGGCAAAGACATGTTCATAATGGTCCCTTAGTAAACTTTTATTAATTTGCTATATAGACCTAATCTAACTGTCCGCATTGCCTGATAACTTTACTACATATATATATATATATATATATATATATATACATATATATATATATATATATATATATATATATATACAGGGTGGGACATTTATATGGATACATCTAAATAAAATGGGAATGGTTGGTGATATTAACTTCCTGTTTGTGGCACATTAGTATAAGGGAGGGGGGAAACTTTTCAAGCTGGGTGTTGACCATGGCGGCCATTTTTAAGTCGGCCATTTTGTATCCAACTTTCGTTTTTTCAATGGGAAGAGGGTCATGTGACACATCAAACTTATCGAGAATTTCACAAGAAAAACAATGGTGTGCTTGGTTTTAACGTTACTTTATTCTTTCATGAGTTATTTACACGTTTCTGACCACTTATAAAATGTGTTCAAAGTGCTGCCCATTGTGTTGGATTGTCAATGCAACCCTCTTCTCCCACTCTTCACACACTGATAGCAACACCGCAGAAGAAGTGCCTCCCGATCTGACCCCCTTAGACTTTTATCTTTGGGGTCATCTGAAGGCAATTGTCTATGCTGTGAAGATACGAGATGTGCAGAAACTGAAACTACGGATACTGGAAGCCTGTGCTAGCATTTCTTCTGCGGTGTTGCTATCAGTGTGTGACAAACGACGACGCGTAAATGACAGGTCGTCAGCACAGTCCGTCGGCAAACCCATTCAAATGAATGGGCAGATGTTTGCCGACGTATTGTAGCCGTATTTTCAGACGTAAAACGAGGCATAATATGCCTCGTTTACGTCTGAAAATAGGTCGTGTGAACCCAGCCTGAGGGAAGGAGCAGAAGAGTCTGCTTAAGTTTGCAGTGTGTACCATATTCCTCCAAACCTTTTGGTCTGGCTGCTTGGAACCTCCTTCTTCTCTTCATTTCTTTTCAGCTGTTTCGCTGGTCACTGGTGAAAATATAGCAATATAGACATACGCAATGCCAACATAAAGGACCCATTGGAAACCCTGTTTATTTTCCATTCACACATGAATTCTTCCGAACTCTCAATAAGCACTGGAGCTCAAGAAAAAAAAGATCAAATAAATGCACATTTCTAACCAAATTCATAATTATCCAAATTTGAATTGTTCTAGTCCAAGTAGTCGGTGCTGAGATAAAATTATTATCTTCTATCCTAAAAAAATCTGTTAGTTCTATAAGCATGCTGTTAGGGCACACTATCTGCTGCCCTAACAGCAGCCTCTGTCATGCTGACACGGTATAATGTATTAGTATACAGGACTATGTTTAATGCATTACAAGTATACAATAAATTTGTTTAAAAGTTATCACTTCATTGGATTAAAAAATAAGCTGACAAAAAATTATAGTAGAAAAGAAATGTCCACAAAAAAAATCATTATTTAATATAAAATATATTTTATTGCATTTTATAATTGCATGAAAAAAAATGACACATAGGTATCTACATGACCGTAATCACCTGAAGAATACTGTTTAGCATAAAACGTGAATAATTAAAAAATATACAAAAAAACAATGCAAAAAATATTTTTTTCCTAAATGCATACCACAAAAATAAATGACAGAAATTACACAATAATTTATTTGTACCCCAAACTGTGCAGTAAAACAAATAAAATTCTCCCACATAAAACAAGGCTTCATACAGGCATATCAACGAAAAAAAAAAAAGTTATGGCTGCTAAATGGCAGATAGATATTAATGAAAAAAAAACAATAGCTGGTCAGTAGGACTATTTCAGGCCTAGTAAATGGTTAAATAAAGTTTTAAAAAAATTCACAAAAAAAGACATTACATATTTGGTATCCCCATACATATACACGTATGCGATAAAGTTATGATATAATTTGGGTTAAACTGCGTAACAAAAAAATAATTATGGCAGAATTGCTTCTTTTATTCATTCTGCCATTTTAAAAAAAAATATTAAATGCAAACTTATATGTACCTCAAAATGATGCCTAAAAAGCCAGCAACACATCCTACAAAAACAAGGCCTTGAATAGTGGTGTAGCAAATGAAGTATTCGGCACACAAATTCGTGATTTTTGCAAATCTTAAAATTTTTATTTTATCATGCTTGTGTTAGTAGCGGCTGACCGCTGTATTTGGCTAACACAAGCAGCGCCAAAGACTGGATACTCCAGACACCAGGAGGAATAAGTGCCTGATGAAGGCCTACATTTCGACCGAAACGTTGCACTAAACCTCTGCCATCAACTAATGATAAAATAAAAATGTAAAGATTTGCAAAAATCACGAATTTGTGTGCCAAATACTTATTTTGCTACGTAATTGGGTTGGGACCCTATTAGTACACCTACCCAGGTCTTGTGCGCTCTGAACTACCACATTGAATAGTGGTGTAGTTATAATACTATAGAAGTCATTGCTGACGGAATGTGGGGAGGCAAAAAAAGTATATATTCTTGATCTTTAAGGGGTTCACATCTGATTTTAGCTAACTTGAGTTATTTCCCTGTCTGTACTCACTGGTAGTTTACTAGACAAGAATCTTAGTAGGATTTCTCCAGAACCTGTATACCTTCTAGAGTATATAAAGTATATTGTTTGTCTTACCTTTGTTGACCGAAGAGAAGGTTCTCTTACGGAAATAGTAAAACAGCTAGGTATAGGTGATAAGGTGTTGTGGTGGGATAATCCCTTTAAATGCTATGTACACCTTTGAAATCATTATTATTTTTTCTTCACAAAAATGTGTATCCATGTGTTTGTTGTAACTTTCAAAATACTTTTTATTAATAATTATTTTTACGTTTTGAGATACAGCTGCTTTGTATACTGTTTAAAGAGCAGCTGTATAGTGCGCTGAAGCCTGTATCTGTCAGGTCTGCGGGATTGACGGGTTCAGTGACAGCAGGTCCTGTCCTATGTGTCTCTGACACGCAGGATTGAGCTGCTGTCAATCACATCTAAGTTCATAACATAGATGTGATCAATTTACAGGTGGTTTCAAAGGTGTACATAGTCTTTAACCCTTTTAATCCCTTCCCGCCGCAGCCATTTTTCGTATTTTCACATTCGTTTTTTCCTCTCCACTTTCCAAAAACCATAACATTTTTATTTCTCCATCGATATAGCCCGTATGAGGGCTTGTTTTTTGTGAGACGAGTTGTATATTTTTCATGGCACCATTTATTGTACCATATGATGCAGTGGGAAATCTTTTGGGGGTTTAATTTTTATGGCATTCACCATTGGGTAAACCGGCATGTTAACGTTATTCTGCGGGTCAATAAGATTATGGCGATACCAAATTTCTATAGTTTTTGTTATGTTTTACTACTTTTACAAGGAAAAAACTGATTGTTAAAAATAACATTTGAGTTTTGTTGCCACATTCTGAGAGCCATAACTTTTTTTTTTTTCATTAGATTGAGCAGTATATTTTGCGGTACATGAGACTTTTTGATCACTTTTTATTCCATTTTTTTTGTGGGCGATGAAGTGACCAAAAAACAGCGATTCTGGCCTTTTCATTTTTACGGCATTCACTGTGTGGGCTAAATAACGATATATTGTAATAGTTTAGACTTTTATGTACGCGGCAATGTTAGTAATGTTAGTTTTTGGATTTTTTTTTTACATTGTGCTTGGGGGAAAATGGGAAACGGGAGTTTTTTTTTAACTTTTAATATTTTTACCTTCTTTATATATATATATACATATATATATATTAAAAAAACCATTATTTGACTGTATTTAACTTTTTTTTACTAGTCCCCCTCGGGGACTGAACCATTGATTGTTGGATAGCTTGCATGATATGCTGCAATAACAATGTTCAGAGGAGACTGTCAGTATAACGATATACTGAAATACTAATGTATTGCAGTATATCGTTATACTGACAATCTCCCATGAAGCCCTGCCGGGAAATGAGCTTCATAGGAGTTCAAAGATGGAAAACTTGGGGGCCTTCATTAGGCCCCCAGGCTGCCATAACAACCATCGGCACCCCGCGATCTCGTCACGGTGGGGGCGATGGCACATCGCAGAGGGCTGTCCTCTTTATTTTAATGGCACGGAAGCTGCGGTCTATGGCATCCAAGGGGTTAAACTAGCGAGATCACTTGTTACACTGAAGTGTCAACCTACACGCTCGTTTTATGGAGCGGTCTCAGCCCGTGAGCCCGCTGCATACTCCCCCACCCGACGTGCACCGTATATATATGGCGGATGTCGGGATGGGGTTACGGAACTTCTGGAGCGCTTTCCAATCAGGGGCTGCAGTAAACAAACATAAGAAATATTGCCCCTGAAATCCTTTGATACAGTGACACAAAGAAAATCCTTCTAACCATTTAGAGGTGACATGAGATAATTAAATATTTCCAACTGTGTTTACCGATTGTCTGCCATTAATCTGTCATGCAAAAGACCAACAGCCAACAGACTGTCTATCAAAAAAAACAATCTTCTATGTTTCGTTTTTTTGGCCTGGTACTTGCTTTAAATCTGATCTTTATAGTATGAATGGTCGATTCGCTCTGACAGGATGTCTATAAATTTAACAGATCCATATAACAGTACCATAAAGAACCTACAAACTTGCCTATTTTCATATATCCAAGGCCAAGCATAAACTCATTCACTCAGACCAAGGCATAAACTGACTGCTGATTGCTGACTCGGACACTCAGGGGCAGGTGTTTCATCACTCACTGGAGCCAGGTAAACAGTGACTAATTTTGGGGTTTGACTCACCCACCCACGCTCACGTAGACAAATTAACAGGACACACAAACAAATATGTTCACACCTTTATGTGTTTCTCTGAGGAGCACTCCATGGTGTACCATTCCCCACCACTTTAGAGCTGTATTAGAGCCATCAGTGAACCATCAGCCATATTCCGCTGATGGCTATGATGGTTCTCAATCCTAGAAAGATTGTCACCGTCTTGACACATAATATTTCTCAATCAATGGGAGCCGTCAGAGTCGTAAGTGGAAAGTTGTAGGACATAGAATCGGACAGAGGGCTAAAATTGGGACAAAAATGTCAAACTTGGGACAGTTGACTTTTAGGGTATGTTCACAGGCCCTATTTACGGATGTAATTCAGGCATTTTACACCTCGAATTACGCCCGAAAAAACAGCTCCAAACATCTGCCCATTGAATTCAATGGGTCATATGGTGTTCTGTGCAGACAGGCTTTTTTTTACGCGCCGCTGTCAAAAGACGGCGCGTAAAAAGATGCCCGCCTCAAAGAAGTGCATGTCAGATGTAATTTCAGACGTAATTGGCATTGCCGTGTGAACATACCTCTTAGGATATGTTCACACGGCAGCGTCCGTAATGGCTGAAATTATGGGGATGTTTTCAGGAGAAAACATCCCCGTAATTTCAGCCGTAACGGCATGTGCAGGCGCTTGAATGCCGCGTCCATTGGAGTCAATGAATAACGGCTCCAATGGAAGGTCACTTCTTTGACGCGGGCGTCTATTTACTCGCCGTCATTTGACAGTGGCGCGTAAATATACGCCTCGTGTGAACAGACAAACGTCAGCCCATTGCTTTCAATGGGCAGATGTTTGTCAACGCTTTCAAGCCGCATTTTTCGGACATAATTCGGAGCAAAAATGTCCGAATTACGTCCGTAATTAGTGTGTGTGAACATACCCTTAGGGTATTTTCACACGCAGTGTTTTCAGGCGTATTTCTGGGCATTTGCGCCTCGAAAAACGCCTGAAAAAACGGATGCTGAACACCTACAATCATCTGCCCATTGAAATCAATGTGAAAAACAACATTTAGTTCATGCGGGGCGTCTTTTTACGCCTCTGTTTAAAAAAACGGAGTGTAAAGAGATGCTCCGTAAAAAGAAGTAGCATGTCACTTCTTGAGGCATTTTTTGGAGCTGATTTTCCATTGAACACTATGAAAAACGCCTCAAAAAACGCCTGAAAAGAAGCCTCAAAAGAAGCTCCAAATTTCATTTTCAGCTTCAAAAACGCCTGAAAATCAGAGGCTGTTTTCTCTGAAATCAGCTCCGTATTTTCAGACGTTTTTTTGTTAAGCGTGTGAACATACCCTTATAGGTGTAGCATGGGTAGCTCTGAACCAGCAAATAGCCCAGAAACAATTGCGACTCTTCTACAATTGTGACTCTTCTTGCTACACAACTGTCCCTGCATAATTATTCTGCAGGAAGACCAGTTAGATATAATTATGTTCACACTTGTGTCATTTTTTGTTGTTGTTGAGTTCCCATTGCATTTGATGGCCAGAATATTGCAGAATGTTGTGCTATTATTTCCAGTTTCCAGTTATTCCCATTAGAAATTTATGGTATGTGTATGGATCTCTTGCATATCCATTATGACACCAGTGTGAAAAGAGACTTAGAAAATGGTGCAAGCATGTGTGCTATATTTATAAATGCATCTAGCTGCCATGTTTCTCATGTCCAATGGGTTCTATATGGTGTAGTCTAATTTTTTGCAAACATGCCAAATTCAAGTGCACCATTTTCTACATTAGAAAACTGTTTACCTAAATCCAGTCAGACATGTAAAGAACTGCGCCCAATTCACATATGTACGTGCAACATTTTTATAAATTTGTGTGCATGTCACAAATAAATCACACCATTTTTGCTAGAAAAATTAATTCTTATACGTGCGCCCCAGTGTCCATTTATTCCACTGGTGCGTTGATGCTCAGATCAATGTATTATTATCCTATTGTACAGATGTCAACCCCCAACTCATTTTCTCAATGTTGTTGCACTGTTGTAGACCACTTCCATTCATCTGCAGGTGTTCCACATTATCACCATGCTCCTATTCTCTTCAAATGTAGTGTGTCCTTAGCATGTCCACTTAGCAAAATCTATTATCTATAATGTGCAAAAATTAGAAAAAAAAGCCAAACCCAATGTACTGTTAATGTTGGAGAGCCCACTCACTCCCCAGGACGGTAGCTATTATCAGTCATTTCAGTCCCAGATTAAGATCATTAATGGGTAGGTACTCAACCTTTGCTCCTCTGCAATGATATCACTAGTGACCTGTGGCCATTGTCTATTAGAGCACCATTGATTTCTTTAATTACATTGATCATGGTCTGTAAGTAGACAAGGATAAGCATGAGCTCCAGTCTAATAAATACTTACAAAAAGCATATCTGTAGTTCCCTTCTTTTTAAGTGGACAATGGCCACAAATGCAGGGCTACTAGTGAGAAAGGGGTATGAAACCCTCCTTCTCTGCATCAGTGGATGGTTCATCTGCAAAGCCCACAACAATCATTACTTACTATGGACAAACTGAGGTTCTTTGTTTCTCTGTACTTTAAATGTAGTGAAAATATTGCAGCTAAAATTTGACGTTTCGATTCACCAGCTTTTTAGAGTATCCAGCTATTTGAAATGGTCTAGCAAGACATATGAATTTTGGTACCTTATTGCCCTGTTGATGTACCTAGAGTCTTAAAGGTTTTTTCTCCCTTTTATGGTATGTTAATTAGGTGGGTCTAGTATTGGAATAGTCGAGTGTCTTCGCAACCCAGTAGGTTATGCTTGTCTCAAAAATTAAGCAATGAGGTGTAAGTACACATTTGTCCGCATAACTACCAACAATTGAATCCCAAATTGCAAGAAATTTAGGCTCTGTCCGCTGCAACTGGGAATGCCCCATGATGAAACAGATCATTTATGTGAATTTGCATAAACTCATCCAGTTTGCAGCCTAGTCTGTGGGATGAAAAAACTCAGTTACTCAGAGATATGCGCAGCCATCTTTCTGCCAAGAACTAGGAGCTAGGAAGCACTTGTTCTTAAGATATATAAGGCTCCCACTAGAGATGATCATATTGATTTTACGCAAAACAAATTCGGTCTGAATTTTTAAAAAAATTGGAATTCAGGCTTCCCTATAATGCCCTTGCAGGCAGTCTTCCCAAATGGACTGTGGTTATCCCTTCCTCTAGCGCAGGCAATCATAAGAGGTAGAGGTGGATAACTCATATCAACTATAAAAAGATCAAGATATTCTACTGGTTTGAAACAGTCCTAGAAGACTTCAGAGAGTCAGACACAATTTTTTTAAGGACAATCGGGGCACTTGTTATTTGTGGCAAATTTATTTGGACCAAATCGGATCAGACCAAAAATGACTTCCATGAAATTTGCTCATCTGCAGCTCCCAACTTTTGTGCAGTTACAGTAAATACTACTGGGAATGCACTTTCAAAATTATATGTATATCCCTCTCAGCTGGTCACTCTATCTATCTATCTATCTATCTATCTATCTATCTATCTATCTATCTATCTATCTATCTATCTATCTATCTATCTATCTATCTATCTATCTATCTATCTACCTACGAGGACATGTGCTTAAAGGGGTTATCTAGAGAAAAAAAGCAACACTTTGCTAGTAAGCCTGTAATAAAATTGAAATAGCTTACCAATATTGTTGATGCACCGACACTTGCTGCCTCTTACTGTGGTTGATGTCAGCGCATCACCAAACATTTGCTCAAAAGGGACTGGCTCTGCGACTAATCCCTTCCTAAGCCAGCCCCTTTCTAAGACCCGCCTCTTTTCTATTTGAGAGGCTGTACAGAGGGAAATTGTGAGTGGTGAATAGACTGCCGAGAGGGGAGTAATGCATGACAGGACATGTAGTAAAGCAGCATCAGTCCAGCACTACAAATCGGAATTGTGGGAGCGTTTCGGCAGTGATATGTGAAGGACACAAAAATATAATTTTTCTTTAGATAATGATCTCTAAGCATTAGTTAGGCATTTTTTATGTGTTTGGGGAGCTATTTTTTTTTGGTTGGGGCCGTCGGACAACCCATATAATTCTATACATGTAAAACAGTGTTATTTTCCAGACGTGGGCAAATAAAAGTTATGTTTCAATATAATCTACATACTGGTTGAGTGTCAGAAAAGTTGTTGGGTCTCGATGCTTAAACTAGTGTGGTAGTGGTGGTTGAAATAATAGTAGTCTGTCTATTCGAGTCTATCAGGCAAAGTTGAGCAAAATTTATCACATATCCTGTACTCTAAGAGGGTAATTTATTAAAGGGGTTGTCCCAAGATTAAATGTTATCCCCTAACCATAGACATAAGATATTGACCAATTTATTAGAACTACTAGATTCTCGCCTAAAGTTAGGTAAAGGAGAAATAGATTAGACAAGTAAAATTTTTATTGCCAAATTTGAGTGTTTTCCTCAAGATTTGACAGGTAATACCATGCATGTAGGCTTGGCATGGACTTCAATTAAAGGGAGATGTAACCATCTTAAAATGGTGGTCACATAAAGACTACCCCTTTTGCATTTGGCATCGACTGATCGCCAGTTCAGCTTCAGAAACCCTATGAAATCCGCTGTTATTATCTAGGGAAATTTTGGCCAACCAGACACTTTCCCTGCAATAACCGCTGAAGGGGATACAAAGTATTACATGGTGGCCATGGGGGATATAGAAAGAGGGTTGTCTTAGTGAAATGGCCCAAAAATGTATAGCATATCTAAGGCCTACTTAAATTCTTGTTCTCTTTATACTTAGCTATCATTTTTGCAAGTCTACTATATATGTAGGTTCTCATATTTTAAACACTTGCTGAGTTACTTTATATTCTCCCTATATATATATATATATATATATATATATATATATATATATCTACCATACATACATTACTTTTTCTGCTGCTTTGAAGCCCTGTCTTATTATTTTCATCTATTTTGTGCCTTAACAATAGTAAGAAAAATGTACTCTACATTTATAGCATGACACTATAATCTCGCCTGTCTTTTTTCAAAGATGGCCTCTTTGTCTAGATCAAAGCAAACAATGGAGGAGATTCTATGCTTTTCCCATCCAATACAATGTGACACCTGCTTTTCAGCTCCTCCAACATACTGACAGCTACCGGGTATTTTTTTTTCTATTCTGACAACTTAAATATACCACCTCCATATTTCTATAATGGTAGGTGTATACAGAAGATATCAGAACACGTTGCTGTAGATCTATACATGTTTACAAAGGACTGCAAGCCACTTAATTATCATTGTAAAAATGCTTTGTAGTAATAAAATAAGCAGTTATGGTTTTAAAATATGATTTTGATATAAGAGATGTAACAAATGAATAAACAGCAATACTTGCCCTCAACACAGACATCTATTTTGTCAAACGTCTGGTGGCGTGTCATGCACTTGCAGAATTATTATTATTTTTCTGCACGTTTCCAAGGAGTTGTACAGGATTAGGAAAACTTGACTGCTTTCTTCCAAAACAGTGCTACACTGTCCACAGGTTGTGAGTGGTATTGCAACTCATTCCCATTCATTTCAATGGAGTGGAGCATCAAAACCAGACACAACCTGGTTCCTAATACTGTACAATCCCTTTAAATGTAAAACCTTGTTCTGATGTCTTCTATCTAGCTGTAAAAAATTCTTTCCATTTCTTAGATATATTTGGGAGAGCCGATATGGCCGCCATTACAGCCGCCACAATAGTTGTCAACCAACTTTACAAGAGTCTAAAGGATTACACCTGCTTAGTTACTTAGTCACACTGGAGAAGCAAATTTTTCGTTCCGGAATCTGGGAAAGCAGGCTGGAGAACCCTATGGGAGTGTAATGGTTTCCAAATTGGAAAAATGGTATCCATACTGGTTGTCATATTGGCTTTTTTTTTTTTTTTTTTTTACATTTTAATTGGGAAATCCCTTTAGTTTATACCATTTGGAAGTTCAGGGAGGTTCCCCTCTTGTCTACCCAATGTATTTCAAAATATGTGTCCACTACATGCCCTTCCCTGGACTGCACATCTATGAAGCAATGTGTGCTATGCCAACAAGGGCAATCACTAACAGAATTCTCCTGCCGCACAGAGAATCGCCCCTGCTTCCCTATAAAAGTGTATTGTGCCTAGTATTAATAATTAAAAAGTACAATAAAAACACTCACAATGTATATATTGAATCGCTTTGTAAGAAAGAACTATATTCATCACTATATCACATACTAACAATCTTAACCTTAAAAAATGGTCCTATTTTTAAGTGCAGAGCAGTTGAGCTTTAGATCCGAATCTACAAAGAACAATCAATTGCTCCAAAGGGAATGTGTCACAAGTATTGTTTATCCTAATTAAAACCAGATAGTTAAACATAATCTTTTTTTTCTAATCTGTTTTTATTTTTTTTATTATAGATATTATTCTTTTTTCTGTACATACTTATGGGGCCGCCATATTGCCTGAGCTGCTGCTAACAGCATTTAGAGATATGCTTAGCAGCAGCCAAGAGGACCATAGGAAACAATAGTCTGGAGCTGACCAATTGATTTCTGTGGGAGAGTTTTCTAGGCATGCTCTGTGACCTGTGCAGAAGTCATCGTGCAAGAAGTATTAGGAAGGGAGCTGTATACATCACATATTGTCAATGGCGGACCCTGTGTTATCTATATATAGAGGTGTTACCTGTCATTGTAATCCTGTCTGTGATTATAATGAGATGACAGAAGTGATCTCTACAGAACAGGAAGTGTCAGTCTATTGTGAGGCCAAGTGGCCAGAGTAAAAACTGCAAGATTTTAAAATTATTTTTTCTATAGATAAGGACATAAAAAATAAATTTCTTTAAAAAATATTTTTAACATAATAAACTTGATTTAAAGCGGCTCTGTCACCAGATTATAAGTGCCCTATCTCCTACATAATGTGATCGGCGCTGTAATGTAGATAACAACAGTGTTTTTATTTTTAAAAACAATCATTTTTTAGCAAGTTAGGGCACGTTCAGACGTGCCCGAATTGCTGTGGAATTCCGCTGCAGACAGTCCGCAGTGGAAATCCTTTGCAGACAGTTTGTCCATTGGTTTCCACACCTTTTTAGTTATCTTCGTGCAGACGTTGCGGAAAACTACGCTGCAGACCATAGGCTGCGGTGCAGAATTTTCCCTCCACAGCATGCACTGTCTGTTGCGGAGAAGCGGAATTTCACTGCATATTGCAGCCTTTGCAATGCAAAAACTGAAATCTGTGGCAAGTCCACTGTGTTTTCTGCAACGTCTGAATTAGCTGTCAAATATGCAAATGTTGGTGCAGATTCGTTGCGTAATTGCCCCAAATCTGCACCAACATTTGCAACAGAAAAATTCAGCCACATCTGAATGTGCCCTCATGCACAATTTTAGATTTATGCTAATTACTTTCTTAATAGACAACTGGGCGTGTTTTTACTTTTTTACCAACTGGGCATTGTAAAGAGAAGTGTATGACGCTGACCAATCATTTTTAGCAGTACTCGCGAGATCACGCGGTACTGTCACATACTCCCACATTAACCAGTTGTCTATTAAGAAAGTAATTAGCATAAATCTAAACTAGCTCATAACTTGCTAAAAAATGATCCTTTTTCAAAATAAAAACCACTGCAGTTATCTACATTACAGCACCAATCACATTATGTAGGAGATAGGGAATTTATAATCTGGTGACAGAGCCTCTTTAAACAATAGGTAATTTTCTGTTGAAAAATTCCTGTTAAACAATGCCTCTAATTAACTAGTTTAATCTTTTCTATACCAGAAAATATCACCATCTTGACCAGCAGGTCCACATGATAGCTCCCAAAGTAGTCAAGATGCCTCCTAGTCCTGATTCCATTTGTCTTCTTGCCTTCTCCTCTATCTAGCCTGCTCTTCCCGGTGAAGGGGAGCATCTTATAAGTCACGTCTGATGCAATGTTCAATATAAAAAAAAATTATCCTGCAGAACGTGGATCCTCATGTCAAACACTAACTGATTGACTTGAACATTGACTTGAATCCAGCGGTGTAAATTGAAACTCCTTTGCCTCAGTGCAAAATCTACAAACGTCATTTTCCATTTAAAATATTGGTGTCCTCATATGGGGAAGAGGGGCTATTGGGTCCCTTCAGGGACCAGGTTACTCTAATCTCTGCAAAAACTCTGCCTAAACAACACAGCCTCCATATATACATCAGCTGCTTTAGACCTGAAGAAGACTTCTTAAGAAATCTGTTCATTTTTAGGGGTAATATAATGTAATAATTACAAGAATGTTAGTAATATGCTATTTTTCATATAATCTGTTAGAGAAAACAAGAATCTATGAATAATTAAGAAAAATAATAACATATCAATGTCAAACTGTTTTTATTTTCGTGAAAGTGTTGTACAATCCCCACTGAAGAACACTAGAACCTGTCTTGCCTTCACGTATGAAACTCTGGTTCTACTTGTGCTGTTACAATATACTTCACTATTATAGTAAAACAAGAGTTTATTACATGGCCAAGTAAGATGATCTTTCAAAAAATGCACAAGTGCTTTGAAACAACATAAAAACGACTTAATTCAATCTTCTCTCATACAATTTCTATCAGAGAGAACAGACACAGCTTGTTAAATTAACAAAGAATGTAGGGTTTCCATTCACAGACAAAGTGTCCTCATTGAAATGCTTGTTCTAAAGCCACCTATTCTCCATACTCGGCTTTCTGTGTGAGAGGGAAACACGACTCCATAGAGACTCTGTTGATTTTGTTTTATGTTAATTGGCCGTGCTCTTTAAGATTCACAGACTTGGTGTCACCTAAATAGCACACACTCGGGATTGTCTTGTTGTGTGGAAAAGGTAGACGGAGGGAGGAGGAGTAACATTAAACAGGTGGAGAAGGCTAAAATGGTATTATCAAATGTTTCATGGATCAAGGACCTGGTTAAAGTCTATTTCAAAATAAGACAATTGCTTTGCGGAAATTATTTTAACCATTAGGTGTCACGTTACTTGTAAATCCTGAGAAAACGGCAGTGTACGGTGGCCTTGTACATTTTTACCCAAACATAGACTTGTTAAATGTAAAATCTTTTGAAACCAAAGACTGAAAATGAGCAAATGCTTATACCCTACTAATTGTAATGAATGTGAACAGTGCTGCTTAGTCCTCCTCAGCCAGTAATACTTTGTATTAACGTGGACGTTCTTTATTGTGCTTGAAAGCTCTGGAGGATCTGACACAAGCTTTTAGTGTAGATGTTGTCTTGATATGTAGGTCACCACTCGTACTAGCTTTACAAGATTTGCAACAGTAAGCTTTTTGTGGTTCACGGGTCATAGCTGACAATGAAACAGAGGTCGAACAAGTTAGAGTATTTTTTTTCTTAGTATCTGTCAACAGATCCTTCATTACATCTTTATACAGTGCTTCATAATACATTGTCTGCCAGAGAAGTGCTAATTTCTCCTAAATGTAATACTCTCCAGTGCAGGCTTCTCTACATGCTGCAGTGAGGTGCTGGGGAAGTTGCCTGGGATCAGTCTTGGCCAACTTAAGTGTAGGACCTCCCAGTCTTGGGTTGCTTATCCTGCCTTTCACTACAACATGTAGTGAAGCCAGAGAGTAAATAGGGTCCCAAATTAAGTCACCATTTTTTTTTCCTTTTTATATAGTGAAGCAAACCAATTACATACAAGCTCATTGTATCCATGGAAAAATAAATTTATGGTGACACCGCCACTCCTCAACTGTAGTAGTCCATTATTTGATAAGATGGCCATACAATTTAGATAGCCGTCGGCCGAAGACTTGTTTAACCGACACATATTCCTCCCAACTCTATTAAACACCATAAACATGCACACTTGACTTGGCCGAGTTTGCATGTTTATTTCAACAGAAGAGGGGAATAAACCGGTGCCAGACCACACTGGCAACAGCTTTCTAACCTTGGGAACAAAGGATTGGGCATGTTGAAATCCAACATGCCGATCCACTTTCCCCTGAAATCCGCCATAAGGGTAGAGTCCAGAGACCCCAGGAATCAGTGGGTGGGGCAGACTTTTAGCTAAAATGTATGGCCATCCATTATGCACATTCATATCCAGATCAAGATGATTCCAATCCAGCCCTCTACTGAATTCTAATCACAAGTTTGCTTAGTGATTAGCACTATTGGCTTGTAAAATTGGGTCCTGCATGGAATTTATATGTTCTCCTGTTATTCTATGGGTTTCATTTGACCACTTCAGCTTCCTCACACATTCAAAAAAATGAGAGGTTAATTTGCTAAGGCTGGGTTCACACGTGGCGGAATTTCACTTGAATTCCGCTGCGGACACTCCGCAGCGTTAATCCGCAGCGGAGCCGTTTCTCCATTGACTTCCACTTAAATTTAGAAGTGTTCGTTTAGACGATGCGTAAAATTCCGCTGCGGAGCGGAATTTGGTGTCCGCAGCATGCTCTGTCTGTTGCGGACCAGTGGCGGACTGGTTGCGGACTCATGGCGGAATTTCTCCATTGACTTCAATGGAGATTCTAAATTCCGCAATGAAGTCTGCAGCTGTCATGCACATGTTATGTGTGCTGCGGATGCGTCTTGCTTTTTTAACATGACATTTCTTCATTCTGGCTGGACCTATGTATTTCTAGGTCTACAGCCAGACTGAGGAAGTCAATGGGGCTCCCGGAATTACGGGAACGTTGCTAGGAGACGTCAGTAAATAGTCACTGTCCAGGGTGCTGAAAGAGTTAAGCGATCGGCAGTAACTGTTTCTGCACCCTGGACAGTGACTACCGATCCCAATATACAGCAACCTGTAAAAAAATAGAAGTTCATACTTACCGAGAACTCCCTGCTTCTGTCTCCAGTCCAGCTTCCCAGGATGACGTTTCAGTCTTAAGTGACGGCTGCAGCCAATCACAGGCTGCAGCGGTCACATGGACTGCCGCATCATCCAGGGAGGTAGGGCTGGATGCCGAAAGAGGGACGCGTCACCAAGACAACGGCCGGTAAGTATGAAATTCGTTTACTTTCACTAGGGAAAGTGCTGTCCCTTCTCTCTATCCTGCACTGATAGAGAGAAGGGAAGCACTTTTTCCGCAGTCCGCAGCAGCTAGTCCGCATCAATTTACTGCACATTTTGGGCAGATCCGCAGCCGTAATCCGCAACCCGGATTAGGTGCGGCATTGATGCGGACAGTTGCGGAGGAAATCCGCCACGTGGGGGCATACCCTTACTGTAAAATTGGTCATAGTGTGTTTGAGATATAAGAAAAATTAGATTATAAGTCCCATTGTGAGTGTTTACAATATATGTACAGCACTAGAGAATATGTTGGTGCTATAAAAGCAATCGGAAATCAATTAATTGAATGAACACGCTAAGCAAAACTGATACACTGTGTTGTGCCCAAAGAAGGGCAGTGCATGACACGGTTGCAAAAGACACCAAAGAGAGAAGGTAGAGGGTGTCTTACAAGGTCCTCAGACATTATATTATTGGAATTTCCTGCCAAAAATGGAGTTACTGGTAGCAGCTATATAATACATGTTACATTATGCAAATAAGTTACCATTCCAGCAATAATATTATGAGATGGGAATATACTTTGCATGGATTTATATATTGACTTTTGTTGTGTTTGTTACCTAAGTTTATATGATCTTAACCAGTTCCTCACCGCTGACTGCATAAATACTGCCAGCGGTTGAGGTTCTTAAAACCCGCATCATAGTGTATCTATAGCTCAGGTTTTAGCTGGCTGCCCGAGCAATCCACTGTGATATCCGGAATGTCTGAATTACCTGTCAAATATGCAAATGTTACTGCAGATTTGTTGCGTAATTGCCCCGAACCTGCACCAACATTTGCAGCGGAAAAATTCTGCCACGTCTGAACATGGCCTAACAGGGCTGATTTTTCCCTGTAACTGGGGCCTCTTTACAGCCCAAGTTACAGTGGAAAAACAAGGTGTAAAGAGAAAAAAAAAAATAAAAAAATAAAGTCCCCAAAGGTCTTTTCTGACCTTTGAGGGACAGACCATAATAATAAAAAATAAAAATAAAATAAAGTAAAAATAAACTAAATAATACATACGCATAAAATACCTACCCAAAAAAAGTTCCACACGCCAATTATTATCGTAATGTAAGCCCTGAACCACTTACCCTTAAATAGACATTTATCTAAATGTATCTAAATTTATGGTAGACTAGGACGATCACAAATAAATGGTCTATTTTAGGTTAAAACTATATTATTACCAGAAAAAATTAGCTGAAATGTAAAAAAGCTTATTTTTGTACTATTATTTTCAAACTATAAGCCTGAAAATTCGAAAATATCAAAAAGGATGTGTATAAAAATGTTAAAAAAAAAGAAACCTGCATTGTCTACGGAAAAAAAACTTTGCAAAGATCACGCCGCTAGCCCAACAAATAAAAAAGTTATAGCCATTTAACTAACGCGTGCTAAAAATGGCTAAGGGCATGCCCCCACGTGGCGGATTTCCTCCGCAACTGTCCGCATCAATGCCGCACAGAATCTGCGTTGCAGATTCTGCGGCGGATCTGCCCAAAATGTGCAGTAAATTGATGCGGACTAGCTGCTGCGGACTGCGGGAAAAGTGCTTCCCTTCTCTCTATCAGTGCAGGATAGAGAGAAGGGCCAGCACTTTCCCTAGTGAAAGTAAACAAATTTCATACTTACCGGTCGTTGTCTTGGTGACGCGTCCCTCTTTCGGCATCCAGCCCTACCTCCCTGGATGACGCGGCAGTCCATGTGACGGCTGCAGCCTGTGATTGGCTGCAGCCGTCACTTAGACTGAAACGTCATCCTGGGAAGCCGGACTGGAGACAGAAGCAGAGAGTTCTCGGTAAGTATGAACGTCTATTTTTTTGACAGGTTGCTGTATATTGGGATCGGTAGTCACTGTCCAGGGTGCAGAAACAGCTACTGCCGATCGCTTAACTCTTTCAGCACCCTGGACAGTGACTATTTACTGACGTCTCCTAGCAACGCTCCCGTAATCACGGGAGCCCCATTGACTTCCTCAGTCTGGCTGTAGACCTAGAAATACATAGGTCCAGCCAGAATGAAGAAATGTCATGTCAAAAAAGCAAGATGCATCCGCAGCACACATAACATGTGCATGACAGCTGCGGACTTCATTGCGGAATTTAGAATCTCCATTGAAGTCAATGGAGAAATTCCGCCATGAGTCCGCAACCAGTCCGCCACTGGTCCGCAACAGACAGAGCATGCTGCGGACACCAAATTCCGCTCCGCAGCCTATGCTCCGCAGCGGAATTTTACGCCTCGTCTAAACGAACACTTCTAAATAGAAGTGGAAGTCAATGGAGAAACGGCTCCGCTGCGGATTAACGCTGCGGAGCGTCCGCAGCGGAATTCAAGTGAAATTCCGCCACGTGTGAACACAGCTTAAATGGTTTCTGGTCCTGAAAGCTCAAAATAGCCCGGTCCTGAACCTAGTAAAATATCAAATGAAAATGTAAACAGTTGAAATATTAAAATATTTTTTTTATCATTATTATTATTATTAATATTTCAATTAAATTATATAGAAATTCTATATTTTAATGTTATGAGGTAAATATAATCCTTCACATTTGGGTGCGGAGCCTTTAGCACTTCACACTTGTAAAATCAACACTATAATTAGGAGGTTTGACAATTAGTAATAATTAGGACATGACATAATGAAATTTGCACAGGAGGAAGCATATGGGGTCAGAGGCCACGTATTATGTAGGTCAGAAGATCAAAATCCAGACACCTAGGTGGAGATTAGAATAACACAGGAGAAGATTAGAAATCCAGACTAATGAAAAGATGATGTGAAATGTAAAGCAGAGGAGAACAACATGATAGCACACTTTCCCATAACTACGGTAGGATTAAATGACAAGAATTATTTCCTTGATGAAGGTGTAAGTCTGGGTTCCCACGGAGCATTTTTGTTGCGTTTCTAACATGTATTTATTTATTTTTTTGGGTTGATGGACTCCCATTGAGAGACATGAGAGTTTATCTTGAAAATAATGATAGGTTATTACAAGCACTGATGAGTAATATAATGTTATAAAAGTCCTTGCCAAAGTCTTTCTCCTAAATTTCCTTTCGCACAAGAAATGTCTAAGGCTTCGTTCACATCTGCGCTAGGGTCCCGTTCTAAAGTTCCGTCGGAGCTTTCTGTCGTAACGGGACCCTGACTGACACAATCGGAAACCAAAAGTTAATTTCAATGGTGACGGATCCGGTGCCAATGGTTTACCGTTTGTCTCACTTGTACAAGGGTTTCGACGGAATAAAGAGCGTAGTTGAAACTTCTTCCACACCCATCGGCTGGTTGACTGGCCGATGGTTGTCATGTCAGCCTTGGAGTCTAATGAAGGCCCACAGGTCTGCCATCTATCTGCTCCTATTAAGCCCAGCCACAGGAAGTGCATAATAGGAGCTGGTAAAAATTATTGCACAAGTATACATAAGTATTGCAGTATATTGTCCAAGCGATCCAACGATTATTAGTTAAAGTTCCCTAGGGGGACTAATAAAAAAAAGTAAAAAAAAAACAAAACAGTTAAATAAAGGGTTTTTTATATACCCGGAAAAAATAGTAAAAGTTAAAAAACCGAACGGTGAATAATGTAAGAAAAAAACCAAAAACCGCCAGAATCGCTGTTTTTTTGCTCACATTGTCTTTCACCAAAAAAATGAAATAAAAAGTGATCAAAAAGTCTTATGTACCCATTTCACCCCACAAAGATTTTTTTTCATAGCACGTTATATGGTACAATAAATGGTGCCGTGATAAACTGCAACTCATCCCACACAAAAAAATAGCCCTCATACAGCTCTATCGACAGAAAAAGAAAAAAGTTATGAAAGGTGGGGAGGAAAAAGCTAAAATGAAAAAACGAAAAATGGCTGTGGTCGCAACGGGTTAAAGGGGATGTCCAGATTTTATTTATTTTTTTAATTTATTTATAGAATAGGAAATCATACAGTTTTCTAATATACATGTGTTAGAAATTCTGTCACAGTAGAATGGTATAGCCCACAGATTAGTCCTGTGTAATGCATCCACAGACTGACTATGAATAAACATGGCGGCTTTCATGAGGTGACCCCTAGCATTTAGTTAGGAACAGGGTTACATGACATACATGTGTTGGGGCAATATAGAGGACACATCCATGAGCTACGTTAATAGGAGTAATGGTAGAATAATGATGAACAGCTACTTCACTGTTCCTGTATTTACTGTCGCTAGATAATTTTTAAAATGGCTGTCTGTCTCTAGGGGATGATGTCATGTTATTAATAAAGTTAATATAAAAAAACAAAACACAACACTCAGAGGAGCCCAGGAGAAGAGTGTAAGAGATGCTCCTCACAGACATGATGAGATGCTTCTGTAGGTAGAAATACTTTATAATTTCTGTTTCTCAATAACCTTTTTTTTCACCTGCTATATACCAGGTCAGTGTTACCTGAATGCCAGGGGTCACATGATGTGGGTCACATGACTGCTGCCATCTTTAGTCCATTATGTTATCCTATGGATGCATTTCTGTGGACATATCTGTGGGCTATACCATTTTTTTTTCTAGGCAAAGGCAACTACACTGGTCTAAGAAAGGTATGTGAGCAGAATTTTAAATAAGTGTATATATATTAGAAATCTGTTTGGTTTTCTACTCTATAAATAATTGAATAAAACAAGGTAACCCCTTCCCGGCATTTGACTTATCCATACGCCAAAGTCGGGTAGGGGAAGTATGGAGTGGGCTCACGGAGTGAACCCGCTTCATACGATGCCGGTGTCGGCTGTATGTTACAGCTGACAATTCAGAGTAATGAGCGGGATCGCGCTGGAGCCCGATGGCGCTCGTTTAACTTGTTAAATGCCGCCATCAATAGCGACCTCGGCATTTAAATCGTTACAAAGAGGGGGGCGACACCCTCTAACAGCTCATCGCGCCCCCGCAATGCAATCGCAATTGCGATGGTTGCTATGGCTGCCTGGGGGCCTAATGAAGCCCCCCAGGTCCGCCATCTTTGTGCTTCCATTAAGCGCTGCCTCCGGCTGGGCTTAATATTTGCCTGTCAGAATCACAATATACTGCAATACAATAGTATTGCAGTATATAGTGCAAGCGATCTAATGATCGCTGGTTGAAGTCCCCTAGGGGGAGTAATCAAAAAAGTTAACATTTGTAAAAGAAAGCTTTTTTTTATGTAAAAAAAAATATATACAGTGGAGGAAATAAGTATTTGATCCCTTGCTGATTTTGTAAGTTTGCCCACTGTCAAAGTCATGAACAGTCTAGAATTTTTAGGCCAGGTTAAGATTATAGATAGATTATATATAAAAAAAAAAAAAGAAAATCACATTGTCAAAATTATATATATTTATTTGCATTGCGCACAGAGAAATAAGTATTTGATCCCCTACCAACCATTAAGAGTTCAGCCTCCTCCAGACCAGTTACAAACTCCAAATCAACTTGGGCAAGACCAAAGAGCTTTCTAAGGATGTCAGGGACAAGATCATAGACCTGCACAAGGCTGGAATGGGCTACAAAACCATAAGTAAGACGCTGGGTGAGAAGGAGACAACTGTTGGTGCAATAGTAAGAAAATGGAAGACATACAAAATGACTGTCAATCGACATCGATCTGGGGATCCATGCAAAATCTCACCTTGTGGGGTATCCTTGATCCTGAGGAAGGTGAGAGCTCAGCCGAAAACTACACGGGGGGAACTTGTTAATGATCTCAAGGCAGCTGGGACCACAGTCACCAAGAAAACCATTGGTAACACATTACGCCGTAATGGATTAAAATCCTGCAGTGCCCGCAAGGTCCCCCTGCTCAAGAAGGCACATGTACAGGCCCGTCTGAAGTTTGCAAATGAACATCTGGATGATTCTGAGAGTGATTGGGAGAAGGTGCTGTGGTCAGATGAGACTAAAATTGAGCTCTTTGGTATTAACTCAACTCGCCGTGTTTGGAGGAAGAGAAATGCTGCCTATGACCCAAAGAACACCGTCCCCACTGTCAAGCATGGAGGTGGAAACATTATGTTTTGGGGGTGTTTCTTTGCTAAGGGCACAGGACTACTTCACCGCATCAATGGGAGAATGGATGGAGCCATGTACCGTCAAATCCTGAGTGACAACCTCCTTCCCTCCACCAGGACATTAAAAGTGGCTCGTGGCTGGGTCTTCCAGCACGACAATTACCCGAAACATACAGCCAAGGCAACAAAGGAGTGGCTCAAAAAGAAGCACATTAAGGTCATGGAGTGGCCTAGCCAGTCTCCAGACCTTAATCCCATCGAAAACTTATGGAGGGAGCTGAAGATCCGAGTTGCCAAGCGACAGCCTCGAAATCTTAATGATTTACAGATGATCTGCAAAGAGGAGTGGGCCAAAATTCCATCTAACATGTGTGCAAATCTCATCATCAACTACTAAAAATGTCTGACTGCTGTGCTTGCCAACAAGGGTTTTGCCACCAAGTATTAAGTCTTGTTTGCCAAAGGGAGCAAATACTTATTTCTCTGTGCACAATGCAAATAAATATATATAATTTTGAAAATGTGAATTTTTTTAATATAATCTATCTCTCACTGGTAAAATTAACCTAGCCTAAAAATTCTAGACTGTTCATGTATTTGACAGTGGGCAAACTTACAAAATCAGCAAGGGATCAAATACTTATTTCCTTCACTGTATATTAAAAGTAAAAAAAAAACCTTTTCCCATTTTCCCCCTAGATCATAGTAAAATAAATAAATAAATAAACATAATTGGTATCGCCACATCCGTAAAAGTCTGAACTATTGCAATATATCATTATTTAACCCGCACGGTGAACGCCGTAAAAAAAACTAAATTGTAAACGCCAGAATCGCTATTTTTTGGTCACCTCTACTCCCACAAAAACTTCAATAAAAAGTGATCAGAACGTCGCATGTACCTCAAAATGGTATCATTAAAAGCTACAACTTATCCCGCAAAAAGTAAGCCCTCATACCACTTAATGGACTGAAACATAAAAAAGTTATGGCTCTCGGAATTTGGTGACACAAAATAAATTGTATTTTTTACACTTAGGTTTTTACTTGTAAAAGTAGTAAAATATAGAAAAAAACTATATATATTTGGTATCACAGAAATCGTATTGACCTGCAGAATACATTTAACATGTTGTTTTAATTTCACAGTGAATTCCGTAAAAACAAAGTGCAAAAAACAATGGAGGAATCGCTCTTTTTTTCATTTTCTACCCCACAAATATTTTTTTCCCATTTCCTAGTACATTATATGGCACAATGAATGGTGCTACGAAAACCTACAACTCGTCCCGCAAAAATCAAGCCCTCATAGTACTATATTGACGGAAAAATAAAAAAAGTTATGGCTTTTGGAAGGTAGGGAGGAAAAAACAAAAATCTGAAAAATGTCTACGGCGGGAAGGGGTTAAAAGTAGACAACCCCTTTAAGGCCCAAATATAATTAGGTGAAGTCGTTGAATTCTGAAAAGATTTGGGAGGCAGGCCCGGTAACCCAGCTACCATTTTCCTTGGCACCACCACCACTGCAAGACATATCACAAAGCACCTACCAATTTACCATCTTTGGTCGACTGAGAAATGGTACGGCATGGTTAAAACACCACCATTATTTTTATGCCTTTAGAAAAACAAAATGGGATATTGCATTATATTCCTACTGTCTAGAAATATCAGATAAAATAGATATGTGATAACTAGAGATTGTCATGTTTATGACTGGAGCTATGTAATGTTGATTAGAATACACAAGAAAAGCTAGAACACAAGCCCAGTATATAGAAGAAGTGTTCCTACTATTCTTGTACTACTGCTAATATGCTTCATGGAACACAGGATTGAAGACACTAATAGATAGAGGCATTCCAGGATATCATCTAAACGACGTCTTCTAATCACAACCCTAAAATAGGGTACATAACAGGTGCCCCGCTAATCAAATTATTCCATCCATCCTTGTCTTTTGTCCTCCAAATATTTCTCCATATCATGACAACTGTGGTTGCTATTGACATTTTGCTTATGAAGACATATTTTATTTAAGGTATTGTCTATTACATTGGTAGCTGTAATTTACCTTTGTACTCATATTATAGTAACGTTTTAAACACTCTTTTGTGATGGCCTGTTCGCTCTATTTCATCATATAAAGTAAGGGTTGTCACAAGGTTGCTCTCTGATTTGCTTTTCTCCCCCCAGAAAGAGCGCTACTCTGGTCTATTTGGTATTACAGCTCATCTCCATTCACTTGAGTAGGGCTGAACTGTAGTACAAGGCACAGCTCATGAATAAGAATGACTCTGTTTCTGAAAAAAAGTAGATATCCCTTGTTTTGTCGTCTAATAATATAAACCTTTGGTCTGTGAAAATACACAGCAAAGTTTAGAAAAAAAGTGTTTTCATTGGACTGAAGAAGTGATGTTTTGTCAGCCAAAACAGTCCTCTGAGGTCTCGAAAGTTTAACATTTACCCCATTATGATTTTCCAATCTCATCACCATCTAGGGTGATAATTCACACTCTGCCCTGGTACCGGTTACTTCTACCCTTTTCTACCTATGGGCTTTGAAAATTCTGGACACTAAATACATTGGGGCACTCCTTCCACCTGGACAAAGAATAAGTTGAATCACCAAAGACTTTTTCCAATTTAAGCCCACCGAGAATTTTTTTCAGTTTCCCAGTACATTATATGGTCCTTTAAATGGTGCCAATATAAACCACAACTCATCCCGCAAAAAAAAAACCTCTCACACTACTCTAGTGATGGATAAATAAAAAAGTAAAGGCTCTAGGAAGACAGGGAGTAAAGAACGAAAATGAAAAAGCAAAATATGTATCAGTTGTGAAAGGGTTAAAATAAAACAGCAGCCCATACTTACCTCTCTCCTCCCAGATGTTTCTGCGCTGGGGGCTACCGTCACCTCTGTTCTCTGTTGTATACAGAGTGGCTGCAGTGCTGACATCACGTTGACAGTACATCACCACTGCAACCTATTCCTGGCCTCAGGTGAACACCGCTGAGGCCATAAATAGGCTACAACCAATGTCACTGCTGCAGCTGCACTGTATACAAACAGAGAACAGAGGTGACGGTAGCCGCCAGCACAAGAACGTCTGGGAAGAGAGAGGTAAGTATAAGTTCTTTTTTTATTTTAACTTCTCCTGTACTACTTCAACGGTATTTCTTTTTAACCCCTTTAACATAATGTGTACAGGGCCTGAAAAGGCAACAAATGGTAAATATGGAGGAAATTTATTATGTGCCCATTTGCCATTTATTAACAGTGTCGTTCAGTACCACATTGGTTCCCATTTGACACTTATTGCCCCTTTAGTGTCCTTCTGTTTAGTGCCCCCCTATTTGCCATTTACTGCCCCTTTTGCACCCTTTGTCACAGAAGAACAATAAAGGGGCAGTAAATGGCAAGTGGGCATCAAAGGGGCACTGAACAGAAGGACACTAAAGGGGCAATAAGTGGCAAATGGGCACCAAGGTGGCACTGAATCCTCTGCCCATTTGCCATTATTGCCCTTTTTAGACCCCCATCAGTGCCCCCATAAAACCAAAGCCCACAGTCTGACTGACCTGCTGGGCTTCTCACAAACAGTGAACTGTGCCCACTGATGCTGCTGGAGCTGAGCTGTGGGGAAATTGCTTTTCAAACCATCTGTAATGTCGGGGTAGGGAAACAGACAAGTGAGCCCTAATCTACCCGCCACTCAGTCCCTGCCTACTTGCAACGACCCGCCCTAGGCGACGGGGTACAACTGGGCGACGGTCCCTACACTGAATAGGTGCACGACAGACAAACAGACAAGGGTACAAAGAAGCCAGGGAAATGGGGAAGTTGCCCACGGGAACACCATGAGCAACAAGCGAAGTAAACGAGCCGAGTCAAACCAGGAGATGAGTGAGGTACAAAAACGCAGAGCAGAAGAGTGGTCAGTAAAGCCAAGGTCAATCACAAGCAGAGGATCAGTAGTTCAAGAAGCTGCAGCAGGGCCAGGAAACCAACAGAGAAGAATCACAAGCAAAGGAGGAACAGGAAAGGCAGGTATAAATAGACAGAGGGCGGGAGCTAGCTCCATCTGGCCAGGATGTGATAGGCTCTCCCACTCCTAAGCCTGCCATCCTGGGTGGTGGAAGATGGAGTCAGTCTCACAGACATAGAAGCAGGTGCAGACTGATTACCTATGGGCGTCGACACAGAAGTTGTGTCTGGCAGATCCTTTACACCATCCCAGCAATGCATGAGAAGATAGTCTCCTCCCTGTCTTGTGTCCTGAAAGAGGTCATCACGCCTGATAATCATTCAGGACGCAAGACGAGGAGAGTTAACGGGTGAGCGGTAGCCGCGGCGCGGAGTAGCCAGTATTGAGGTCAGTGATTGGCACCTGACCCGCTGGCGCCCGAGCAGTAGCCGCGGAATGGGACATATTCACCCGCTGGCGCCCCCTTTCAGCATGGTTGCCGGTGACCTGTGCGACCGCACCGGTCACACGTAGCTAAGGCCGGCCATGTCTGTATGCAAAGAAGCTGTATCCTACGCTGAATCCTGAACTCGTCAGGTCTGCCAAACCGATGGGTTCAGTGTCAGAGGGTCCTGCATCCACCTGTCATCTATCACGTCTATGTTCATAACTGAATACAGAGCAGCTGTAGCTGTATCTCAAAAAGTAAAAATATTTTTTAATGAAAACTAATTACAAAACACACTGATGACTATTTTATATATATATAATTGCTTTCGAAAGTTTACATAGCCCTTAAATAATGATCCACCAGAACAAATAATTTGGGTAGAGAAAAAAAATTATATCAAGTTATACTTCTACTAAATATTTGTTTTTTTTCGGGGATAGTTTTTACATTTCTTAAGTTTTGGTATAAACACTAAGGCCTCATGTGTATGGCTCTATTACAGCTCCCTAAAACCTCAGAGTTGTACAATAAAGCAATAATATAGCACCCATAAATGTGTCCCTCCCCGTATGCCCTTAATTTCACATAAAGGCTTACAGAAGTTTTTATAGGGATCTGAACGGGGAAAAAAAAAAAGTATAATCCATCGTGTGCCATATTATGGAGCTATTCTCTAATAGCAGCATTGCTTCTAGTGGAGAATAACTCCATAATATGGTATTGTACGGCGGCACTATATGGTTGCACATGAAGTGCCTATTTCTCCACAATACAGAGCTGCAGGGACTCTGTGTGCCTTTGTGGTTCTGCTGTGTGCATGATGCTGTACACCGTTCAGTAATAATATTAAAACCACCTGCCTAATATTGTCTAGGTCTCCCTTGTGCCGCCAGAACAGCTCTGACCCATCGAGGCATAGACGCCACAAGACCTC
Source organism: Rhinoderma darwinii (assembly GCF_050947455.1). Classification (NCBI taxonomy): domain Eukaryota; kingdom Metazoa; phylum Chordata; class Amphibia; order Anura; family Rhinodermatidae; genus Rhinoderma; species Rhinoderma darwinii. The sequence goes on along the minus strand of NC_134687.1, from coordinate 584,602,888 downwards.
TGACGGTGTACCAAAACCTTAGTAGCAGATATTTAAAGTTCTGTAAGTCACAAGGTGGGGGTCTCCATAGATCGGAATTGTTATTCCAGGACATCCCACAGATGCTCGATCAAATTAAGATCTTGGAAATGTTGAGTCCGTCAACACATTGTGCTCCTTGTCATGTTCCTCAAACCATTCCTGAAAATGTTTGCAGTGAGGCAGGGCGCATTATCCTGCGTAAAGAGGCCATTGTTATTAGGGAATATAATTACCATGAAGGGGTGTATTTGGTTTGCAACAATGTTTGGGCAGGTGATACCTGTTAAAGTAACATCCACGTGAATGCCAGAACCCAGGATACCAGTAGAACATTGCCCAGAGCATCACACTGCTTCTGCCTGCTTGCCTGCTTCCCATAGTGCATCCTGGTTCCATCTCTTCCCCAGTTCAGGGATGCACACGCACCCAGTTGTCCACATAACGTAAAAAAAAAAAAGTGATTTAGATGGATAGACTTCAACCCCCACGTGCAACAATGAGCCTTTGGAGCCCATGACTCTTTCGCCAGTTCACCAGCTTTGCTTTCATGGACCACTTTTGGTAAGTACTAACCACTGCATACTGGGAACCCCCCAAAAGAGGCTCTGACCCAGTGATCAGTTCAGTCAGGTGATTTGCCAGCAGTGCCGCAACCAGAAATTTCTGGGCCCCATACAGCCAAGGAGTCTCGGGACCCCCTCACTATTGGGGCGGGCACAAAGTAAAGGGGTGGGAGGTAAGGCAGTGGTGAAAAGCAAACTAGTAGGGTCTCTTTGGAGGGGCAGGGCAGAGACAGCTGGTGGGTATCTGGGGGCAAGGTGGAGAGACTAAGTGCCAGGGCTGAGTGGGGGAAGGAGGAGGGGATTTCTGGGAGAAAAGAAAGTGGCACAGGTGGCAACACTGGGCATGAGGGCGCCCATGCCACCTGTCGGTATGGGCCATCCCATGGCCGGCGGCGTACTATAGCAAAGCAGGGAGGTATCTCCGTGCTCTGCAATCTACTAGCGCCACTGTAGCTCCCTGAAGGAGCGAAATCCCTGTGTGGCCGGGGATTCCGCTCCTGGAGCGCTCCACTTGATGTCTCTGTCCGCATATGGACAGTGACATCAGGGGCAACTCCTCAAGGGGAATCCCCATCCACAGCGGTGCCGACTCTATGAACGGGGATTCCACTCCTGTAGAAGCCCTTGACGTCACTGTCCATAAATGGACACAGACGACAGGGGCTTCTCCTGGAGTGGAATCCCCAGTCACAGCGTCGGCAACGCTGTGGACGGGGATTCTGCTTCAGGAGTTGCCCCTGATGGCACTGTCCATATATATGGATTCTGCTCCTTCAGGGAGCTACAGTGGCACTATCTACAGGAAGGGGGGGGGTGCTATCTAAAAGGGGGCTGTGTGGCCCTACCTGCAAGGGGGCTGTATGGCACTACCTGCAAGGGGGCTGTGTGGCACTACCTGCAAGGGGGCTTGTGGTACTACCTTCCTTGGGACTGTATGGCACTACCTACAAGGGGGCTGTGTGGCACTACCTACAGGGGGAATCTCTGAGTGACGGGCTGATGGTCATTTTATTGTGGGGGGGGCTGATGGTCATTTTACTGTGAGGGGGGCTGATGGTTATGTTACTGTTAGTGGGGGTTGATGGTCATTTTACTGTGGGTGGGGGGCTGATGGTTATTTTACTGTGAGTGGGGGGCTGATGATCATTTTACTGAAAGTCAGTTTCCACCTCTGAGCTCCAATTGATATTAAGAGGAGGTAAAACATATCTGCTGCGCCCGTTTGGTGCTTTCCTGCCTGCATCTTTTGCATTCGCTTCAACGGCTTAAAAAAAAACGCAAAAAAAAAAAGTTAAACAACGCTGTCAGTTCCTGGAGGAATTTTCAGGCAGATTTTTTTTGCCTTACAAAAAACGTTGTGTGAACAAACGCTAAGAGTGTAGTGCTTGTTTTTAGCCGTTTTCTGTCTTTCTCTAAACAGTTTTTGATAGGGGTGCCCTGAGGAAATTTTATTTTTCCAGTGGTGCCTCAAGTCTGAAAATGTTAGGAAACTCTGTAGTAGGCTACAGGATCACCCTGGCTGACACAAGGGTCTCGTCGTGGAGCAGCTCAGTTCATCGTGGGAACGGGGCCTAGGTGAGTACCACTTTTTTTTTTGGGAGCACGGTCTACAAGGGGGAGGTGGGGGTCTGTATGGCATGATCTACAAGGGGGAGGTGGGGGGCTGTATGGCACGATCTACAAGGGGGAGGTGGGGGGATGTATGGCACGATCTACAAGGGGGAGGTGGGGGATGTATGGCACTGTCTACAAGGTGGAGGTGGGGAGATGTAGCACTAACTAAAGGAAGGCTGTATGGCACAATCTACGGCGGGGCTGTGTGTGGCATGAGGGGGAGGGGTCATTATACTGTGTGGAGGCACTATAGGGGGCAATATACTCTGAGTGACATTTAGGGGGCATAATACTGTGTGGGCACAATTAGAGGGCAAAATACTGTGTCCTTGAAGTGGTTATAATATATTATTATACCGTATGGGGGGAACAAAAGGGGCATTATACTGTGGGGGGCATTATACTTTTTTTATGGAACATTTCTTTATGATGAGGGTGGGGCGCCGAAAGATAATTTCACACGGGGCGCCATCTATCCTAAGGCCGGCCCTGGCACTACCCACCACATGTTTGAAGGCTATGTAAACCCTTGAATGTGATTTTTGTTGTTTTACCAGTCTGTTTGGTGCTACTTTGTAAGTACTTTTTATTAAAAATTATTTTTACTTTATGAGATACAGCTGTTTTACATCTTGTATACAGAGCAGCTGTATCATGCACTGAAATCTTTATCTGTCAGGTCAGCAGGACTGACGGTTTCAGTGTCAGCGGGTCCTGCGTGTCCCTGTTCATAATTTAGATTTTAATCGATAACAGGTGGATCCTGACCCGCCAACACTGAACCCATCAGTCCACGGACCTGACAGATACAGGTCTCAGCGCATGATACAGCTGTTCTGTATACAGGATACAAAGCATCTGTATCTCCAAAAGTAAAAATTATTTTTAATAAAAAGTATTTACAAAGTTTCATAACACACACTAATAAACTTTTTTAAGATCTCTCCCCCTCCCCCAGGTTTCACTAGCACGAAGGCTCTTATCTTCTGTGCTGTGGGACAATAAACCTGTCCTCTCCCTCTGCTACACAGCCTGGGAGATAACAGGTAAGAACTGCTGCTGGTGATACAAGACCATGAAGCAGAGCTGAGAGTGTATAGTGTGACATGGGTAACATTGATTTTTATTGGGGGTAATTGATGTGAGGAGGCTCCGGGCAGCAGCAGCCTGACAGACATTACATACTGACAGACATCACGTACTGTACTCACGGTGTCAGGAGTCTTCTGCTGCTGCTGTTGCTGCTTGACGCCTCCACTGCATTCAAACCTCCCGCCACCTTCATGACGTTTCCCCTCCTTGTCTCCTCCACAAACGCTGTCAGGCCGCTGTGGAGAGGGAGGGGGGGGGCACTCTGTGAATAGCGGGCCCTTATGATTTTACTTAGATGCAAAGAACGGGCCCTTGCTCCGTGATGGGAACTGTTCCTTTCACCAAAGTGAAATCATAAGGGCCCGTGAGCAAATGAATTCCCTCGTTTTTTTCAAATTTATGACCGGGCCCCTGACGGCAGTATTGCTAGTACTGTCCTGATGGCGGCCATGTTTGCAAGTAACACACTTATCTGAAACGATTTTAAAGAGATCTTCAAGCTACTCAATACAAAAAAATAGTCTTAGTCTAACCTCAGCCTTATGTCTGATCGGTGTAAATTCTAGATATCACTGGTATCAAGCAACTTAAATTAACCTTGAAAGTGAAGAGGAGCACGGTCATTACTGAGTCAGTATACATTTCTGAAACATTGCTACCGATAGAACATAATTGAAAGTCCTCTCCACATACATATTAGTAATTATTGATAATGAATATGGAAAAAAAAACAAAGTAAAAAAACAAAAACACTGTGATATCAGTTGGTCCATCAAAGGCACCACAATTTATAAAGTAGCTGGAAGGGTAAATAGTACTACTAGAATAATATATCGGAGTTTTACTACGAAATATATGGTTATCCCTCGCTTTTGAAAATTATTATATTACATTTGATACGAAGCCAGTAGTTCAGCAAGATTTGCTTTAGTTTTGCCAAATTTTTTTTCTGAAACTGAGTATCTCATAAATCTATTTTACTATGATTCGTACAAAAACATTCGCTACATTTGTTCATTCCATAAATTAAATACTTTTATTCAATTCTCAAACAAGAATTACTCACATTTTAGTAGCAAACGAAATGTATGAATTTACTTGACATAGATAAAAGAGTTTTTCAAACATTAAGATATAAGGCTGGATTCACACATGCAGTTTTGGCGCTGTTTTTAATGCCGTTTTGAATTAAATTTGTTGAGTCAAACACAGGAGTGGATTCAAGAGGAAGGAAACATTTATATGTATATATAAAATGCATGTAAAAGACAAAATAGGCAGAACTCCAGCAGTTGTAAGTAGTAAAGTGGACTTTTATTTCATGGAAAGGTGCAAAGTTTCGGTTCAACAGGACCTTTCTCAAACTTACTAATATATATATTTATATATATGTGTGTGTGTGTGTGTGTGTGTGTGCGTACGTGCGTGTGTGTGTGTGTGTGTGTGTGTGTGTGTGTGTGTGTGTGTGGAAATGATCGCAGCACTCCAATAGGTTGATGTCAAACAAAAATGTGGTTTATTGTTCCATGTTTCAGAGGATAAGCTACGTTTCAGTCCTCTCACAGGTCCTTTTCCATAAATAAGGAAATAAAGGGGTAAGCAGGGACATTATTATAAAGTATGTGCTATCCAGTTAAGGCAGCTCCATGCACTTGCTTCTCTTCCAGCTGTGAGACACTGATAGGCTGGATTCACACGAGCATGTTCGGTCCGTAAAGGACGGAACGTATTTCGGCCACAAGTCCCAGACCGAACACACTGCAGGGAGCCGGGCTCCTAGCATCATAGTTATGTACAACGCTAGGAGTCCCTGCCTCGCTGCGGGAAAACTGTCCCATACTGTAATCATGTTTTCAGTACAGGACAGTAGTTCCACGGAGAGGCAGGGACTCCTAGCGTCGTACATAACTATGATGCTAGGAGCCCGGCTCCCTGCAGTGTGTTCGGTCCAGGACTTGCGGCCGAAATACGTTCCGTCCTTTACGGACCGAACATGCTCTTGTGAATCCAGCCATACAGAGCTGCACAACGTTTTAAAGATTTTGTTGATTTTTGAGATGTTGAACCAGAAAGTTTTGATATATGACCCTAAGTGTAAACTATGTTGTAGAATGGAAATTACCATTTTCACCACCATCTTTGTATAGAAAGAACTTTAAAATGCACTTTTCAATTAGATAGATCAGCACTGTATTACTGAAATAACTTCTATGCATACAATGGATGTCAAGATTATTCTGCAAGGTACTGACAAGAAATTAATTATTCAACGGTGTAGAAAAAGTCTTTGTGAGTTATAAATGAAATCATTGTGCCTTCTGGGACATATACCAGATGAAAAGTGTGACAACTTCTGACAACAACAGCATTTTGGCTGTTCTGTACATAATTTAGATCATCTTAATGAATATTTTAGGTTGTATCATTTGAGTATGAATTATAATACATGTATGTTTGGATTCACACGGGACGCTGGCTAAATCTTGAGTTTAAAAAAGGTCTTCATAAATAACTTAGTGATTATGTTGCAATAGACGAGTTCATCTGGCTCAGAGATTTAGAAAGCCAATAATGATACAGTAACAAATCATATTCTCTATTGTAGATCTCTACTTGCAATTAAAAACATGTATATATGATGCATCAAGAGGGTCCAATTAGATCTGGCAGATGGCGCCAACAACAACAACAAACTCAAAAGACACAAGATCCAACACAGCGGATTTAATACAGCTAAGCTCGACGCCTTAAAGTGGTATTCCCATCTTGGACAGTTATGGCACAGCAACCTCTGGAACTCACACCTATCTCTAGAACAGAGCACCCTGATCTCCCGTTCTACCTTCTGCTGCTGCCACTGAGTTACAACTTGGCCAGGTTTTCAGAAACAGCTGAGTCCATTTTGCTATGCTGTTTCTGGAACTTACATAGAAGTAAGTGTGAGTTACGGAATAGTCTAGCACAGGAAGATACGCTGTTTCTGTAGCTCCCTTTTCACTTCTATGGGAGTTACGGAAAAAGAGAAGCAAAACACGGTCTGATGTTTCCGGAAAAAATGGCCACCTTGTAACTCAGGCCAGAGCCCAGCGACAGCAGGAGAAGGTAGGACAGGGGTCAGAGGGTTCTGTTCTAGAGATAGGTGCGGATTCATCCTGTGTATATGCGATAAATAGCAAAGATGGGAATACCCCTTTACCCTTTCCCGCATTATGACATACATGCACATCATCGGTGGAAGATGAATCCTACATGACGCTGTATATGTACATCATGGAGATCACTAGCGGGGAGGGGGGGCTGTGATTGACAGCAAAACTCCTGCAGTAATAGCAGGAATCGCGATCAGCACTGTAAAAATACAATAAACAAAATTTTTTTTAACCCCTTCCCGTTTTGCCCACTTTTGACCTTCCTGACAGAGCCAATTTTTTCAAATCTGACATGTTTCACTTTATGTGGTAATAACTTCGGAATGGTTTCACCTATCCAAGCGATTCTGAGATTGTTTTCTCGTGACGCATTGGACTTTCTGTTACTGGCAAAGTTTGCTCGATATATTCAGTATTTAATTAATTGGAAAAAAATACCAAAATGTAGTGAAGACAGGCATTTATACCACACAAAATTGTTGCTAATTAACATCCCCCATATGTCTACTTTAGATTGGCATCATTTTTTGAATATCGTTTTATTTTTCTATGACGTTACAAGGCTTAGAACTTTAGCTGCAATTTCTCACATTTTCAAGAAAATTTCAAAAGGCTATTTTTACAACGGCCAGTTCAGTTGTGAAAGGCCTTATATATTATAAACCCCAAATAAGTCACCCCATTTTAAAAACTGCACCCCTCAAAGTATTCAAAACAGCATTTAGAAAGTTTCTTAACCCTTTAGACGTTTCACAGGAATTAAAAAAATGTAGAGGTGAAATTTACAAATTTCATTTTTGTTTTGCAGAAATTCATTTTTAATCCATTTTTTTTTGTAACACAGAAGGTTTACCAGACAAATGCAACTCAATATGTATTGCCCAGAGTCTTTTTAGAAATATCCTGCATGTGGCCCTAGTGTGCTATTGGACTGAAGCACCGGCCTCAAAAGCAAAGGAGTACCTAGTGGATTTTGGGGCCTCCTTTTTATTAGAAAATATTTTAGGCGCCATGTCAGGTTTGAAGGGCTCTTGCGGTGCCAAAACAGTGGAAATCCCACAAAAGAAACCCCATTTTGGAAACTAGACCCCTCAAGGAAATTATCTAGGGGTATAGTGAGCATTTTGACCCCACAGGTTTTTTGCAGAAATTATTGGAAGTTGGCCGTGAAAATTAAAATCTACATTCTTTCAAAGAAAATGTAGGTTTAGCTAATTTTTTCTCATTTCCACAAGGACTAAAGGAGAAAAAGCACCACCGCATTTCTCCCAAATAAAACAATACCCCATATGTGGTCCTAAATGGCTGTTTGGACGCACGGCAGGGCTTAGAAGGGAAAAAGCGCCATTTGGCTTTTGGAGCTCAAATTTAGCAGGAATGGTTTGCAGAGGCCATGTCGCATTTGCAAAGCCCCCGAAGAGACAAAACAGTAGAAACCTCCCACAAGTGACCCCATTTTGAAAACTAAACCCCTTGAGGAATTAATCTACGGTTGTAGTGAGCATTTTGAACCCACAGGGGTTTTATAGATTTTATTAGAATTGGACAGTGAAAATAAAAACAATCCTTTTTCTTCAATAAGACATAGATTTAGCTCAAAACTTTTAATTTTCTCAACAAATAAAGGAAAAAATGAACCTCAACATTTGTAAAGCAACTTCTCCCGAGTACGGCAATACCCCATACGTGGTCATAAACTGCTGTTTGGGCACATGGCAAGGATCAGAAAAGAAGGAGCGCCATTTGGCTTTTGGAGTACAGATTTTGCTGGATTTACTTCTTGGAACCATGTCGCTTTTTCAAAGACCCTAAGGAACCAGTACAATGGAAACTGCCCAAAAGTGACTCCATTCATGAAACTACAACCCTTGAAGAATTCATCTAGGGGTGTAGTGAGCATTTTGACCCCACAGATGTTTCATAGATTTTATTAGGATTGGGCAGTGAAAATTAAAAAAAATCCTTTTTCTTCAATAAGACGTAGATTTATCTCAAAATTTTTAATTTTCTCAATAAATAAAGGAAAAAAAGGAACCACAATGTTTGTAAAGCAATTTCTCCTGAGTACGGAAATACCCGATATGTGGTCATAAACTGCTGTTTGGGCACACAGTAGGGCTCAGAAGGGGAGGAGTACCATTTGGCGTTTGGAGTACAGATTTTGCTGGATTGGTTTCCTGTTGCTATGTTGCATTTGCAAAGCCCCTGTGGGACTAAAACAGTTTAAACCCCCCCATAAGTGACCCCATTTTGTAAACTACACCTCTCAAGGTATTCACCTAGGGGTGTAGTGAGCATTTTGACCCCACAGATGTTTCATAAATTTTATTAGGATTGGGCAGTGAAAATAAAAAAAATCCTTTTTCTTCAATAAGACGTAAATTTATCTCAAATATTTTAATTTTCTCAATAAATAAAGAAAAAAAAAGAAGATTAACGTTTGTAAAGCAATTTCTCCTGAGTACTGCAATACCTGATATGTGGTCATAAACTGCTGTTTGGGCACACGGCAGGGCTCAGGACAGAAGGAGTGCCATTTGGCATTTGGAGCACAGATTATGCTGGATTGGTTTCTGGTCGCTATGTAGCATTTGCAAAGCCCCTGTGGGACCAAAACAGTGGAAAGCCCCCACAAGTGACCCCATTTTGGAAACTACACCCCTCAAGGTATTTACCTAGGGGTGTAGTGAGCATTTTAACCCCTCAGATGTTTTGCAGAAATTAGTGTGCACTCGATGTTGCAGAGTGAAAATTGTATTTTTTCCATAGATATGCCAATATGTGGTGCCCAGTTATTGCCACCATAGCAAGATAGCTCTCTAATTATTATGCTGTGTTTCCCAGTTTTAGAAACACCCTACATGTGGCCCTAATCTTTTGCCTGGACTATCGACAGGGCTCAGGAGTGAGAGAGTACCATGCAAAATTGAGGCCTAATTTGGGAGCTTACACAGTATTGGTTCACAATTGCAGAGGCTGTGATGTGAAATAATTAAAGAAACGGCTGAGAAGTGACCCCATTTTGGAAACTACACCCCTCATGGCATTTATTAAGGGGTGTAGTGAGCATTTTCACCCCACAGGACTTTTCCATAAATGATTGCGATGATGCAAAGTAAAAATGTTATTTTTTCCCTAGAAATATGTCATGCCCAGCTTATGCCACTGGAGACACACACTCCAAAAAATGTTAAAAGAGTTCTCTCGGGTATGGCGATGCCATATATGTGGAAGTAAACTGCTGTTTGGGCACACTGTAGGGCTAAGAAGGGAAGGAGCGCCATTTAGCTTTTGGAGCGTGGATTTTGCTTGGTAGTAGTTTTGTTTGGAGTTTTACTGGTGTTTCAGTATATAATGTGGGGCATATGTAAGCTGGGCAGAGTACATCAGGGGCATTGTAAGATGGTATAATAATGGGGTAAACAATAAAATAATCCAGAAATATTTGTTACGCTGTGAAGCAATCCTTTATGCATAGGCCAGTGTCGCACTGATAAATGTCCTTTCTTATCCCAATTTTGGTCCACACGCCGCACCTTTGCAGTTTGGGGAATTATTCTGGGAAGTGTTGTCCTGGTATAATACGGGCGCCCTCGCTTCCAGCAGATATGTTTGGGCCCTCCCCTTCCTGGTTCCCTAGTTTTAGGGCCTTGATAAATCACCACTTAAAACAGAAGAAATGTTCCCCTCGGGTCGGCACAACTGCATATTTTTCTTTCCTAACTTATTGGAGCCTTAACTAATTTTATTTTTTCATAGACGTAGTGGTATGAGGGCTGTTATTTTGCAGGACGAGCTGTAGTTATTATTGGTACCATTTTGGGGTACATGCAACTTTTTGATCACTTGTTATCCTTTTTTGGGGAGTCAAGGTGATCACAAAACAGCAATTCTGGCATAGTTTTTTTATACAGCATTTACCACGCTTCATAAATTACATGTTAACTTTATTCTGTGGGTAAGTATGATTCCGGCGATACCAAATTCATAGAACTATTTTATGTTTTACAACTTTTTGCACGATAAAATTACTTTTGTAAAATGAATGTAGTTTTTCTGTTGCCAATTTTTAAGAGCCATAACTTTTTCATTTTTTTAGTCGACGGAGCTGTATGAGGGCTTGTTTTTTGTGGGACGAACTATAGTTTTATAGGTACAATTTTTGGATACATGCGACTTTTTGATCACTTATTATTTCAATTTTTTTAAGACAAAGTGACCAAAAAAAAAAGCAATTCTGGCATTATTTTTTACGTTTTTATTTACGGCGTTCACTGCGCGGGACAAATAGCATAATATTTTTATAGTTCAGGTCATTATGGACGTGGCGATACCAAATATGTATGGTTTTATTTATTTTTTTCAATAATAAATAACTTGATAAGGGAAAGAGGGCAATAGTGTTTTATATTATTACTTGAAACTTTTATTTTTATTTTTTACAACCTTTATTTAGACTTTTTTTTTTTTACACTTTTCTTTAGTTCCACTAGGGGACTATGTAGTGCAATGTATTAGAAGTGTCAGTTGTTCACTTACAGCAAGCCGATCAGGTCTGATCCGGTCGGGGCCTAATCGGCTTCCGTAATGGCAGCCAGGAGGCCATTGTTAGGCCTCCTATTGCCATAGTAGCATTTGGCAGCCATGCCATGGCATGGCAGGCTGCGGATTTGCTACAAACCACTAAGATACAGCGATTGCTTTGGATCGCTGTATCTAAGGGGTTAATGGCAGGAATCGGAGCTAGCTCTGGCTCCTGCTGTTACAGCGGGGTGTCCGCTGTAACATACAGCGGACACCCACTGCTGATCACGACCGCTCAGCTTCTGAGCCGGAAGTTGAGCCGGCGCCATCTTGCCGGAAGTCTTTTAGGCACTGCCGGCGAGCGGGGCATAGGTCACGTGTCCAAACGAGGATATTGCACCCTACTTCTGCTTTTTTCAAACTGTGCTGCTTTTTTACTAATGTATATATATATATATATATATATATATATATGTATATATATATAGTATCCACTTACTCATAATGACTTGTACAATTAAAAAATAATAAAGGAATATCTTTTTTTATGCATTCACCCATTATAAAAACTTTGTAGAAATTAAATGTGTATGTGCCTGAAATCAATGCATTAAAAATGTACAACTTAAATAAAAGTTTCAAATGGGTATGTAGCCTTAAAAAATATATATATGGCTGATGGAATGTGAGGCAAAAATGAAAATGAAATGTTTCCCTTGGTCCTCAAGGCCAAAATTAGCTTGGTCTAGGTTTGTAGCCTAATATGACAATAAAAGTTCAGATTTCACTAAATTACTCTGGTAACTATGTCTCTTTGTTCCCGATCCTGGGACCTAGTTCACCAAAAAGTTATTTTTCCCTGTCTGCCCTAGTGACCACACATGCACTAGATTCATCACTATATGTACTACAGAGTTCGCCAGAAACCTGGGCAGTGGACATTGTAGGAGATGTATAAGGGCATGGCCAGACGTGGCGGAATTGCTCTGGAATTCTGCTGTGGCCAGTCCGCTGTGGAAATCCGCAGCAGACATTTTGTCCATTGGCTTCCACACCTTTTTAGTTAGGTTCGTGCACACGTGGCAGAAAACTCAGCTGCGGACCATAGGCTGCAGTGTGGAATTTGGTGTCCGCAGCATACACTGGCTGTTGTGGACATGTAGCAGACTTGTTGCGGACTTATTGCAGAATTTCTCCATTGACTTCAATGGAGATTCAAAATTCCGCAATGAAATCCGCAGATGTTATGTGTGTTGCGTTGCGAATTGGTTTTACGAACAGGATATTTCCTCATTCTGGCTGGACCTATGTGTTTCGAGGTCTATAGCTGGCCAGACTGAGATGAAATGTTTTAAAAGACAGCAGGAAGTACTCTTCACCTGAATACGCAACGGCTAATCCGCATCAATTTACTGCACATTTTAGGCAAAGGCGCAACGGAATCTGCAACGCATTGATGCGGACAGTATCTGCAGAAATATGCCACGTCTGGCCATGCCCTAACTCTTGTTACGGCCACTCTATAGAGGAAAATCCTACTGTCTGCTTTGAATGAAGGGTAGATGTCAAAATTTAAAAGTGATTTGCAAAATTCTAGCGCTAGAAGGTTAAATATCGGTAGAGATCAGAGGATGGAAATTAAATAATAATTTAAGTAAAGGGAGTTTTAGGGTTTTCCCTAGTAAACTACCTTGTTTTTCAAAAGAGCAAGGGCAAATCAGTGTTCTGTGAATAAAATAAGCTTTTAGCTGAGGTGACTATCAGATAATGACTTGTCATATGTGGTGGGATACCCCTTATCTCTTACCAGACCTTACATAGTTACATAGTTCGTACGGCTGAAAAAAGACACATGTCCATCAAGTTTAACCAAGAGATGGGAAAAGGGAAGGGAAAAATTCCTACACATAGGAGCTAATATATTTTAGTTCTAGGAAATTATCTAAGCCTTTTTTAAAGCCATCTACTGTCCCTGCTGTGACCAGCTCCTGCGGTAGGCTATTCCATAGATTCACAGTTCTCACAGTAAAGAAGCCTTGTCGCCTCTGCAGGTTGAACCTTTTTTTCTCCAGACGGAGGGAGTGCCCCCTTGTTTTTTGAGGGGGTGTTACATGGAACAGGATTTCACCATATTTTTTGTATGTGCCATTAATATATCTATATAAATGAATCATGTCCCCCCCTTAGTCGTCTCTTTTCAAGGCTAAATAGGTTTAATGCTTTTACTCTTTCCTCATAACTTAGATTCTCCATGCCCCTTATTAGCTTTGTTGCTCTTCTTTGTATTTTTTCCAACTCCAGGGCATCCTTTCTATGAACTTGACTGCATATATTGATTATTCTAGAAGATCACATACATCTTACCAGTTGTATTTGAGTTGTGAACATCATCATCATCATCACCTTCTTACCAAGTTTTCCACGAACTGTAATGAGAAACATCTTCCAGCCACAGAATTAAAATCCTAGCTATTTCAGCCAATTTCATGCACAAATCTATCAAACACAATAACTAGTGCTTCCAAAAATATGAATAATAAAATGAAATATGGAATGATGATGATGTTCACAGCTCAAATACAACTGGTAAGATGTATGTGATCTTACTAGTACTGTGGGTCATATGGAGTCCAAGGTTGGGCAGATGTCTCACTGAGCAGCAGAGGAAACACCTGCCATTTATGACCAACCAAAGAAGGGAATCTGTGAGAGATACACTCCCTCTAGCTGTTTCTCCATGTTGCCTATTATATATACAGAATTTTTTGTTTAATGTATGGTTTATTATTAAAGGAATTATTTATGCCGTCCTAGACAAAAGGTTTTTATGTTGTCTTTTATCAAACACTATCAACAATGCTATTGACTCTAAGATGTGTTACGTGATATAGACAGACAGATGATAGATAGATAGATAGATAGATAGATAGATAGATAGATAGATAGATAGATAGATAGATAGATAGATAGATAGATAGATAGATAGATAGATAGATAGATAGATAGATAGATAGATAGATAGATAGAGCATAAATTGGTTTATCCTTGCCAAAAACCCAGGCTATGTGGGAGTATGTCAAGGAGAACCTAGGGAGGGAGTTCATCAGGAAGTCTACTTCGTTAGCCGGTTCTGGATTCTTTGTGGAAAAGAAGGATGGATCTCTACAAACATGCATTGACTACCGTGGGTTGAATCAAATAACAGTAAAAAAAAAAAAAAGTACAGCTTGACACTTAGCTCTTTGGCAGGATTCGTGGAGACAAGGTTTTTAATAAGCTGGATCTACGTGGGGCCTATAATCTGATCCGTATCCACCAGGGTGAGGAATGGAAAACCGTGATCTTCTTTATGTCTGCGCGGTAGTGTATCTGGATGACATCTTGATCTACTCACCTGATCTGACGACACATTGGAAGCATGTACGACAAGTCCTGTTGCAGTTAAGGGGGAATAGCCTGTACGCGAAACTGCGTGTTTGAAAAAAAATCCTTACTCTTCCTGGGCTATATTATTTCTGATCGTGGTCTTCAAATAGATCTGGAGAAGGTGAACTCCATCTTCTCCAACCTCAAGAGCGCCTTCACTTCTGCCTCTGTTCTTCATCATCCTGATGTGACTCGACAGTTTTTGGAGGTTGATGCCTCTTCCATCATGCAGGAGCGATCTTGTTTCAAAGGAATTCCAAAGGAAAGACAGTATCATGTGGATTCTTCTCCATACTTTTCTCTCCTGCTTTACTCACCGTTAACTTGGCCTTGGAAGAGTGGAGACACATGCTGGAGGAGGCTACTCTTTCTATTATCATCTTTACGGATCACAAAAATCTCTCATATTCGCAGTCTGCACAACGACTAAATCCTCATCAGGCCAGATGTTTTGCTTTTCTTTGCCAGATTTCAGTTTCTTCTTCACTTCCGCCCTGCGGACAAAAACATTAAGGCTGATGCCCTATCCCAGTCATTCGAGACAGACGACTCTGAAGAAAGTCCTCAACACATAATTAACCCTGCCAGGATTATTGCAGTAAACCCTCTACAGATCAAGGACATCCCCTCTGGAGAAATCTTAGTTCGTCCTGCTGACCGGAAAATAATTCTCCGCTGGGTACATAGTTCCAAACTGGCTGGGCACTCTGGTGTCGGTAAGACTCAGGACTTTATTATTCACCACTACTGGTGGCCCACGCTGCCTAAGAATGTTGTGGACTATGTTTCCTCCTCTACAAACTGTGCCTTATACAAATCTACACATTCCAAACCTGCTGGTCTGCTCCAACCTCTGCCAGTGCCTGATGCCCCATGGCAACACATCACTATGGTCTTTATTACAGATCTTCCTCCTTCGGCTGGATGTACTACTGTCTGGGTAGTGGTGGACCGTTTCTACAAAATGGCATATTTTGTTCCTTTAACTGGGCTTCCATCTGCTACTCGTCTGGAAAATCTGTTCATTCGTCTACACAGACTACCCCTCCATATTGTCTCGGACCGGGGTGTACAGATCATGCCCAAATTCTGGAGAGCCCTGTGTAATCTGCTGGATGTGAAGTAGGATTTCTCTTCTGCCTATCACTCACAGTCTAATGGTCAAGTGGAAAGGACCAAACAAATATTAGAAAATTATCTTTATCATTTTGTTTCTGCCCAACATGACAGTTGGATACTGCTTCTGCCTTGGGCAGAGTTCTAATATAATAACCATATACAGTGTATATAAAAAGTCTACACACCCCTGTTAAAATGCCAGGTTTTTGTCATGTCAAAAAATCAGTACAAGACGAATAATTTCAGAACTTTTTCCACCCTTGATGTCACCTATAATCTGTACAATTCCATTGAAAAAACAACTGAAATCATTTAGGGTGGAAAAATCAAATAAATAACAAAAATAATGTGGTTGCATAAATATGCACACCCTTAAACGAATGCATTGTTGAATTACCCTTTGACTTTATGACAGCATTCAGTCTTTTTGAGTAGAAGTCTATCAGCATGGCACATCTTGACTTGGCAATTGTTGCCCAGCCTTCCTTGCAAAAGCGCTCCAAATCTATCAGATTGCGAGGGCATCTCCTGTGAACAGCCCTCTTCAGATTTTCAATGGGATTCAAGTCTTGGCTCTGGCTGGGCCATTCCAAAACTTTGATCTTCTTCTGGTGAAACCATTCTTTTGTTGATTTGGAGGTATGCTTTGGGTCGTTGTCGTGCTGAAAGGTGAAACTCCTCTTTATCTTCAGCTTTTTAGCAGAGGCCTGCAGGTTTTGTGCCAATACTGACTGATATTTGGAACTGTTCATAATTTCCTCCACCCTGACTAAAGCCCCAGTTCCATCTGCAGAAAAACAGCCCCAAAGCACAATGCTGCCTCCAGCATGCTTCACTGTGGGTATGATATACTTGTGGTTATGTGCAGTGTTGGCTTTGCGCCAAATATACCTTTTGGAATTATGGCCAAAATCTACAACCTTGGTCTCATCAGACCATAACACGTTTTCCCACATGCTTTTGGCAGACTTGATGTAGGTCTTTGCAAAACATAGCTGGGCTTGGTTTGTTTTTCTTTGTTAGAAAAGGCTTCTGTCTTGCCGCCCTACCCCACAGCCCAGACATATGAAGAATTAGGGAGATTGTTGTCACATGCACTACACAACCAGTACCTGCCAGAAAGTCCTGCAGCTCCTTTAATGTTGCTGTAGCCTTCCGGACCAATTTTCTTATTGTCTTTTCATCAAGTTTTGAGGGACGTCCAGTTCTTGGTATTGTTATTGTTGTGACAATTGTAATCCACTTCTTGATGACCGTCTTCACTGTGTTCCCTGGTATATCTAATGCCTTGGAAATTCTTTGGTACTCTTCTCCTGACTGTTGCCTTTCAATAATCAGATCCCTTTGATTTGTTGCAAGCGCTTTACGGACCATGGCTTTTGCTGTCACATGCAACAAAGAAAATGTCAGGAAAATCCTAATAGAACATTTGAACTTTATATGGTGTTACTCAGAATCACTTTAAATAATGGCAGCTGTGTACTGACTACTATTTAACATGCATTCAAATGTGATTGGTTAATTCAAAACACAACCACATCCCCAATTATAAGAGGGTGCTCACGCTCATGCAACCACATTATTGTAGTTTTGTTATTTTTATTTTTCACCTCTAAATGATTTCAGCTTGTTTTTCAATGGAATTGTACAGATTATGGGTCACATTAAAGTTAGAAAAAGTTCTGAAAATATTCATCTTGTACTGATTTTTTGACATGACAAAAACCTGCCATTTTAACAGGGGTGTGTAATGACGGGTAAGGAGACAGACAGGTGAGCCCTAATCTAACCGCCACTCAGTCCCTGCCTACTTGCACGACCCATCCTAGGCGACGGCGTACAACTGGGCGACGGTCCCTACGCTCAATATGTGCACAAGAGCCAAACAGACAAGGGTACACAGAAGCTACGGGAAATGGGGCAGTTGCCCACGGCAACACCGCGAGCAACAAGAGTAGTAAACGAGCCGTGTCAAACCAGGAGTGTACGAGGTACCAAACGCAGAGCAGGAGAGTAGTCAGTAAGGCCAGGGTCAATTTGAAGCAGAGGTCAGTAGTACAAGCAGGAACAGCAGAGCCAGGAAACCAGACAGAATCACAGACAAGGAAGAGCAGGAAATGAAGGTATAAATAGAGAGAGGGCGGGAGTTAGCTCCATCTGGCCAGGCTGTGATAGGTTCTCCCACTCCTCAGCCTACCAACCTGAGTGGTAGCAGATGGAGTCATTCTATCAGACCTAGGGGCAGATGCAGACTGATTAACCACGGGCATCGACACAGAAGCTGTGTCTGGCAGATCCTTTACAGGGTGTGTATAATTTTTATACCCACTGTAAGTGAGTCTACTGCTTCTTATCCATTCTACATTGTGCACAGTCAGCATCCACAAGTTCCTCTTCCTGTGCCAGGCATGACTCAAGTACCGGCAGCTTATTCTTCATTTGGGACTTTCCTTCGCATCTGGCAGCAAACCAAGTTTGTGATCCTTCAGGCAGTTGATCACATGAAAAGGTATGCCGATAGAATAAGAAAAGTTCCTCCTCAGTTTTCCCTCGGAGTCAAGCTCTGGCTATCTTCTAAAAACATTACTGTCAAGATCCCTTCTCACAAATTTGCTCCCAAGTTCCTCAGCCCTTTCGAGGTCTTGCAACAAATAAACCCAGTGTCCTATAAGCTTCGAGAGAGAAATTCGGGGAAGAAAAAAATGGGACCAAAGAGTAGCGCTGCTATATAAAGTTAAAAGTCAATAATTGGTAAATAAATATTTAATAATAAAGGGCTTTGAACCAATGTCTTCATCAGGCCATACCTTAGGTTGGTAATTTCTTTACCAGTTATGGACTTTAACTTTATATAGCAGCGCCACTCTTTGGTCCCCTTTTTTTCTCCCCCGAATTTCTCTCCCAAACACTGCTGTAACATTCATGTTACTCATACGGACCATGGCAGCAGCTTACCTTTCTGCACTAATTAACCCTGTGTACATCAGCATTGTGTCTGAATTATACACAACTATTATAGGTGAGCATACATTTTGCTACCTTGTTACCCTTTTTTTCTTTGTTTTATCTGCACTATGTGGCGCTGTGCATATCTCTTTTTTCTACCTACAGATTATTCCTATAAGCTTCGGCTGCCTCCTACTCTCAGGATTCCCGATTCGTTCCATGTATCCCTCCTAAAGCCTGTCGTCCTGAACCGCTACAGTAAATCTTCTGGTACTACAGTTGCTCCCAGCGGTTCTTCCTACGTCTTCGAGGTGAAGGAAATCCTGGACTGCAAGAGAGTAGGAGGAAAGACTTTCTATCTGGTGGATTGGAAATGGTTTGGTCCTGAGGAGAGGTCTTGGGAGCTGGAAGAGAAAATTAATGTCCCTACTATCATTAAAAAATTCCTCTCCCACTCTGGACCTAAGAAGAGGAGGGGTACTGTAATGTCCGCGGTCAAGTCCAATGTTGGGCAGATGTTTCATTGAGCAGCAAAAGAGACACCAGCCATTTATGACCACCCAAACAAGGGAATATGTGAGACACACCCTCTGGCTGATTCTCCATGTTACCTATTTTATATACAGTATTTTTTTGGTTTATTATTAAAGCCATTATTTATGCCGTCCTGGACAAAAGGTTTCTTATGTTCTCTTTTATCAAACCATATCAATACTTTCTTTTTCAGAACATTTTCTTTTTGTGTATGTATTAGCTCCGCCTCTGCCGGGGGCTCAGTCGTCGGACGTCCAATCGGATGGGAGCGCTACTACATCATCACGCTCCCATTACTATCACATTCTAACTACCTCCACAGTGGGTTGGATTAGCGATATCCTATAGGGGATTGATTCAGCCATACCCCTATATGGCTTGTCAGCTTTCCCAGATCATGATTGCATTTGTAATGTAAGAGGTCTCAGAGAATAAAGAGGAGATGATAAAATATGAGAAGTTAGATAGGTGAAGGATGATGAATAGCTCGGTAGTTTAAAACTTGCATGTGCCATATAAGCATACTGTATGTTCTGACGTTAAAATAACGCCACTATTAATAATAAAATATGGTATATGGATCCTGTATTATATTTATTTCTCCAGCTATGATCCACTGCTTAGAGCCCCTATATATATTTATAACTTGTTTCATATGTCATGATCAATCCTTAAATGTACAGTAAATATTTTTATGTCCTAAAGACTAGAGTGAATTATCGGCTCTCAGAGAAAACAGGTATAATTACAATTTTCATTAAGACCTTCTGGAGTCACTGATCTAATTCTATGGATCCAGCAACATTCCACTTGTAATAGATCCCTATCCCAGTTACCACCTCTCGGGTTAGGTTCAATATATTGTATACCTTGAAATTTAATGGCTTTAGGATTCCCTCCATGCATTGCCCATATATGTCTGGCAATTGGCGTGTCTTTTTTTTATTGAGGATGTCATTGTAGTGATCCCTTATGCGTCTCTTGCATTCTCGTTTAGTTTTACCTATATAATCCATAGGACATGAACATTTAAACATATATATGACCCCTTTTGTAAGACAATTAATAAATTCTCTATTGGTGTATTCTATGCCCGTGGTTGTACTAGCAAACGTCTTAGATACTAGTATGGAGTCGCAAGCCAAGCATTTGCCACATTTATAAGTGCCGATGGGTCTTCTGATGAGCCAGCAATTCCTAGGGGGCTCTGGTCTGAAGTGACTTTGCACTAATTTGTCTCTCAGGCTTTTGTTTCTTTTGAAGGTAATTAAGGGTTTTTCACCTAATAATTCCTTCAGCTCAGTATCCTCCATGAGTATCCCCCAATGCTTTTGTAGGACCTCTCTGACTTGTTCATGGGCCCCATCGAATGTCCCTATAATGTGCAGATGATTTGCACCTAAATGGAAGGGGGTCCGCTGTGCTGGGGGAGAGAATTCTAGCTGGGGTGGCGGAGTATTTAAACTAGGGCTGAGGAGGGAGGTCAATGTAGAAAAAAAAGGGGTAGCCAGGTTAGAGAGGGGTCAGACTATATTGGTGGGGGGAGAAACAGAATGTGGGGAGAGGACTAGACAACAAGATAAGGAGATCCTTTCGTTACAAAACATCAGTGTAAATAAAAAGGCCCGATTAATGTCAAATCACATTTCTGATAATAAAAGTGAAAAACTGACAGGCAAGTTAAAGTGTATGTTCACAAATGCCAGAAGTCTAGCAAGCAAAATGGGGGAGCTGGAGGCCTTGATACTGGAAGAAAATATAGATATAGTTGGTGTTGCTGAAACATGGCTGGACTCTTCACATGACTGGGCTGTAAATCTACAGGGTTTTACACTTTTTCGGAAAGACAGGACAAATAGGAAAGGTGGTGGTGTATGTCTGTATGTGAGAAGTGATATGAAGGCGAGTGTGAAAGAGACAATAGTGGGTGAATACTGTGAGGAGGTTGAAACCTTGTGGGTGGAACTAGAAAGGGAGGTAAACACTGAAAAAATTACTTTTGGTATAATCTATAGACCCCCCAATATAACTGAGGAGATGGAAGGTCAGATATATAAACAGATGGAGCAGGCTGCACAGGCGGGTACTGTAGTGATAATGGGAGATTTTAATTTCCGGGATATTAATTGGTGTCATGGTTCGGCTTCAACTGCAAAGGGGAGACATTTCCTCAACCTGTTGCAGGAAAATTTTATGGGCCAGTTTGTGGAAGACCCGACTAGAGGTGAAGCTCTGTTGGATCTGGTCATTTCTAATAATGCAGATCTTGTTGGGAATGTCAATGTTCGTGAAAACCTCGGTAACAGTGATCATAATATAGTTACATTTTACCTATACTGTAAAAAAAAAACGCAGGCTGGGAGGGCAAAAACATTTAATTTTAAGAAAGCCAATTTCCCCAGGATGAGGGCGGCAATTCAGGATATAGACTGGGAAGAACTAATGTCAAATAATGGGGCAAATGATAAATGGGAGATTTTCAAATCTACTTTGAGTTATTATAGTGCAAAATGTATTCCTATAGGTAACAAGTATAAACGACTCAAATTAAACCCCACATGGCTTACACCTTCTGTGAAAGGGGCAATACATGACAAAAAAAGTGCATTTAAAAAATACAAATCTGAGGGTACAGCTGTAGCCTTTGTAAAATATAAAGAGCTTAATAAAATCTGTAAAAATGTAATAAAATTAGCAAAAATACAAAATGAAAGGCAGGTGGCCAAGGATAGTAAAACAAATCCTAAAAAATTCTTCAAGCATATAAATGCAAAAAAGCCCAGGTCTGAACATGTAGGACCCCTAGATAGTGGTAATGGGGAGTTGATCACAGGGGATCAAGAGAAGGCAGAGTTACTAAATGGGTTCTTTAGCTCTGTATATACAACTGAAGAAGGAGCAGCTGATGTAGCCGGTGCCAGTGCTGTTAATATATCAGTTGATATACTGAATTGGATGAATGTAGAGATGGTCCAAGCTATATTAAATAAAATAAATGTGCAAAAGGCCCCGGGACCAGATGGGTTACACCCTAGAATTCTTAAAGAGCTTAGTTCAGTTATTTCTGTCCCCCTTTTCATAATATTCAGAGAATCTCTAGTGACTGGTATAGTGCCAAGGGACTGGCGCAGGGCAAATGTGGTGCCTATTTTCAAAAAGGGCTCTAGGTCTTCCCCAGGTAATTATAGACCAGTAAGCTTAACATCCATCGTGGGGAAAATGTTTGAGGGGCTATTGAGGGACTATATACAGGATTATGTGACAATAAATAGCATTATAAGTGACAGCCAGCACGGTTTTACTAAGGACAGAAGTTGTCAAACTAACCTAATCTGTTTTTATGAAGAGGTGAGCAGAAGTCTAGACAGAGGGGCCGCTGTGGATTTAGTGTTTTTGGACTTTGCAAAGGCATTTGACACTGTCCCCCATAGACGCCTAATGGGTAAATTAAGGACTATAGGTTTAGAAAATATAGTTTGTAATTGGATTTAGAATTGGCTCAAGGACCGTATCCAGAGAGTTGTGGTCAATGATTCCTACTCTGAATGGTCCCCGGTAATAAGTGGTGTACCCCAGGGTTCAGTGCTGGGACCACTATTATTCAACTTATTTATTAATGATATAGAGGAAGGGATTAATAGCACTATTTCTATTTTTGCAGATGACA
Organism: Rhinoderma darwinii; assembly: GCF_050947455.1. Classification (NCBI taxonomy): domain Eukaryota; kingdom Metazoa; phylum Chordata; class Amphibia; order Anura; family Rhinodermatidae; genus Rhinoderma; species Rhinoderma darwinii. Next base: position 584,580,233 of record NC_134687.1, on the reverse strand, counting down.
CCAAGCTATGTAATATAGTTCAGACTATGGAAGATGTTCATGAATTACAGGCAGATTTAAACAAACTAAGTGTTTGGGCGTCCACTTGGCAGATGAAGTTTAATGTAGATAAATGTAAAGTTATGCATCTGGGTACCAACAACCTGCATGCATCATATGTCCTAGGGGGAGCTACACTGGCGGATTCACTTGTTGAGAAGGATCTGGGTGTACTTGTAAATCATAAACTCAATAACAGCATGCAGTGTCAATCAGCTGCTTCAAAGGCCTGCAGGATATTGTGGTGTATTAAAAGAGGCATGGACTCGCGGGACAGGGATGTAATATTACCACTTTACAAAGCATTAGTGAGGCCTCATCTAGAATATGCAGTCCAGTTCTGGGCTCCAGTTCATAGAAAGGATGCCCTGGAGTTGGAAAAAATACAAAGAAGAGCAACGAAGCTAATTAGGGGCATGGAGAATTTAAGTTATGAGGAAAGATTGAAAGAATTAAACCTATTTAGCCTTGAAAAAAGACGACTAAGGGGGGACATGATTAACTTATATAAATATATTAATGGCACATACAAAAAATATGGTGAAATCCTGTTCCTTGTAAAACCCCCTCAAAAAACAAGGGGGCACTCCCTCCGTCTGGAGAAAAAAAGGTTCAAGCTGCAGAGGCGACAAGGCTTCTTTACAGTGAGAACTGTGAATCTATGGAATAGTCTACCGCAGGAGCTGGTCACAGCAGGGACAGTAGATGGCTTTAAAAAAGGGTTAGATAATTTCCTAGAACAAAAAAATATTAGCTCCTATGTGTAGAAATTTTTCCTTCCCTTTTCCCTTCCCTTGGTTGAACTTGATGGACATGTGTCTTTTTTCAGCCGTACTAACTATGTAACTATGTAACTATGTAACTATGTATTATTTATTTTAATTGTGTTTGTTCCTGTGAGATGTCTAGTGTTGGAGTTAAGTGTAATCTGTGCCAAGTGTCATCTGTGGCAAGCGTCTGCTACACCAAGCATCTACTACGCCAAGCATCTGCTATGCCAAGTGTCTGTCGAATCTTCTAAACATGTACTCTTGTCCTATACACTATAATTGACTCTTGTTTGGCAAGCTGCTACTCTGCTATGGTGGAGCAGCCCAGTGGGTCCACATACCCCACAGTCGTTACACTAATACTGTGCCTGTTTTGCTCCCTTTTACTGTGCCTGTAGTGCCCCCTTTTAATTCCCCTATTTTTGATATGCCTGCTCTCGGTTTCCCCGACACTTTTAATTGTATCCATGTCCCAAAGTGGTTACTGGATCTGGTGGAGTCGGACTAGGGAGAGGGGATGATGGATAAAAAATATGAAGAGCAGAGAGGTGTTAGGATGATGCCTGTAGACAGGAGACAATGTTGTCTCTATAAACCTCAATCTGTCGCAGGAGCACAATCGTCATATACTGAAACCATGACCAGATGCTGCCTCATCTACTAATGTGCCGGTAATAGTTATGGGCTCAGGACATAGAATATAAACCAGCTGTTGCAGCCAGTGAAGTTGTGCAGCCCATCACTTATACTGTAACCGTGCATTAGTAATTAGTCACATTACCCTGAAAAAGTTTATCTTCTAGAAAGACATTGATTTTCTTTCTTATTCAGCTAAGAGCAGCACATGGTCTGTCACTTTAAATGTCAATTGTTTTAATGAGATTGACAAAAATGTGGTTTGCCATTTGTTCCTAGAATAAAGGGTAAGAGCGAGTCAAGGATTACATCTTAAAAGACATTTTAAATCTTTTATGACTTGTCAATGTGAAAAATGAGACCAGACGCATAACATGAAGCTCTTGGGCTCCAAGGCAAAATGTGTAACAGGGCCTCCCACTAACTATGTGCCATTTATTATTTATTTTGTAGCCCTTTGGACCCCTTCAAATATATGTAACTGCAATCTCTGTACCCCCTATAGTCACACCCTTGAATGAGACCTAAATGTCAGCTTTATTGGAGAAGATTAGAAAACATAAAATTTTGATTTGTTCAGATGGATGAAATAGGACTCCACCAAATCTATAGTCCTTACCGAATGATATGGCACAGGTCAGGTTCACACTTAAAGGGGTTGTCCGGGCACGGAGTGGTTTTCAATACTGATGACCTATTTACAGGATAGGTTATCAGTATATGATCTGTGGGAGTCCAACACTCGGACCCCGCACCGATCAGCTGTTCTGGGTACCTCCGGGCACCATATGTCCGTGCCAGAGGCAGATGGCTCCGGTCACAGTATAGCGGCCATGCTGCAGTACTGCAGCTCTGCTCCTATTCAAGTGTATAGGAACAGAGTTTCAGTACTGCAGCAAAGCCGCTTTACAATATACAGAGCTATCTACTTCCGACACCAGCTACTGCATAACATCCGATGCCCGGAGGCAGCCAGAGCAGCTGATCGGTGCAGGGTATAGATGACAGACTCCTGCAGATCATGTTCTGATGACCTATCCTGTGGATAAAAAATTGCAGGTGCAAATATTAATTTTATTCATAGACTGCAATGCAAAGTCGAGACAGGACTCTTTAGATGCATCAGTTACGTAAAAATAAATAGGAGTGGGACTATTCAATGCCTTCAAAGATGACCTGGCAGCTCATCTGACATGTCTGTTGTAGTAAATACTTGCATTCCCCATAAAACTAATATTTAGAAGCATCTTTACTTAGAATTCTGCAATGTACCATTCCCCTGTTATTCCTCCAGGATATGTATGAATAAATTACATTAAGCACTCTGATGTTGTCCAATCAATGCTGACAGTGTCAGACTATTGAAAATTGACGTAGTAACACTCAGTTGTCATTTTATTCATACATTTCCAGGAGGAATGATAGAGGAACTGCACAACGCAGAGTTCTAAGAAAAGCTCCAGAATTGTTATTTTATGGGGAATATAAGTATTTACTAAAACAGACATGTCAGGAGAGCTGATGTGTCTTCTTTAAATGTCAGCCTTCTAACACAATTGCACAATTTTAAATGGCGATGAAGAATTAGTGGCCACATGAGAAATTGTGAACCTTTAAGTTAGAAGCCAAGGTCATCCCTTTGGCTAGGGGTGTACCAAAAAGTAATGGGACTCCATAAGATAAATAAAAGTGGAGCCCCCTATCTATTATTGGTTCACCCAACCACACCTTGCCATTCTGGGGCACAAATGTGGGTCCTATCCAGTGGCGTAACTACCACTGTAGCAGCCGTAGCGGCTGCTACGGGGCCCGCAGCATGAAATGGCATGGCCTCCAGCATGGCCGGAGGCTCCGCTAGCAGCCGCTATGGCTGCTACAGCGCGACGCCACTGAAGGGGTTGTTCCTACAAAACACATGCATCCCCTATTCACAGGATAGGGGATACATGTGGGATCGCTGGGACGCCCAGCGATAAAGAGAACGGGGGACCGAAAGTCCCCTGAAGTTCTCCATGACAAACCTCGGACTTCCGGGGTCTGTCGGCAGCTCCATAGAAATTAAATCCACCGGTCGCGCTTATGCACATGCGTGACCAGCGCTCCTTTCTTTTTTATTGAGCTGCGCAGACCCCGAAAGTCAGAGGTTTGTCATGGAGAACTTCAGGGGACTTTCGGTCCCTCGTTCTCCTTATCGCTGCCAGCGATCACACATGTATCCCCTATCCTGTGGATAGGGGATACATCTCTATTGTCGGACAAACCATAGGCCGTTTTTTTTTGGGGGGGTTGGGGGCTGTATGGCGTTATTTACAGGGGGGCTGTATGGCGTTATCTACAGGGGGGCTGTATGGCGTTATCTACTGGTTGGGGTTTGGGGCTGAATGGCGTTATCTACAGGGGGTCTGTATGGCGTTATCTACAGGGGGGCTGTATGGCATTATTTACAGGGGGAGGGCTGTATGGTGCTATCTACAGGGGGGCTGTAATGCGCTATCTACAGGGGGACGGCTGTATGGCATTATCTACATGGGGGGCTGTATGGCGTTATCTACATTCGGCTGTATGGCGTTATCTACAGGGGTGTTGTATGGCGTTATCTACAGGGGGCTGTATGGCGTTATCTACAGGGGAGGGCTGTATGGCGTTATCTACAGGGGGAGGGCTGTATAGTGCTATCTACAGGGGGGCTGTATGGCGTTATCTACGGGGGGACGACTGTATGGCGTTATCTACATGGGGGGCTGTATGGTGCTATCTACAGGGGGGCTGTATGGCGTTATCTACAGGGGGGCTGTATGGCGTTATCTACAGGGGGCTGTATAGCGTTATCTACAGGGGAGGGCTGTATGGCGTTATCCACAGGGGTTGCTGTGTGGCGGAATCTATAGGGAGGCACTATTTACAAGGGGGTGGTTGTGTGATACCCAGAGGAGGGGGGCCCCATTCAAATGTTTGCTAAGGGGCCCAGTCTTTCCTAGTTACGCCCCTGGTCCTATCTATGGCTGCTGAGAGAGAAGTGTGGCTTGACTTTTGAGGTCTCTTCACACTCCTGTGTTTGCTAATAGCTCAGTGACATTAGTTATATTATTTCTACTACTAAGTTAAATTCTTAAAGGGGTTTTCAACTTTTGGCAAATAAAACTTTTACAACTTGTAATATAAATATAAAAATTTTTCACTATCCTTTGTGAATAAACTCATTGTATAGGAACATGTTTTTTTTTCCTCCAAAGGATGAAAATCTGTTCTGGTTATGAGATCTTCCCGCACAGCTCTTTATATGCAAGAGCTCTGACTACTGTGCTGTAACTGCAATGAGCCGTGCACCTGTGCGATCCTCAAATGATTAGGACAAGTTTTTATTCTCTGGAAGAACATAATACAAGTATTTATTAAAACAGTTGTCAGGAAAGCTCAGGGGTGACAGGTTCTCTTAAAATCACAGGAAAAAAAAGCCTGTGTTATCCTCTCTCTTTCTTCCATCCCTTAGTTAAACTTGATAGACATATATACATTTTTAACCCTACTAATTATGTAACTATCTAAGAGGTCTAAAGGGGAGTGCAAGGAGCATGGCAAGGAGAGGTGTTCCATGGAAGAGTTGACACGGGGATGAGGGGGCAATAGTTGCTCAGCACAATTATCTGACCTAACATGATTTTGTAAGTCGCCATATTTTGACAATTACACAGACTTTATGTACATACCTGTAAAGTTGACTGATACCATAACCTCCTGATTTACATATACTTTCATGGATAAGATCCAGCAAATCCTTTAAATCAACATCCAATATACCAGAGTCTAATAATTTTGTGTTAGTTTCCAGCACAGAACTACAATAAAGTATAATATGAAATTTTACAATATCAGTATCAGGGATTAGGAGATAACTCTGCTAATAAAAAAACAAAACAGATTTTATGTTGATGTGTTATTTTTAGCTTTTATTTCTCTACCCTTACAAGTAATATAATATATAATTTATAGACATTTCTATGACCTTCCGATAGACCAAATATCTGATCATCTCGCTCCTAACAGGTCCCATCAATGCCATATTAACCCCTTCCCGCTGCAGCCACTTTTGACCTTCCTGACAGAGCCTCATCTTCCAAATCTGAAACGTGTAACTTTATGTGGTAAAAACTTTGGAATGTTTTTACCTATCCGAGCTTAGATTGTTTAGAGAAAATGTGCAAAAATATGCATTTTTCTAAATTGAAATGTATCTGCTTGTAAAACAGGCAGTTATACCACACAAAATAGTTGCTAAATAACATTTCCCATATGTCTACTTTATGTTGACATTGTTTTTTAAACATTCTTTTATTTTTCTAGGACTCAATAAGGCTTATAAGTTTAGAAGAAATTTCTGACATTTTCAAGAAAGTTACAAAAGCCTATTTTTTAGCGACCAGTTCAGTTCAGAAGTAGCTTTGAGGGGCCTATATATTAAAAAAAAACAAAACATAAATCACCATGTTTTAAAAACTGCACCGATCAAAGTATTCAAAACAGCATTTAGAAAGTTTCTTAACTCTTTAGGCGTTTCACAGGAATTACAGCAAAGTGGAGGTAAAATTTACAAATGTAATATTTTTTTGCAGAAATTCCATTTTAATAATTTTTTTCTGTAACACAGAAGGTTTTACCCGAGAAACACAAATGAATATTTAGACATATCCCACATGTGGCCCTAGTCTGCTACTGTACTGAAACACAGGCCTCAGAAGCAAAGGAGCATCTAGTGGATTTTGGGGCCTGCTTTTTATTAGATTTTTGGTACCATGTCAGGTTAGAAGAGGTCTGTTGGTGCAAAAAAAAAAAGAAACACCCCTATAAAAAACCCTTTTGGAAACTACACCCCACAAGGAATTTATCTAAGGGTGTAGTGAGCATTTTAAACCCACAGGTGTTTCATAGATTTTAGGTTAATGGTGGGGATCGAAGCAAACATCGGTACACGCCATTACAGCAGTGTGTTAAATGTAATATACAGCTGACACCCGTGGCTGATAGCACGGATTCAGCTTCTGCGCCCAGGCCATCCATTTGTCGTAAGTATACAACAAATTGTGGGAAGCACTAGCTTTCCATGACGTATACTTATGACAAGTCGGGAAGGGTTTAAAGAAATGTTACTGTATGTTTAAGAAGTATTGATTATAGCATTCCATTATATAGGTTACTCTTCCTATATTTGTATCAGAAACATATTTGGAACTGAATTAACTTTTCCTTGTCCATTCCAACTCTCAATGACTTCAGACATTAGAGGGACTATATAGCATCAGAGCATTTAGGCCTAACGCACACAGCAAGAGTAAATACGGTGGTACACATAGACCCTACAACTCCATACTACGAGCTGTAGGCACTCTGTGTGCCACTGTATGGTGCCTCTGTAAAGTAGCATATTATGACCATATTATCCACTAGAAGCAATGGTTCTGGGGAGAATACCACCGTAATATAGCGGGACGATGGAACATGCCAATTTTGTGTATTCATGTGGAATCCGATAGACAGAACTTCTCTATGAAATCAGAGGCATATATGTCCTATAGACTTCTGTGGTTGGTGTATTAGGGTTCCTTACAAGTGTGAAGTTATAATATGGCCGTGTTATAATTGCACATGTCAAAAACATACATATAGTACATTTTATATGTGCACTTTATAAGCAACACTTCAACTGCAGTTCAGTCAACTGAAACTACGACCTCAGAGTCGGAGGAGAGTTTCAATAATTAATCACTTTTTATTATATTTTTATTAATGTGCTGGCATAACCTGTCTAGTGTGTCATTGCATTCTTCTAAGTTGGAAATTAGTGTCACATGTCAGCTATAAAAACACTTGTAATTAGATGTGGGATACTTGTAAAACTGGATAATTAAATAATTGATGGGTTCAGGGGATAACTATCTCTCCTCTACACATCATCTATATTAGTGTTCTCAGAGGACCAATATTACCAAGGACATGTCTTATATTTAGGCTTATTTTAAAGTAAAGCTTAATCAAAGCCAGTGACATTACCTATAATATTGTAGGAAATTGTAATATGAGCAATTCTCTAATATAATGTTATTATTGGAATTCCTCTGTTTACAAGTTGGAATAATTGTAATAGTCAGTATGCATTCTTGAAGTCAAATTCAGAGCCATTGTCCTGTAGGGTTCAACAGCAGCATTGGTGGTAGTCTATATTCTGTGAATAGAGTTCTAGCAGAGGTTTTATCTGCGCCCTATATCATATTTTTATATTCAAAATATGCTGGCATATACTTCTGCATGCCAACACTTTGTACCTGTACATAGAAATATGCACAGGCTCCTTTTGAAGGGTTTGTCCAGTTTGGGGGCTGTTTTTTATACTGATGACCTAGCCACAGGATCGGTCATCAATATATAATTAGTGGGGGACGGACACCTGGACCACTCACTGATCAGCTGTTCCAGCTGCCTCTGGGTGCCAAAAGTTATGCAGGGGTCGGTGCCGGAAGAAGAAGGCTCCGGCCACTGTATAGCAGCCATGCTGCAGTACTGCTGCTCTCCTCATTTTTAAGTAAATAGGAGCAGAGCTGCAGTAACCCAGCATGGCCGCTATACAGTGGTCAGAGCCTTCTGCTTCTGGCACCAACCACTGCATAGCTTGCGGCTCCCGGAGGAAGCTAAAACAGCTGATCGGATCCCCACTGATCATATACTGATGACCTATCCTGTGGCTAGATCATTAATATAAAAACAGCCCCCAACTTGGACAACCCCTTTAAAACATACTACAAGTATAAAAAATACAAAAATAGTTCGCTCACCATGCACTCTGTATTCCCAGACACACACTTTGATCATGTTGGTGTTCCGGACTAGTCCTCTGCGTTGGTAGCAGGTAAAACAATAAGGAAGTGGAAAATATAATGTCTGGCACTCGATCCACAATATAAAAGTAAAAATGTTTATTTCATCTGATTTAAAACAAGTAAAACTTTCCAAGGAAGGATGCTATCTTTACCACTTCCATACTATAAGAATGCCCTAATATTAGGCATCTAGAAGAGAGCACTGATAAGGTTAGGAACTTTCTCAGATCTCGGCAGCTGTGGCAGAGGCATGTTTGTGTTTTACAGCCCTGCTGCCGTTTTTGATTGTGTGGGTATATTGACAGTATGTGTGGTGGACTCCCTGATACTCTTTCTCCTTGGCCTCCGCTTCCAGCTTGGCTATTCATTGCATGGTATAACCTTCTCTTTTGGATTTTTTTTGTTCATGCTATCATTCCCATTATGGGTGTTGCTATGTCATCCAAGATGAACAGGCTATATCCATTAACTTGTATTTTCAGTACTTTGTGACTTTTGTATTTACCATAGATTTATCATTATTTGTATTTGGGGCCAATTCTGTATGCAGGGAGTCCACCTCTGTTTTATATCTATTCTTTTGTCTGCGTCTTTCATTACATTTTTTTATGCATTTGTGTTGTGTGTTCAACACTTTTTTAAAAAAAACAAAATAATCAATAAATATTGGATTTGGATTTTGCAAAAAGTTTATGTCATGCATGGTTCCTTTGAATTGCCTGTACATTGACAGTATGCACAAAATCACTGTAGCGAAAATGTAGATAATGGTGCTTCAGCTACTTTTTTTCATAGGTTGGTATAACATGCTGCCTTAGTTTAGGCATGTTATAAGTTCAAGTCTGAAGGGTTAGTTCAAGGGAAGAAAAAAAATGATTACTGTAGTCAGGGGTGAATCTAGCCCCTCTGCTGCCTGAAGCAAACTATAAAAAGACGCCACCCCCCCCCCCCAATCTATCAGAGTTTTCTCATTACTAGCTTTACACAACAAACACACAATATATAAAAAAAAATAAATAGGAAAACATTTGTTGTTTATTTGTTAAAGTGCTGTTTAATGTATAGAAAAGATTTAAAGAACTCTTTTTACTGTATTACTTTAGTATCAGCAACGCAGCATTAACACTGAAAATGGTTTAACACAACTTCTATGCCCCCTTTTTATTACCTAATTGATTTATGATTTTTAACTGAGTTCAGTGGCCCGGCGTGGATGGCCTGATGCAGTGACGTCATCGTGCCGGGCAGTTGACGTCATCAGCGTGCTCCCGATCTCTTGTAGACCTCAGGTCTATGCCAGGCTGTGGCCTACAAGAGCAAACGGCGGAGCAGGGGTTTCTATTGTGGCAAATGTAATTTTTTTTTTAATTTTATACTGCTAACTTTTTTTGGGTAGGTTCCGCTGGACCATTTGGACTGTGTCGTAGATTCATTGGACTACTTCAATGATCTACTTTAAAAAAAAAAAAAAATTGTGAAAGAGGGTTGCATCCCCCATGCAACCCTCTTTAACAATTTTCAATAAAAAAAAAATTCTTATGTCTGTTTTTTTTAATACTTTATTATGGCCTTAGGGCTGCTGTCTGATTGACAGCGTTCAATTACTAAGGCTGGGGCTTAGCATTAGCCAGTAAAAAGGCTATCACTAACCCCTATTATTATATTCTTCTTCTTCTGTTTCATGGCATCGGAGCTGCGCACGCACGCACGCTCTCACTCTTTAGCTCTCAGCAGACAAGGACGACAAGACTGATCTCTCGCGAGAGATCACATATTCTTGTACTTGCCTGCCGAGAGCTGAAGAGTGAGAGCGTGCGTGCGCGCGCAGCTCCGATGCCATGAAACAGAAGAAGAAGAATCTAATAATAGGGGTTAGTGATAGCCTTTTTACTGGCTAATGCTAAGCCCCAGCCTTAGTAATTGAACGCTGTCAATCAGACAGAATTATCCCCCCCATAGAGCCCTGACTAGTTACTATACTGCAAGGTTAGGGGAGTCTGAACATCTGACTGACTGCTCTAAAGGGGGGCAGAATCCCCCCCTATAGAGCTCTCTGCAGTAAGTCAGACGCTAAGACCAGACACCCCCCCCCCCCACTAATCCTTCCATTATAGTGATGTGAGGGCTCTATGGGGTGGATTATTCCAGGCCCATAGAGCCCTTTGCTGTCAGTAAAATGCCCAGACCCCCCCCCCCTAGCAGTATACTCACGGGCAAGGCAGGAACGTACCTCGTGCGTCTCGTCACTTCTCGTCGCTCGACCGCTCCTCCTGCAGACTTGCTCCTCTCTGGCGGCATGTGCTGCGTACAGCGTCAGAGAGGAGGAGGAGTGTTACAGACGTGCCCATCATGCGGCACGTCTGCTATGTGTGTCTGCATGGCCCCTCCCCCGGTCCAGTCCGTCCCTGGCTGAAAATGCTGCACCCCCCGTTTTCGGGTAGGTGGTGCCGCCTGAGACTGTCGGCTCATGGCAGGTGCAGCACTGTCTGTAGTCTAATAACTCTTTATAAGGAGTACACTGGCATATTCATGAGAACACTGCCAGCCTCTCCCTGTTTTCCTCATTGATGTTTGATAGAAGCCTCTATATACATCACCTAAAATGTAAAAGGGATGGGAGATAGCGGGAAGAGGAAGGGTTAATACTAATTTCTAAGAAATAAATGTAATATTTGGCTCGCAGCAAATCTGTCAGGTTTCAATATTGGCACATGCAGATTCGGAAGTATAAGCAAGCAACTTATGCTATATGCAACACCATTTTCCATCATGTATGCATTAAGTGTATTTGCATAACTAGGCAGATTTATGTTCAGGACGAGAGAAACTTTGAAAATGTTCTTCGCCATTGTCTAGTTAAAAGATAAGCTTTCTATAATGGAGCCATATTTTCTGCATATAAGACAATGGAATTTTTTGGGCATACCAGAGCAAATGATTCTGAGGGCCCATGCTTAACCTATATGTACATGTCCAATTTAATGGTAAACTTTGTTATCATTGCACACATAGGATATATCACCAGGTGTCACAGGTTATTTGTGAATAAACCCATAATAAACAGACCCTAGTGGCAAATGACTGCCTTCAAATGGAGTTGTCTTCTGCTGGACCTTTGAGGCCCATTATTTAGTCTGAATCTCAGCCCCCTGGAGGAATCTCTGATACTCTGGTGGGTCAATCTGACCCTGAATGGAGGATAAAATACTTTAATATAGATCCCTATTTCAGCCTTTATTGTCTAATATGTCTTGTATAAGTTAAATATACTGTAACTGTATAAGAGGAAATATGCCCATCAGTGGCCAGGTACATATTATATATGAATTAGAATATGATCAAAAAGTTAATTTATTTCAGTAATTCAATTAAAAAATTAAACTCATATATTATATAAATTCATTACACACAGAGTGATCTATTTCCAGCATTTTTTTCTTTTAATGTTGATGATTATGGTAACAGTTAATGAAAACCCAAAATGTAGTGTCCCAGAAAATAAGAATATTATATAAACCCAATTTAAAAAATTATTTTTAAAACCGAAATGTAGGCCTACTGAAAAGTATGTACAGTATATGCCCTCAATACTTGGTCGGGGCTCCTTTTGCAAGAATTACTGCATAAATGTGGAGTGGCATGGAGGCGATCAGCCTGTGGCACTGCTGAGGTGTTATGGAAGCCCAGGTTGCTTTGATAGCGGCCTTCAGCTCGTCTGCATTGCTTGGTCTGGTGTCTCATCTTCCTCTTGACAATACGCTATAGATTCTCTATGGTGTTTAGGTCAGGCGAGTTTGCTGGTCAATCAAGCACAGTGATACTGTGGTTATTAAACCAGGTATTAGTACTTTTGGCAGTGTGGGCAGGTGGAAAGTCTTGCTGGAAAATGAAATTAGCATCTCCATAAAGCTTGTCAGCAGAGGGAAGCATGAAGTGCTCTAAAGTGCCTGGTAGACGGCTGTATTGACTCTGGACTTGATATAACACAGTGGACCGACGCCAGCAAATTACATGGCTCCCCAAACCATCACTAAACAACTTGGATTGGGTGCCTCTCCACTCTTCCTCCAGACTCTGGGACCTTGATTTCCAAAAGAAATGCAAAATTTACTTTCATCTGAAAACAGAACTTTGGACCACTGAGTAACAGACCAGTCCTTTTTCTCCTAAGCCCAGGTAAGATGCTTCTGACATTGTTTCTGGGTCATGAGTGGCTTGACACAAGGAATGCGACAGTTGTAGCCCATGTCCTGGATACGTCTGTGTGTGGTGGCTCTTGAAGCACTGACTCCAGCCACAGTCCACTCCTTGTAAATCTCCCCAGATTCTTGAATGGCCTTTTCTTGACAATCCTTTCAAGGCTGCGGTTATCCCTGTTGCTTGTACACCTTTTTCTACCACACTTTCTTCACCACACTTTTTCCTTCCTCTCAACTTTCCATTAATATGCTTGGATACAGCACTCTGTGAACTACCAGCTTCTTTAGCAATGTCCTTTTGTTGCTTACGCTCCTTGTGGAGGATGTCAATGACTGTCTTCTGGACAACTGCCAAGTCAGCAGTCTTCCCCATGATTGTGTAGCCTACTGAACCAGACTGTTGGACCATTTAAAGGCTTAGGAAACCTTTGCAGGTGTTTTGTGTTGATTAGCTGATTAGAGTGTGACACCATGAGTCTACAATCTTCAACTTTTATCCAATATTCTAATTTTCTGGGAGACTCAATTTTGGGTTTTCATTAACTGTTAGCCATAATCTTCAACATTAAAAGAAAAAAAAATGCTAGAAATAGATCAGTCTGTGTGTAATGAATCTATATTATATATGAGTTTCACTTTTTGGATTGAATTACTGAAATAAATTAACTTTTTGATGATATTCTAATTAATTGAGAAGGACCTGTATGGATAAAATATCTTATTAGGTGAAAGGAGATGTACAGAAACCTTCTCAATACCCCCCCAAAAAAAACAAAAACATATAGATTTCAACAGGAAACACTAGACAGGAAAGGGGGTTGAAGGGGGAAGAAGAAACAGTATCCGTCCCTCACTGTCTGTGCTTTGAGAGGGGAAGGAGGGGGATCATCTGGGCCATAGCTAGGCCTTGGCTATCCTGTTACAGTTATAGTCTGTGTGTGAAACTGCAAAAGGGGGAGCAGCAAAAGGAAAACATCTGATTGGCTCAGAACACACAGAAGATTTCGGACCTCACAGCAAGAAACAGAGACAAAACTTGAAGCTGCTTAGCCCCAAAGAAACTTTTTAAACAGGGCCCTTCTTATGTATCAGAGGGGTCCTTGGGCCCCCTCAGGCACCAGTGCCTAGGTGTGACTATTTCCTCTGCACCTCCTATAACTACACTACTACCTGGAAGAGTCAGCCCATTCGGTAAGCATGAAGAAAGAAAATTACCATCTACAGACATTATGAGGGTAGGAAAATACTTCAAATATGCCGGTTACAAACATTTCAAAATACACTACATGTAAGATCCATCTCCAACTGCCTAAGAAGGAATTGGGATTTTTGTTTTTGTAATGATAGGTAAACTCAAAATACGGAATAGTTTTGTTACACATTAGGCTTCGTTCACATTTGAGTCGGGACTCCGTTCGCTTACCGTCAGGGGAACCCATGAACGGAATCCAAACTGAAACAAACGGAAACCATAGGTTTCCATTTGCATCACCATTGATTTCAATGGTGACGGAGCCTGTGAAAATGGTTTCTGTTTCTCACCGTTGTATAAGGGTTCCATTGTTTTGACATAAGCAATAGTGCAATCAAACTACGGTATTGATTCCGTCAAAACAACGGAATCCTTACACAATGGTGACAAATGGAAACCATTTGCATCGGATCCATCACCATTGAAATCACTAATGATGCAAATGGAAACCTATGGTTCCCGTTTGTTTCAGTTTGGGATTCCGATCATGGGATCCCCTGATGGAAAGCTCAGACGGAGCCCATGAATGGAGTCCAGACGCAGATGTGAACTAAGCCTTACAGGTGAATGAATAAACACATGAATGAATGAATGAATGAATGAATAAATGAACACATAAATTGAAAAAAAGAATGCAAAGAAAAATTCAAGCTCATTCAGGTAAGTCAAGATACCTGTCATATTACAAAAGATCAGCAAATGTCTCTTTAAAATAAATTAAAAAAACATAGTATTTTACGAATTTCCTCAAAATATCTGTCCCATAATAATGCAGGACAAAGCCTGTAAAAAGATCGGGACTTACTGAATAATGACTTGTTGAATGTTACAAAGTAATCACTTATAAAGGAAGAGATTACAGCAGTGAAAACATTAGAATTTAAGGGGCTTTACTGGTTCTGGGCCGAGAATGCCAAGCGAGGATCCCGACCACTTATTATAGAATGTTAATAGCATCTGTCACTTTAACCGTGACAGCTCTGAAGTGAGAGCGCACTAATCTCTGTTTGTAATACCCACAGCTTAAACAAAAATTTGCATTGATTCTTAAGCTTGGGATAAGCTTCAACTGTCTAAAAATGTAGAGAATGTCCCTTCACTTATCTACAGATAGAATATTTCAGCAGCTCATTCTCACCTTTATCTTAATTTTTTTGATACATCATTGTAATTTCCCCTGTTCTGTCAAGTTGTCATAACTACTATTTGTCACGAATGTGTGGGTATGTGGACCCACTAGGCCGCACCGCCATAGCAGGGTGGCAGCTGGCCAAACAACAGGGAATCCCAGCAATATAAAGTACCGCACAAGGGTAGCTGAATAGTCCAGACAATGGCCTCAGCTCTGGCATGGATGCAGATGGGTGCAGACGTGGCGGATGACAGCAGGTGCCGCAGGTTGCGCCAGAGGTGGCGAATCCCTCTGGACGTGGCAGATGACACAGAACGTGGCAGATGACACAGGACGTGGCGGATGACACAGGTGCAGTAGACACGACTCCAACTAGTAGGCACAGGAACAAGAACACAGCACAGGATACAGGAACAGGTAACAGGGCACGGGTAACAACTGGAACGGGAAACACTAAAGGACCATTTGCAAGACAGACTTGGGAATTACTAACAACGCTCAGGCAAAGATCAGAAGGGCTGGGGCCTTCTTATAGTCCAGGAAATCATGTGCGTTGATGATGATGATTTTCATGTGTGCGCGCTGGCCCTTTAAGAGTGGGCACGAGCATGCACGCGCAACCTACGGGACACAGCGGACCGGAGCGGAAGTGATCGCTGGCATCTTCTGGGATCCCACAGATTCATGGCTGCGGGTGTCAGGAGGTGAGTAGACCCGACGGCACGCGGCCATGAACGCTACACTATTCAGCAATTTTTTTGATGAATACCAATATGGCTTCCATTATGCATCCACAGAGTTTTCTCTTCGCTTTATGTGCTCCTAAATGCAAGAGCATGGGATGAATCACTTTGTTAATAGTTAGATTTGCCCTTTACTGTAGACCTATAGAAAAGATGGGTGACAAGTTAAGTTGAGCTAGTGGCAACCACAGGGGCCTAGTAGGTTAGTGGGCACACTGGCGCCAGTGGCGTAACTACCGCCATAGCAGCTGCTATGGGGCCCGCGGCATGAGGGGGCCCGTGTCGCCCGCCGGCACGGGCCCCCATCATGGCCGGAGGCTCCGCTAGCAGCCGCTATGGCTGCTGCAGCGCGACGCCACTGAACACTACGGCAGAGCAGGGAGGTATCTCCCCGCTCTGCCATTAAACAAAAGACATGTATCCCCTATCCACAGGATAGGGGATACATGTGTGATCGCTGGCAGCGATAAGGAGAACGGGGGACTGAAAGTCCAATGAAGTTCTCCATCACAAGCCTCGGACTTCCGGGGTCTGTGTCGGCAGCTCCGTAGAAATGAATGGAGCGCCGGTCGCGCTTGTGCGCATGCGTGACCCACGCTCCTTTCATTTTTATTGAGCTTCCGACACAGACGCCGGAAGTCCGAGGTTAGTCATGGAGAACTTCAGGGGACTTTCAGTCCCCCGTACTTCCTATCGCTGCCAGCGATTACACATGTATCCCCTATCCTGTGGATAGGGGATGCATGTTATTTGTAGCACACACTGTAAGTCACTTTTTTTGGGTGTGTTGGGGACGCTGTATGGCGTTCCCTACAGAGGGGGCTGTATGGCGTTCCCTACAGGGGGGGCCTGTATGGCGTTCCCTACAGTGAGGGCTGTATGGCGTTCCCTACAGGGGGGGCTGTATGGTGTTCCCTGCAGGGAGGGCTGTATGGCGTTCCCTACAGGGGGGGCTGTATGGCGTTCCCTACAGTGAGGGCTGTATGGCGTTCCCTACAGGGGGGGCTGTATGGTGTTCCCTGCAGGGGGGGCTGTATGGCGTTCCCTACAGGGGGGGCTGTATGGCGTTCCCTACAGGGGGGCTGTATGGCGTTCCCTACAGGGGGGGCTGTATGGCGTTCCCTACAGGGGGGGCTGTATGGCGTACCCTACACGGGGGTCTGTATGGCGTTATCTACAGGGGGGACTTTATGGCGTTATCTGTAGATAACACCATACAGTCCCCCTCTGTAGATAACGCCATACAGCCCCCCCTGTAGATAATGCCATACAGCCCCCACTGTAGAGAACGCCATACAACCCCCCTGTAGGGAACGCCATACAGCCCCCCTATAGGGAACGCCATACAGCCCTCACTGTAGGGAACGCCATACAGTCCCCCCTGTAGAGAACGCCATTCAGCCCCCACTGTAGGGAACGCCATACAGCCCCCACTGTAGAGAATGCCATACAGCCCCCCCTGTAGGGAACGCCATAGAGCCCCCCCTGTAGAGAATGCCATACAGCCCCCACTGTAGATAACGCAACACAGTCCCCCCTGAAGGTAACGCCATACAGCCCCCCCTGTAGAGAACGCCATACAGCCCCCACTGTAGATAACGCAATACAGCCCCCCCTGTAGGTAACGCCATACAGCCCCCCCTGTAGGGTACGCGATACAGCCGCCCCCTGTAGGAACCGCCATACAGCCCTCACTGTAGGGAACGCCATACAGTCCCCCCTGTAGAGAACGCCATACAGCCCCCACTGTAGGGAATGCCATACAGCCCCCACTGTAGAGAATGCCATACAGCCCCCCCTGTAGGGAACGCCATAGAGCCCCCCCCTGTAGAGAATGCCATACAGCCCCCACTGTAGATAACGCAACACAGTCCCCCCTGTAGGTAACGCCATACAGCCCCACCCCCTGTAGAGAACGCCATACAGCCCCCACTGTAGGTAACGCCATACAGCCCCCCTGTAGGTAACGCCATACAGCCCCCCCTGTAGGGTACGCGATACAGCCGCCCCCTGTAGAGAACGCCATACAGCCCCCACTGTAGATAACGCCATACAGTCCCCTCTGTAGATAACGCCATACAGTCCCCCCTGTAGGTAACGCCATAGAGCCCCCCTGTAGGTAACGCCATACAGCCCCCCCCTGTAGGGTACGCGATACAGCCCCCCTGTAGATAACGCCATACAGCCCCCCCTGTAGGGTATGCCATACAGCGCGCCTCTGTAGGGAACGCCATACAGCCCCCCCCTGTAGGGAACGCCATACAGCCCCCCCCACTGTAGGGAACACCATACAGCTCCCCCCCTGTAGGGAACGCCATACAGCCCCCCCCTGTAGGGATCGCCATACAGCCCCCCCCATGTAGGGAACGCCATACAGCCCCCTTGTAGATAGCGCCATACAGCCCCCCCTGTAGATAACGCCATACAGCCCCCCTGTAGATAACGCCATACAGCCCCCCTTGTAGATAGCGCCATACAGCCCCCCCTGTAGATAACGCCATACAGCCCCCCCCTGTAGATATCTACAAAGGGGGCTGTATGGCGTTATCTACAGGGGGGCTGTATGGCGTTATCTACAGAGGGGGTTGTATGGCGCTATCTACGGGGGCTGTATGGCGTTATCTACAGGGGGGGGGCTATAAAAAAGGCACTATCCACAAGGGGGGGGTTGTGTGACACCCAGGGGAGGGGGGCCCCAGTCAAAAGTTTGCTATGGGGCCCAGTCTTTCCTAGTTATGCCCCTGACTGGCGCCCTACTCTCTTAGATTGCATGTAAGATATCCCTACCAGCTTCCAAATCCCCATGCGCAGGACATTTCAAGCCCTGCCCTCGATCCACCTAAATCACACACAAACCATCTCAGAAATGCCCTCTTTGGGACACATTTGAGGTCCGTTCACCGGACAATCCTGCTAAATACAGGACAGTTGGGAAGTTTGTGTTAAGGACTGATCTAATGAATATCATAGCGCACAAATATTTATGGAGTGTTAGAGAGACATATGGTGGTGCTCTGTGATGTGCTATTCCAGAGCAAGGGGCTCATATACTCTTCTTGAACAGGGCCTCTCCTGTCCTTATCCGTCCCTGAGCTGTTATATTATTTGCCACCTTGTGTTCTCTTAAACATATACAGCTGAGGCCTCAAGCACGGTGCACAGAGGTTACTGAATGCACATTGGGTCTGCCTTAGGAACCCATGAAGTCCATTATTTTCCATGTTCCTCAGTATTCTCTACAAAAGCAACAGTTATGGTAGAGAATATCACCATCAGGGCTGTTTTATCCATCTGGCAGTTCTGGCAGAGTGGGATGGCTGGCTGTCACCCGCCCGCACAGTTCTTATCACTTATGGACATAGTGTACACAGTATATATTTTTTATATCTGCTGTATATCTGCAGTCACAGGTGTTCTTGCACCTGCGTATTTTGTATCATTTAGTTGGAATGTGCTGTTCAATTTTTGTTGTGTTTATGGTATCCATATATGTGGGGTTAGTGACTGCCTCCACTTGTTGTTCTTGCACTCCTCCCACTCTGCCCTGGGTGATTTTAATCAGTTCAATGCTGGATCCTACCATCCCCAGGTACATATGTAGGCTTAGTCCCAGTTCTGGGTGTATGTGCAGCGTAGGTTCCCACCTTACAGAGGTCGCCTTGTCGTGGCAGGTGGGCTAACACTTTTTGATCAAAATGTGCACTAAGAACCTCCCTATTTGTAGGTAGATTGAGCTTTAGTGCATATCTATTTATATTTAGTGGTTTAGGTGGCATTAGTGTTGCAGGGTGCTGTCGCCATTTTTTTTTTTTTTTTTTTTTTTTTTTTTTTTTATATCTGCAGTCACAGGTGTTCTTGCACCTGCGTATTTTGTATCATTTAGTTGGAATGTGCTGTTCAATTTTTGTTGTGTTTATGGTATCCATATATGTGGGGTTAGTGACTGCCTCCACTTGTTGTTCTTGCACTCCTCCCACTCTGCCCTGGGTGATTTTAATCAGTTCAATGCTGGATCCTACCATCCCCAGGTATATATGTAGGCTTAGTCCCAGTTCTGGGTGTATGTGCAGCGTAGGTTCCCACCTTACAGAGGTCGCCTTGTCGTGGCAGGTGGGCTAACACTTTTTGATCAAAATGTGCACTAAGAACCTCCCTATTTGTAGGTAGATTGAGCTTTAGTGCATATCTATTTATATTTAGTGGTTTAGGTGGCATTAGTGTTGCAGGGTGCTGTCGCCATTTTTTTTTTTTTTTTTTATATCTGCTGTATATCTGCAGTCACAGGTGTTCTTGCACCTGCGTATTTTGTATCATTTAGTTGGAATGTGCTGTTCAATTTTTGTTGTGTTTATGGTATCCATATATGTGGGGTTAGTGACTGCCTCCACTTGTTGTTCTTGCACTCCTCCCACTCTGCCCTGGGTGATTTTAATCAGTTCAATGCTGGATCCTACCATCCCCAGGTATATATGTAGGCTTAGTCCCAGTTCTGGGTGTATGTGCAGCGTAGGCTCCCACCTTACAGAGGTCGCCTTGTCGTGGCAGGTGGGCTAACACTTTTTGATCAAAATGTGCACTAAGAACCTCCCTATTTGTAGGTAGATTGAGCTTTAGTGCATATCTATTTATATTTAGTGGTTTAGGTGGCATTAGTGTTGCAGGGTGCTGTCGCCATTTTTTTTTTTTTTTTTTTTTTTTATATCTGCAGTATATATTGGCAATATTGTTGTGTACAGTGTATATGATGACATTAAACATTAAAACCATCTACCTAATATTGTATAGGTCACAGCCAAAATTACTTTGACCCGTTGAGGCATGGACTGCCCCATAAATGCCTAAACCTAAGGTTTCCCAACAGAACATTGCCCAGAGAATCACACTGCCTCTGCGCCTTGCATTCTTCCCATAGTGCTTCTCTTCCCCAGGTAAGCGACGCACACGCACCTGACCATCTACTTGGTGTAAAATAAAATGTCATTCATCAGAAAAGGCTAGCTTAATCTATTGCTCCATTGTCCAGTTCTGATGCTCATGTGCCCATTGTAGTCACTTTCGACAGCATGGGCACACTAAATTGTCTGCAGCTACGCAACCACAAGCACAGCAAGCTGTGCTTCACTATGTGTTCTGACACCTTTCTATCACAGCCAGCCGTAACTTTTTTAACAATTTGTGCTGCAGTAGCTCTTCTACGAGACCAGACCAGACCGGCTACTCTTCACTCCCCACGTGCATCAATGAGGGTATGTTCACACGAGGGCGTCCGTTCACACGTTATACGCCTCGTGTGAACAGACAAACGTCTGCCGATTGCTTTCAATGGGCAGATGTTTGTCAGCGCTATTGAGGCGCTATTTTCAGACGTAATTCGGGGCAAAAACGCCCGAATTACGTCCGTAAATAGGCCGTGCGAACATACCCTGAGTCGCCAGCTCACTGATTGTCCTTCATTTGACCACTTTTGGCAGGTACTAACCACTGCACATCAGGAACATTGATTGGGGAGTCTCTAATTTAGGGTGTTGTCACCATTGACTCATCTCTATCAGGTTTCCATTACCATTCCTGCATGAGTGTTGTGCATATATTCAGCCCATCACATGCCGCTTCTATTTAGCAGTTTTTGGGGATTTTCTGAGTTATGAAATATCTATGTAGCACAACAGGAAGGCAACAAGTAGAATCTGAAATAATGTACAACGTTTTTGTATAGCTGGAAGGTGCGCGCAATCATATTGCATGGACAGCAGACGGGCCTGTGTGCTTTATAATGCCAGGGCTAATTTTTAATCCCAGTCCTCATTCCGTTATACAGAATGAGTTTCCACGTGTGAACGACATCATTTTCTTGCACTCAGAATCTCACACAATCCATGAGAAAAAAACCTTATTTGTGCCTCTGATTTTCACATGGATCGGCAGTGGCCCATAGAATAATAGGTACAGCGTATTTACAATCTGTATAAGGCACATGATCCAAAATATGCTCGTGTATGAGCCCTAAGAGACAGTTGAATATAATTTTAATCAGCTTTACAAATGAGGACAACATGAGAACTTATGTTTACTATTTTTGTTCGTCTATCTATCTATCTAATCTATCTAAAGAAGAACTCGCAGAATGAGAAATCATGGTAAAAGCAAAAATATTTCTTCACCAATGTTTACAGATTGACATTCTGTATACATAGATGAATAAATCTTTTTGTTTTCATCACGATTGTGAATGATGCGAGTTCTTAATTTATTTATGATGTGAAAAGGATCTGTGATCGAAATCTGGTCTGAAACTTGGACACACAGTGCTGTTTTTGGATAAAAGTATCGGGACACCTACACTTTACACCTACAGGAGTTTTTTTGACATTTCATTCTAATTTTATAGGCGTTAATATAGAGTTGGTCTCACACTGTGAAGCCCCCCAATTAAAGTAATTTCCTTTTCCTTTTCTTCTCAATCTGGCCAAGACCTTTATGATGACTTCTTCCAGTCACGACTCATGTCTGCAGAGTTTGACACTCAGACATATTGATTCCTCACTTTTCCAGCATCCTCCCCACCTGTATCACACCGTCTAAACAAACTCGACTTCCATAGTGACCCAGGCAGTAATAATAATCTGTTGATGCTCGATGCAATAAAAGTCTTCCCACAGTAACCGTGCCCCCTTTGTGCCACCAAACAGTAATATTGCCCCTTTTGTGCCCCCATACAGTAACACTACCTCCTTTAGTGCCTTCTTGGTGCCCCCATACAGTAATAATGCCATCCTTGGCTCCTCAATTTTCCAGCACACTCCCCACCTATCCCCACCTCTACACAGACTCTTCATCTATAGTGGCCCAAACTGTTCCCCCACAGAGTAGTTATTTCCCACTTTGTGCCTTCACACAATAGTAGTCCTTGTTTGTGCCCCCTTAAAGTAGTTAGGCCAAAAAATAGTGGTTAAGAGCCACCGTATAGAAGTTAGAAGACCCCATATAGTAATAAGTCCCTGCATCTAGTGGTTAGGTGCCCCATATAATAGTTAGTAGCCCCATATTTTAGTCAGCCCCCCAATATAGAGATTAGATGTAGCAGTCGGTGGCCCCTATATAGTAGTTAGTAGCCTCCATAAAATACTTAGCACCTATACAGTAGTAAGGTCCCCCATTTAGAGGTTAGGTGCCTCATGTAGCAGTTAGTCGCCCCATATAGTAATTAGCCCCCCAATCAGTGGTTAGGCACCCCATTAATAGTTCTATTTTGCACCAATGAGGAAAAAAATAAAATAAACAGACCTTTATCCACGAGGAGTTTTTGGATCTTCTGCTGGGGGCTGACGGTGCAATGTCAGTCCGACGTCTTCCCATCCTTTAGTAGGCCACAGGCCTGAAAGCCTGTGGCTTACTAAAGTAAGTGGCGGGGCAGGGAGCCAATGTCTCTCTGCTTTGCCATAGTAAGTGAGCCGGACCCTCATCCCCCTCCAGTCGGGGCCCACACCTAGTGGTGTTTTTAGTTGGGCAGCCCGGGAACCTGTGAGAGTGCGGGCCCCGTAGCAGACTCTACAGCTGCTACTGCGGTAGTTCCGCCACTGAATCTAAGTAACTATCTATTTATCTCTTGTTTACATGTTTTTCCAACCCATCCAGTTGGAAAGTGATTAGGCAAGCAGAAAATAATACACAATAAACTTCTACTATTTTACTACAACGACTACTACTACTATTACTACTACTAATAACATTACTATTATTATTATTATTATTATTATTATTATTATTAATAATAATAATAATTTAAATAAGTATTGATGATAGAATAAATTCGCCAGGTTTGACATTTGCAGCAAACAAGAAAGACTTTGAATAAACAATGCAGAATACCATTTCTAAAGATTCCTTCACCTGTAAGAAGAATGTTAAGAATGATATTAAATTCAATGAATATAGGGTGAGAATACACAAGGATTCAATTAAATCTGCTGGCAGCTCAGTCCTGAGGTAAAACAAATATCTGTAATGTGATTTTCAACACAATCCAGTAAACGTATTTCTTTCTGAAATATCAGTGTAAACAATGAAAAGATATTCACAGCTTTCTGCTATGTGAGAACACAAGTCATGGAAAAAAATAAGGGCACGAAGAGTGATTGACAGCTCACATTATTTCTTGTCTAGAAAAACATACATAACTACACATCCAGGCCAATAATACGGGCGATAATTGCCACAGTCATTTATGTGCATCTCCCCCTTCTTAGTGCAAAGCTATATTATTTTAGAATTCAGCTGTAACCCTTTCAATGCCTAATCCAGCTGTCACATTATGTTTCAGGCACAATCTTATACAGTATAATACAATATGCAAAAAAATACAATATAATCTCTGTGCTAATTTATCTTATGTTTGATAAATTCTTAATGACATTCTATAATCTGCTAAAAATTTACTAAAAGATAATTAGAGTGGTGTCTCTCGCTATGGTGGACTTAGGTTTTCCATGTATAATAGATAGCCAATCGCCTAAATGGCCGCCATGTAATACTATATTTTCCGTGTAGCGGCCACTTGAGGGGAACAGACCCACAATGATCAGCTGATCCCCACTGTGTCTGACATATTAAATGTGTCTGTGATGTTTTTGTTATTTTTTGTAAGTCAAACTCCGGGCTCTATCCACTGCCCTAGTTAGAATATGCTGTTCTCGGATTGAATATACTCTACACTTCCCTATATAGAGTGATTTTGTAAAAATTTGGATTACTGGTGTTTAGCCGTCAAGTGAATTTCCTACTATGAAGCCACAGTTCCCACATACTGTATAAGACAATGGAGACTGAAATAATGATCTGTAAGAAAGTATTTCAGCCTCCAATGTCTTATATGCTTTAATAAGAAATTTATCCATTGACATAATGTTTAGTAGGTGCCTATTGGGATACTTCGGCATTAAAATAGCTATAGCCATGTTATAGTTAGAGATGAGCAAGTTTGTCGGTTCATCAATTCCAATATTTCCTATTATCGAGCTGTATTTATGCCATAAAAGATATGAGATAGGGATCTGTATTTTAGTCTGTAGGTAATATTGATCCATAGTAAGAAATCTGCCTATCTGCGAACCGGCATATTTTCCATGTTTAATTAATCTGTAGGATGGATCCAAAATGATGACATTACATAGATTTTTTTTTTTCTATTTAAACAAGGAACCTAAAATGAAGAAATCCTTAAGATTGCAATGTTTTTGCATTATTTGTAGGCCACTAGAAACAGTGTTACATTTTTTACATTGATCTTGTGAATGCCTTTGTACAAAAAGGACAGTCTTTATTGTGTTTTATCCTTCCATTAAAGCACATGTTTAGATGACTCTTAGGGTATGTTCACACGGAGGAATTTTGCGTCGAAATCCGCTGCAAAATTCCATCTCCCATTCATTTCAATGGGAGCCGGATGCTTAATTTTCCTGCTAGCTGATTATTTCAGCTAGCGGAAAAAAGAAGTGTCCTGCTCAATCTTCGGGCCCGAGTCAATGGGAGAAATCTTCCTGTCGTCGGCATGATCTTCTCAACAATCAAAGGCTTATTATAGTTATGCTTCTTGGACACGTAGCGTACTTCTTGCAGATTTTTCATCCAGATTAAGTCGATGAGATTTAAATAATCTTATCCACGTGCTGCTGAACATTTTCCTCACGTAAATAATAGCAGGTTGCAGATTTTCAAATCCTTAGGAGGCTCATTTTGTTCTGGATGTTATCCTTTTTAATTCGCTATGTGTGTAGGTACTCTTAAATAATCAGCTTGCAGCCATTGTTAACCTATTATAAAAGTGGGGAGATTAGGTTTCTAGCTGCACATTTTATACTAAGTAGCATTGTGACAGTGGAAAATATGACAACAGTACTACTTGATAGTATCTGAATATAGTAGTTGAAAGCAAAGAAGGAATTTTTCAGTGTCACGTTTCTCACTGAAAGCTTCTAAAGCGTCTGACTTTATACAAAAACTAAATATTGTTGCATTTGAAGCATCACCAGGGTGATTACACCATTACAGTTGCAAGAAAAAGTAAGCAAACCTTTTAAATCATCCACTTCCCACATTTGGACGTATCTGTGCATCCATTTTGGCGACAATTGGATGGCTTGGGCACATCAGCTGTGCCCACGCCATCCGCAGAAGGTGCCGGCTGTAATATACAGCCAACATCCCGCTACAGCAGCCAAAATATGAGTTACCTCTGGTTAGAATTTTCTGTATTTGCCACAATTTTTTTCGTACCGAAATGAATTTTTGGGCTGATTTGATTCATTTAATTTCAAGAAATTCGCTTATCACTTCCTCCGATCCCGACCGTTAAACCCCTTAGATGCCACGGTCAATAGCGACCACAGCATCTAGGTGTTTAGACAGAGGGAGGTGGTTAGACAAAGAATGGTTAGACAGTCACTCATTGACGCCCCACTGTACAATGAGCTACTATGGCTTTAAAAGTTTGTTACTAACAGCTAATAATGCTTTGATATATTAAGTATAGCAAAGCATTATATCGGCGATCAAATAATTGCATTGTGAAGTCCCCTATTGGGACTAAAATATTATTGTGCAAAAATAGTAAAATATAAAAAAAAACTATACATATTTGGTATCGTTATAATCGTACCGACCCATAGATTAAAGGTAATAAAGATTTTCCTGCCAGGTAAGTGGATAATGTATAATGCAAAACAAGCAATGGAGGAATTGCTGTTTTTTTTTTCTCCATTTTACCATGATAATAAAAGTTAATAAATACGATATATGCATCCCAAAAAGGTGCTATTGAAAAACGCCACTTATCCTGCAAAAAACAAGCTCTTATACAGCTATGTCGGCAGGCAAACAAAAAAATGATGGCTCCAGGACACAAAAACTTATAAAATGTGGTTTGATTGTTATCTCCTCTGTCTCAGTTAAAGACAAACACAATCTAGCTAAACTGATAAGACACCAACACTTGTACTGTTCACGCCTCTTATTGAGCACATTGAGTAAACATCCACAGTGCAGAGCGAATAAGTAAGTGAACCCCTGAATCACCATTTTTTTTCCTAGTGTTTTTCTAATAGAGGACCCTTGAAGAGAGGTTTTGCAGATTGTAGAGTCTTCAGTATGTCTCTTGCTGTTATTCTTCAGTTCTTTCTAACCTCTTTCAGGATTGCCCGTTGTGCTCTCAGACTGATCTTAACCAGATGTCCACTAATGGGGAGAGTAGCAGTAGTCCAGAATTTTCTCCATTTGTAGCCAATTTGTGTAACTGTGTATTGATGTACACTCAGGTTTTTAGCAATTCTTTTGTAGACTTTCCTAGCTGCATGCATCTCTATAACACGTCTTTGGAAAGTTGTTTGCCTCGAGACATGGTTAAAACTAACCAATCTTTCTTGAGAAGAACAGATTTATCAGTAACCAGGCTTTGTGTGCCTCATTCAAGGTGCAAAGCAGCTGTGAAACCCAAATGTCCACATCTTTTGCCAATTAACTCTTGGAGAAGTCATTAATACAGAGGTTCACCCCAATGTGCTCAACTGTTTGTGTGTTATTAATTTAGTTAGATTGTTTATAATTGTGACTTAGATAACAATCAGAGCACCATGTACTAGTAATCAATGCAGAAATCCAGGTAATTCCAAAGGGCTCACTTACTTTTTCTTGCAATTGTACATAGAGTTTTGTTCACAGAGAGAGAAAACAGCAACTTCATCTCAGACAAAGAATGTGCTGAGTAGATCTGTCAGAAGTCTCCAAACCACTTCTCAGGAGTGAGAGCTCATAAATCTAAGTTTGCGTTTTATGGCAGTAACCAAAGGGTTTAGTACGGAATCAAATAAAAGAGAAAGAACAACAGTAAAACATGATGGTGGGATAGGTCTGGGAGTGTTTCGCCTAAAGTTGGACTCCTGCACCAAATAGACTACACCCTGACAAAGGCAAAGTACTACTCCATTCTTCCGAAATATGTCATACCCTCTGATTTCTATCTCTTTGGAGTAGGATTCGTACTGTAGTAGGATAATGACCCAAGACACACATCAAAGCTTTGCTAGTACTACTTAAATACAATAGAAGAACAAGGAATTTCCTCCAGTCATCTGACGTAAACCCCACTGAACATTTATGGGCCATTTGAAGACCAAGACAGCCAAGCATTCGGTAACATCATAAGATAAACTTTGGAATATTCTCAAATAATGCCTGGATAACATGGGTTAAGAGGTTATCCTTGTAACAGGTTAAACTTGTAATGTCTCTGATAGCTTGTGTGCCCAAGTGACACATACAAATTCTACTGTTTACTCAAATTGCTATCAATTTTTTTATTTAATTGAAGAAAAATTAAAGACAAGAATTTTAACTAGTGGTTTCAAACTTTTGGACTGGTATATATTCATATGAAATTATAATTTATAGAAGAGTGCTATCTATGGTCAAAAAATTGTATGATGATAATATTTTATGCAATTCCCATCAAGTGGAGTTATTAAACTGGATTGGCTTGTTGTGTTCCTGGGTGTGATACTGTGTGTGAAAATGTTTTTGATATATGAATTGAGTGCTTGCTAATAGAAGTTTGCAAAACTGACACAATTTAAAACATTTTTTTTCCTTCTTAGCTTCTGTCCTGCCGTGCTGCTGACTAGGTGGAGGGGTGAATTGCTCTCAGGTGAAATAAATTAGCCTG